>NC_136657.1:2546231-2893731 GCF_949748355.1 Melanostigma gelatinosum | reverse complement strand
GCTGAAGATGTATCAGGTGTGTGTGTGTATATATATATATATATACACACACACACACATGAGTATGAATCCACATCAGAGGGGATCTAATACGTAGCGTCTATAAAGACCTTATGTGTAGGTTTTCAAAAGGAATGAAGTTTTCAGTTTTATATCTTCTAGTATTATGCGTTGGGTCTCATGTTGGAGTGAAGCGATACTGTGAGCATGTTCTGACCTGACCTACTGTGCCATTTTATGATCTGAATGTATGGTCTAATATAGTAAACCCAGTTATATCGAACTTCTTAGTAACAGCAGCATCACGATAGATTAAATGTTAGCGTATTACTGATAACATGTTGATTTGCTTTTACACCGAATTTGTTTTTTTTGTGCACTTGTTTGATAAAACGTATAGATTGTAGATGTTTAACTTGATAACAAGCCAAAGTGACTGTGAGCCACTCTGATACCTTACTAATGATTACAGTGATAGACTATATGTATGTCATATGCCTGCCGTGAGGTCAACCTGTGCACACACTCGACATCAAAGTAACGAGATTTTGTTACTCACAATAAACACTTTCTAATCAGTATGCATTCTGTTCTACATCTGTGCCCGAGAAAGAACGCTTATCAAAGGAACCCCCCCGCTCTGCTGGAAACATCTGTATCGTCCCATTTCTGGATTTGATCTGGGCCGCGGCTCTGAAGAAGACAAAGCACAGTGGGCATCATGAGTCGTTTGGCAGAGAAACTACAGACAGATATATCAAAGGAAGTACAGAGTACATATTATTGCAAACTCTGTACGTGATATAAACATTTACAGTGGCTTGGTTGGCCCAGGGGTCAAGTACCGGTTCGGCAGACGACTGCAGCTGGACTTCCAATTGGCCTCAACGGAGTTCTGGCAAACCCAACACTCACAAAGGTTTCAGCAGGGGACCCTTGCATAAGTACTGCTGTTTGTGTGTGGTGTACCTGTGGCCGAGGAGGAGCTCCGTCTGGATCCTGATGGCTGGCCTCTGGTACTCTGGGCTGGCGGGAGGACCGGACGTGGTCTGCCTCTGGAGGAGCTGCAGGATGGCCTGGATGTCAAGACATCTGGGACTCCAGTCTGATGGACGGAGAATAAAACATGAAATAAAATCACCGTACGTCTCTCAGGGAAAAAACCCAAAATATTTTTAATCTGTTGAAATGTTGTACGCAATGTTTTCCCCGTCATTATAGGATGATGTATTTGTGGTCAATACTAATAATAAACACTAGGGGGAGGCTCCACCTTACAAATGCAGATGTTTGTATGGAGTATCCTCCAGAAGAAGAATTCTGATGTTAAACTGTGAAATGCGCAAATTCACCAGTAACTACAGTTTTCAAATGAATATATATATTTAAAAAGTATACGCGTTATATATTTGCCTAAAGTTGTAGGAAATTGAAATACTTCAGTAAATTACAAGTGCCTCAACATTGTACTTACGCACAGGACAAGAGTAAAAGTCTTAGTTCCACCAATGGTGTCTGTGTGTCGTTGGGATTTACGTCTTGAGGTTCAATCACAGAGTCAAATACGACCAACAAACCTGTCATGTGTGGTGGGTGGCAGCTGGGCTTGGTTGGGAATTTTCTGGTTCGATCTTTATCGTGTTTTGAAACCCGACATCGAATCAGAAAGTCAAATACGTGTAGAGACATAACGAGTGTCAAGGCAGATGTGTTTTTAGGCTGATGGCAGACGGGCCGCAACCCGAGAGATTGTGGGATCGAACCGTATAAGTTAACTGAACTGGATAGGGTTTGAACACAACTTCAGGCCTTTTAAGTCACGTTACATCACTTCAAATCTTTTGATTTGACAGTCTGTTGGTGACTACACAGACGTAAATACAACTGCTCAGCTACTTCAACATACATGGCACTAAATCACAGTGCAAGTTAGATGAAATACTATACTCTACATTTGTAAGACATTTGACCACTCTATGACATTTCTATTTCTTCTCAAACAATAATCAAAGTATCAAGACAGCTTTTTGTTTTCCTTACCCTGAGAGTAGAGTAGAGTAGAGTAGACTCCCTGTGGCTCTCTAGCCTGGAGGACAGAGAAGCAAAATAAACAAACGGCAGTCACACAACAATTCAAACAATAGTATCGGGACATTTAGCAATTTCCAGCTGTACAGATGGTACTGTTTTTAAAGTCCATCTCTCCTCACATTTTTATGACATGCTATACTGTGTTTTTTTTATACTTGTGGATTTACGTCCACAAGCACTACAACTTTGCTGTAAAAATATTGTAGAAAAATATGAAGGCATAAAAGTATTACAACCTATAACCTGTTTGAGTTAAAAAGGATAACCATCAAACATATGTTTTATTTCATAATACAAGTAATTAAACATAAACTGCTTAGATGCTTTATGTATATATATCAAAGGAAGTACCGAGTACATATTATTGCAAACTCTTGACATACTCTGTACGTGATATAAACATTTACAGTGGCTTGGTTGGCCCAGGGGTCAAGTACCGGTTCGGCAGAAGACTGCAGCTGGACTTCCAATTGGCCTCAACGGAGTTCTGGCAAACCCAACACTCACAAAGGGTTCAGCAGGGGACCCTTGCATAAAGTACTGCTGTTTGTGTGTGGTGTACCTGTGGCCGAGGAGGAGCTCCGTCTGGATCCTGATGGCTGGCCTCTGGAACTCTGGGCTGGAGGTGACTGTGCTGTAGGCGGGGGGACCGGACGTGGTCTGCCTCTGGAGGAGCTGCAGGATGGCCTGGATGTCAAGACATCTGGGACTCCAGTCTGATGGACGGAGAATAAAACATGAAATAAAATCACCGTACGTCTCTCAGGGAAAAAACCGAAAATGTTTTTAATCTGTTGAAATGTTGTACGCAATGTTTTCCCCGTCATTATGGGATGATGTATTTGTGGTCAATACTAATAATAAACACTAGGGGGAGGCTCCACCTTACAAATGCAGATGTTTGTATGGAGTATCCTCCAGAAGAAGAATTCTGATGTTAAACTGAAATGTGCAAATTCACCAGTAACTACAGTTTTCAAATGAATATATATATTTTAAAAGTATACGCGTTATATATTCGCCTAAAGTTGTAGGAAATTGAAATACTTCAGTAAATTACAAGTGCCTCAACATTGTACTTAAGCACAGGACAAGAGTAAAAGTCTTAGTTCCACCAATGGTGTCTGTGTGTCGTTGGGATTTACGTCTTGACGTGCAATCACAGAGTCAAATACGACCAACAAACCCGTCGTGTGTGTGTGGGGCGAATAGCTCAGGTGGGTGGCAGCTGGGCTTGGTTGGGAATTTTCTGGTTGTGTTTTGAAGCCCGGCATCGAATCAGAAAGTCAAATACGTGTAGAGACATAACGAGTGTCAAGGCAGATGTGTTTAGGTCTGTTTTTAGTCTGATAACTAAACGTAGAATAGCTCAGTCGGATGGCAGACGGGCTAGAACCCGAGAGATTGTGGGATCGAACCGTATAAGTTAACTGAACTGGATAGGGTTTGAACACAACTTCAGGCCTTTTAAGTCACGTTACATCACTTCAAATCTTTTGATTTGACAGTCTGTTGGTGACTACACAGACGTAAATACAACTGCTCAGCTACTTCAACATACATGGCACTAAATCACAGTGCAAGTTAGATGAAATACTATACTCTAAATTTGTATGTCATAGAGTGGTCAAACAATAATCAAAGTATCAAGACAGCTTTTTGTTTTCCTTACCCTGAGAGTAGAGTAGAGTAGAGTAGACTCCCTGTGGCTCTCTAGCCTGGAGGACAGAGAAGCAAAATAAACAAACGGCAGTCACACAACAATTCAAATAATAGTATCGGGACATTTAGCAATTTCCAGCTGTACAGATGGTACTGTTTTTAAAGTCCATCTCTCCTCACATTTTGATGACATGCTATACTGTGTTTTTTTTATACTTGTGGATTTACGTCCACAAGCACTACAACTTTGCTGTAAAAATATTGTAGAAAAATATGAAGGCATAAAAGTATTACAACCTATAACCTGTTTGACCAGTATTATTTTTTTCTTTTATCAACATGCTTATATGACCTTTTTTTAAATTATTAAAAATTTTCATAGAGTACAAGTACATTTTATTGACTGTACTTTCTAATTTAAACTGAAGTTGTAGAAAATCAAGCCCCCCCCCCCCCCCCCCAGCTGAGAACTAGTTAATGTGAGAGCATTGTGACGTAGGTTGGCTACAAGGAAGTGGAACGTGACCGTGCTAGCTAACACAGTTCAGCTAGCTTCTCAACTTTTATGAATATCCTACAAGCGTGTAACACACTGCAAAGGTCTACCAGCGACACTTACCAAATGGTGACGAGCACGTGCGGTCGGGTCGCGTGGCTCTTAACCGTGAAGTGAACATGTCTTCGTGTTGTCCCACACCCGTCTACTCCCATGCTGGACGAGGAGACTTCCGAGACGTTTACGAGCCGGCGGAAGACTCGTTCCTCTTGATTGACGCCCTGGAGAAAGACGCAGAGCTGCTGCAGCAGATTAGGTCAGACAATTTCCCCAAATCCGTCAAATATTAACGTTAGTTGGCCATATTTTCACATTATTTTAAAATGTGCCCGTTTCCAGCCCGTGTGTGTGTTTGGAGGTGGGCAGTGGCTCGGGAGTGGTGTCGGCTTTTCTGGCATCGCTGGTTGGACCCTCCGCTCTATATCTGTGAGTTAAACACATTTTCCAAATGCATGGCAGAAAAGTGATTGGACAATCTTTAACATGTGCATGCGTTTCTCGTGCAGTTGCACTGATGTGAATCCTGCAGCTGCGCAGTGCACAGCAAAGACCGCTTCCTGTAACAAGGCGTCACTGCAGCCCGTCGTCACATCCTTGGTGAGACTCGTTCACATTCCAGCTGTTCACATGCTCCAAGTGCGAGGATTTGAATTGTAAAGACCGTTTTCCTCGCTCCCCTGTAGGTGGAGGGTCTTCTGCCCCGCTTAAGTGGGGAAGTGGACGTCCTCCTGTTCAACCCTCCCTATGTGGTCACGCCTTCAGAGGAGGTGGTTCAGCCCCGTGCAGCAGGTTGTCTTCAGTTTACAGACGAGGAGCAGTTCATCACTGTGCTTTTCTTCCAGGTCGGCAGCTCGGGTATCGAGGCTGCTTGGGCCGGCGGGAAGCGAGGGCGAGAGGTGACCGACAGATTTCTGCCCGTGGTAGCGCAGTTGCTCTCCAGTAAAGGCGTATTCTACCTCGTTACCGTTGCAGAGAATGAGCCAGGTGAGTAGAACGATTGAGACCGTGCAGGAAACATTCCGGACAGTTCAGTGATTTCTCTTTTCTCAACAGAGGAGATCATCCGTTTTCTGGGCAAATGTGGCTTGAGAGGAGAGACGTGCATGTCGACTAGAGCTGGAAATGAGAGGCTGTCCGTCCTGCGCTTCCAAAGCAGCTAACGGGTCACTTTAAAATCCCCTGAAAAGATGACAGGAACTCTTTTGTCATTCGGGATGCAGTATTGTCTGCAAGTAAGGACAAACGCAGAACACCTTAAGATTCACCAGACAAGAACTTCTTATTCAAGCTGTAAAGAACAAGAACTTCTCATGCAAGGAATTGGTTGAAGGACTACGGTGCCTCTGTCATATTGGCAAATTTGTAAGAAAAACAATGCCACACATGTTCTCACCCAGACAGGTTTAATAATGACGTTTTAGTAACAGACATTCATAATTATACCAACCCAGTCTGTCATTACAAGTACAATCAACACTTATTTAAGTTAATTATCTCAAATAAAAAAAAAGGTACCATTGGAATGTCATTTGTTTCAAGTATGATGCTTCTTCACACAAAAAGTTGAAATATTTCTATGTATGCTTGCAAGCTTTAAGCATCCCATTAAGAACTGGACAATCAGAAGAAAGAACAGTAAACTGTTAATATCTTGACCTGTGTGTCTCTTTTGTATTATATGAGAAGTTTTAGAAGTAAAGTGTTAATGTAAAGCTGAACTGGGTGTGTGGCTTTTAACTCTGGGAATTGGACTTCCACGTGATGCGTCCGTCCTCTCGGAGCCGGACCGCGCCGCTGGCCACCAGCTCCAGAGCGGCGGGGAAGGCCCGGTGCTCGGCCTCTCGGATTCTGTCGCACAGACTCTCCTCCGTGTCGCCGCCCAGCACGGACACCGCCTCCTGCGCGATGATGGCTCCTGCATCCACCTCTTCCTGAACACGGATGAACAAAAGGTATTTGAGGTATAGGGCTCTTTGTTTGATGTCTGGTGGTTCTAGAGTTTGTCATACTTACTGCTACAAAGTGGACCGTGCAGCCAGTCACCCGCACCCCCGCCTGCAGAGCCTGCTTCTGGGCGTTCACCCCCTTGAATGAGGGCAGCAGGGATGGATGGATGTTCAGCAGCTTTCCTGTAAGAATAACAAATACCAAACAAACAATGTATAACATGACGATACGACCCACCAAATCATCTTCGTCACCGTATTTTTTCACACCGTTCCATTTCTTGACGAAGGTTCCTGTGAGGATCCTCATGAATCCAGCCAGACACACCAGCTCCACCCTAAATTCTTCCAGCACACGATCAATTGTGCCATCAAACTCCGCTCGGCTCCCGTACAGTTTGTGGTCCACCACCTACGTCCGGGTCAGACACACACTCCATAAACATTTAGGCTTTTATTGTATAGTCCTGACTCGGCTCAATCACCTCAATTAAATGCAGTCTAATCTAAACGAGCCCTTCCACTCCAGTTTTAAATATATATCTAAAATTAGATGGGTTTTTGGTTTCGCATCATTTTGTCTCCTGACAAAAGCATCCTGGTGCAGGTTTCTTTCATATAAACTCATTCATATTTTCACCCGTGTCTGGATGCCGGCCAGCGAAGCTCTCTTCAGGCCCTGAACTCCAGGTCTGTTGGAGATGACCACCACGATCTCTGCAGAGCTGCATGGACGCTTGGCCTGCTCTATCAGTGCCTGCAAGTTGGTGCCTGGGACAAAGAAAGTCAAGTGTCACTCCACAGATCTTTCCCAAAATGTTGAGGCTCTCCAATTCTAAGCAATTCTTATTTCGAGAGCAACATAAACTCACCTGTGCCAGAGATGAGAACAGCCACCCTGGTCCTCTTGTGTGGCGTGTTGCTGTCGCAACCACTGTTCTGCTCTCCGCTGGGAGCGGGCCCTGCATTCTGCAGGCTGTGTTTCAGGTTGCGGACCACCACAGGTTCTGCCCCTGCATAAATAAACACACAACTTGTTTTTTTTTACAATTTTATCAATAATATTAATAGTTTATTGCCTTTCCTCTCCAGTATCTCTCACCCTGGTGCTTGTGGGCCAAAGAACCCACGATCCAGGCCTCTTCATGAGCTTGAAGCTGGCGTAGGACACTCTGTGCATCCAGGGGGGAAACCACCAGCACGGCCCCCAGGCCACAGTTGAAGGTGCGGGCCATCTCCTCCTCGCTCAGACCCCCCTCCGTGTGGAGCCAGGAAAACACTGGAGGGATGCTCCATCGAGAGGCATCTGAGTCGGGTCATAAACACCAAGTGTGAATATTAATGAGGGACAGCTGTGGTTAAGTAACCACAAAGTGACCGTTTCATTTTCCAGAGTGGAGGGAAACTGCTGAATGTGAAAAGAATGACGTTTGTTCATGTTTGCACTATAAAGATGTTTGGACTGAAAACAGTCTTCATTCCTTTTGTGCGCCCTCTCACGTTCGATAACCATAAAAAAATAATTGATATCCAAAACACAAGCCACCTCCCCACATTTCATGCGCTCCATTTGACGTTCAAGTGTCGGCGCGCTTTCATCTCACCCAAGTCGACTGCCAGCTCTTGGGGCAGCACCCGAGGGATGTTCTCCAGAAGCCCCCCCCCTGTGATGTGAGCGTAGGCTTTGACGGCACCGCTGCGAAGGACTGGCAGCAGCAGGCGGCTGTAGATCTTTGTCGGAGTCAGCAAAACCTCGCCTGGAAGCAGAGTTACAGTCACATGGGGGGCATTAAAAGGGTTAAACATAGACGGAGAACACACTCGGCTCCACCTAGGTGACTTACCGACAGTCTGTCCCGACCTGCCAAAAACAGCAGGGGAGCTGTAGCTGAGGTCGGCCCTCTCCAGGACTTTGCGGACCAGGCTGAAGCCGTTGCTGTGGACCCCAGAGGAGGCCAGTCCGATCAGCAGGTCCCCCTCTGCGATGTCCCCCAGCCTGGGCAGCAGAGCCCCGCGCTCCACCGCTCCAACACAGAACCCCGCCAGGTCGTACTCTCCTGGAGCGTAGACGCCCGGCATTTCTGCTGTCTCACCACCTGGACATTAAAAGACATACAGCACACTCAGCTCTACTGCCAAAGCAGGTAATATAGGACCTCTTTTGGATGATAGGGACACCAAAATATGAATGAATAGACAAATGATCTCATAAACATCTCCTAACTCACCCAGTAGAGCGCAGCCGGACATCTCGCAGGCCTTAGCGATGCCGCCGACCACCGACGCGGCGACGTCCACGTCCAGGCTGCCGCAGGAGAAGTAGTCGAGGAAGAAAAGCGGCTCGGCGCCTTGAGCCAGCACATCGTTCACACACATGGCCACCAGGTCCTGACCCAGCCCGCCATGCTGCCCGCACGCCTGGGCAATCTGTGGAGACATTTTTTGGGGGAAATATAGCTAAATACTTTGCGCCATTTAAAAAAATAAACTGCAGCAGAGAAGAGTTTTATGCAATTGTCTAGTTTGGTCATTTGTGGGAAGGTTTGGCACCGTGATGGATTAAAATTTAAAAGACAACTCTAGACTCACCAACAATGAGCTGAACCTGCCTCAGCATCAGTTCATGAAAGAACCTGGATCTTTCACACTTGAAATGAATGAAATGTGGATGTGTTCAGGGGTTTTAAGAAGCTTTTGAATCGGTCTACAGATAAACAGAATCTGCCCTGCTGCTCCAATACGTCAGAGCCAAATCTGGATCCAATTTTTAATTGTTATTTCTTGGCCGATCTGGCGTCTACCAAAGCCAAATTGGAGAAAGTCGAGGGTTTTAGTACTTTCCTTTGATTCTCATTTGTTCCAGGACTTTGAAATTACAACGGGTGCCACATATTTTGCACAGTGACAATAAATGACAGCAAAAGTTTGCCTTATAAGTATGACTCGTGGCAAACAAGATAGACACGAGCTGGCAAATCTTCCATATTCTCCAATAAACGGGATGACGGAACCGAAGTCCCACCTTGAGTTTGGTCCCCACTCCGTCTGTCCCGGATACCAGGATCGGGTCGACAAAACCTGCTGCCTTCAGGTCAAAGAGCCCAGCGAAACCTCCCAGTTCTGCATTACACCCTGGTGAGAACAAAACACCAACTACGGTCACGTTCACCGATTCTTCTTCTGAGTTTGTAGAGCTACTGAATTCATCCCAGCAAACACAATGAAAATGACAGCATTAACCACTACAATTACTAAAAATACAGCAATTTGTTTCTTAATGAGAAAATGGTTTCAGCCAGCTGCTTAATTGAAACAAGCTTGAGTCTTTAATTGCACCACAACGTATTTTCTTTGTTCATGAGAATGAAGTCACCAGCGCGGGACGTCGCCTTGGCCAGGGGCTTGATCATGTCCACCAGCTTGTTTCCAGCAGCGATGTCCACTCCGCTGTCCTTATAGGTCAGACCTCTGTCAGAGACACAGTGAAAGACCACTCACTCAGCTGTTCCTCCCGGTGTTACGCCATGTTTACAGCTACAGCGAGGCTTCAATGTGTTAGAATCAGTGGGGGGGTTCTGGTTGAGGACTTGATAATTTAAAGAAATACTAGGACACAAGTACATACAAATTAAGTTCATTTTTATACTGTGTATCACGAATAATAAACAGACTACAAACTAAACAAAAAAGTAATTTCAACAAAAGGGATGTTTGGGTGTTTTAGTGCTTGTGTGCGAGCCTGTACCACTTTCACACACACCTGTGTTGGTTCAGGTGGGCGATGGCCCGGTGGCCGATGTCGCGGCGGTACACGGCACCCGGGAAGCCTACGGCCGCCGCGCCCCGATTCGCCGCCTGCAGGGCCGACTCCAGGGACGGCCTGACCGCAGTGACGGTGAGGACCCGCCCACCGCTGGAGACCACGCCTCCCTCCTTCAGAGCTGTGCCGGCGTGGAAAACCTGCAGCCCCGAGTCCTGGACCTGGGACAAGCCTGAGGATGAACAGTTAGTCTGGTGTAATCGATGGCTTGACAGAACATAACATTTAGAAGGATTTACTCCAGACCGTTACACTTGTGTGTAAGAATGGAACACTAGTTGTGCTGCAGTGTCACGCACCTGTGATCTCTACTCCTTTCTTGTAGGAGCCGGGGTAACCGGCGCTGGCCATCACCACAGTGACTGCAGAGCTGTCCTGGTGCCACACGGGGGCGTTGGAGACCAGTTTACCATTCATGGTGTTCAAGATCACTTCGTACAGGTCGCTCTTCAGGAGGGGCAGCAGCACCTGAAGGAGGGACAGCACATATTTGATGTTCATTTTAAGAGAAAATCCACTGATGGTCAAAGAAGTCAAAAGTCAAAGAAACCCACCTGACACTCCGGGTCTCCGAAGCGACAGTTGAACTCGAGGACCTTTATTCCCTGCTTGGTCAACATCAGCCCTGCATACAGCACACCTGGAAATAAAAGCGATATTTCACGAAGGCTGCAAACTGCAAACAGAAGAAGAATGGATGCAGGGGAGCTCTCTGGACTGTGGTGCAGACTGAACACGAGCACTTGCCCACGTAAGGAGTTCCCTCCTCCCTCATCCCGTCCACAGTCTTCTGAAGGACCGTCTCTCTGATCTGCTGCAGCAGGTCCTGGCTCACCTGCACAGGACCGAGAGACACGAGCGGCATTAAAGACGGCCGCACACAAGTGGAACACTCATCATCCTCAAAAGGGTAGCAGAAGAGAAGCAGGCTGGGAGGCAGAGGAAGCGTGTACCTGCGGAGTGGGGCAGTAGGCCCCCATGCCGCCGGTGTTGGGCCCCAGGTCGCCGTCCTGCAGCCTCTTGTGATCCTGCGCTGGAGGCATCGCAGCCACCGAGGAGCCGTCAGTGAAGCACAGGCACTACAAAACGAGGAGGGGGTTAACATGTCAATTGTCCTATATTTTAGACAGAAAGGTACATTTGGTTCAATTCAGTTATGGATTTCACTAAAAAGATTGAACTCACTGACACCTCCTCTCCCTCGAGCAGCTCCTCAACCACCACAGTGTCCCCTGCAGACCCGAAGGCTCGGTCCTGCAGAAACACGTTAAACATGGAAAGTGCATGCATCAACTTCTACAACAACCGATCGCTGGCTAGAAATAATATTCACTGCACAATTTCATTATTATGTAGAAACGCCAGCCAACACAAGAAGGTGGTTGGAATCCACAGACTGGTTGGCTGAAGCAGACTGGAAAACTGTGTTCTAGTGGGACTGATCTGTGGTCAGCTGCCAGACCTCAACGTGTGACTGACTGATGACGACGGTGGGCTTGACTACACTCATTTCACTTCAGTAAAACATTTTGCTTTTCTTTCCACTCCTGGCTAATAGAACTGCCAAGATGAGCGAGCACAGAGACGAGGCTTTTATACCTTCATGATGTCCAGCACAGCCCGACAGGCCTCGTCCTGGTCTCCAGCCACAATGACTCCCTTCCCTGCTGCCAGCCCGCTGGCCTTCACCACCAGCGCCGGGAAGTCGGCCCTGTAGACCCAAACAACGAAATGAACTCGGTAACGTGAACATCTTTTAACAGAAAACACATCTGGACCAGATGCCGCAGCTCTGATATGCGCATTCTTTTGCGTGTGGACCGTTTCACATTTGCAGTGCACGGTATCGTTTAATGGATGAAGGCTGGCGGAATACGGCAGCTGCTGCTCTGCCCAAGATGGTTTACATGAACAAAGAAATGACTTTCAAAGAGCAGAGAGGACGTTTTGTTTCCCGTGTGTAAAAGGTGCAACTCTTGATGTGAAGTCATCACATCTTAGATCATCAACTCATGCATTTAGCCCTTTGTTTCCTCTGCTAATTTACTACAACGATGATTTTACTGGAAACAAAGCAGTGTCTCTGTATGCTTTTCGTCATAGAACCTAATCCACAGACAAACTGTCTCCGTCTACTGACGTGCGGATGTAGTTGCAGGCCTCCCGGGGGTCGGTGAAGGAGCCATAGCGGGCCGTGGGGATGCCGTGGCGCTCCATGAAGGCCTTGGAAAAGCTTTTGCTGGCCTCCAACTGGGCGGCTTTGGCAGACGGGCCGAAACAGGGCACTCCTGCCGCCGTCAGGTCGTCTACAATACCTGCAAGAGACGTCCAGGTTCAGGGAAAGACGCTACGGAGAGAAGACGTGATGGCGCTCACTTACCCGCTGCCAGCGGCACCTCAGGTCCGACCACAACCAGCCCCACATGGTGATCCTTACAGAACTGAGCCAGGATGGCGTGGTTACTCACCGACACCTCTGCAGAGAGAGCGAGGTTATTTCCAGGTGTGTCGGTCATTATTTAATCAGTGCATTAATTAACATGTTTCGATGTGAACGTTCTTCCTTTCATCTTACATTTATTAAAACACTGAGCAGACATAGTTATGAATGAAATGAATATAAGAGGACTTATTTATAGGTGCGCGTACTTTTCAAATTGCCAAACCAGTCTGTGAAGTAATTGTTAAAGCAAATATATCATGAAATGCAATGGTTCCAGCTCCTAAAATGGGAATATTTACTGGCTTTTTGTAGTCTTACAGGTCATGACCTAAATATCTCTTCATTTAAACTTGTCTGATTTGAACATGTTAACTTGAACCCTGGGAATTTGTGACATGGATTATTATTATTTATTTAATTTCTGCCATTTTATAGATCACACAGTTCATTTATGTTCTTTTTCTTCTACAATATTCAAAGCGGAACTAATGTTTTCGGCTTCATTTTTGGGGGTATTTTAAAAAGGAGCACACTACACTAGAGAGCCTTGGTGTTGGAGTTTACCAGAGTTGCGGATCTTCCCACAGCCGGCCGTGCCTGCGTTACCCGGGGCCACCAGGACTTGCTGAATCTGCGGCGATTGGGCCAGCTTCCAGGCCAGCGCATGCTCCCGTCCACCACCGCCGACCACCAGCACCGTCCCTGCCATGGCGCCTGAGCAACGAGAAAGAAGAGAGCCCGGCATTTAGCATGGCACTGAAACCGTTCACACCCTCGCAGCATTTTTCTGGAGAGCAGCCAGCGCGTCTCACTCGCCCTTTAACAGTTCCTAAAGTCGCCGATTAATTGCATGCAAAGCTTGACCTACAACAAAAGGGGTTCCCTAAGCTGCGACGAGGCTCTGACCTTCTCCGAGGCCCGGGGTCTTACATTATCTTGTAATGCCACGGTAACGCGGATCCAATCAACTGGAACAAAAACACAAGTCAACAATTAAAAAGGCATGGTGACCGGGCAAGGCCCAATCACCAGCAGCTGAGAACAGGGGCTCATTTGTATGGAAAAACAAGCGCCACTATCAGGTTGATGAACAGTTAACTCTGCGCCTTCTCCTCAGTTTGGCAGTGCAGACTTACTCTCTCTGTGGCCGTTTCAATTACAACTTCATGACTACACGGATATGGGATTGTACATTGAAAAAGACCCTTTGACCCCCGATCCACTCCAACAAGCCGGGGTCAGACGTCAAACCAGCCCAATGTGCAGTGACCTGAGGATTGTGCGATGGCATGGTCTACTATAGTGAAGAGCTGCATGTGCAGATACATCGTCCACTATCAGCCTTGAACACGACTGGGAGCAGACTCGGTACAAAGGGTTGAGTGTTGCACAGCGAGGGCTCATGCTCCGCAATGACTCAAATCACTGGCTTTGATTGAAATCACTCGGCTCACGTGACTCACATGTCAGGGAGCAAATCAAATGCACGAGTCCAACAATGCAGGATCATTTTAAACACCGTTCAACAACAATGTACAGCTGGGGGTCTCTGAGAACGTCGCGCTTTTATAACTCTGTACTCTGCTGCAATTTGACAACTTAACAATCAACTAAAACTCATTTTACTTTGGCTCACTCACAGTATGCATCATCAATGTGTCTGCACATGCTGATATAAACGGCACACTCACCACAGTTTATCAGGATGGATGTGTCTACATCCTGAAGCAATCTATTCCAGTATCTGAAGGTTAACATTCAATTAATCACTCCAACTAACATTGTTTTTTTTAAGTAAGCTGCATTTGACTAACTTTTTTTCCAGCAACGTAAATCATTGTTGAAATGAACATCTAGCATGCTGCTTTGATACTCACCTGTGTGTTAGGGTCTCTGTGAAGCAGGAAATAGACGGAGCCCAGTTCAGGACAGCAGTCACAAGTGTCTCCTCTGCTTTCAGCCTGCAGACTGTGGATGTAAACAACGCTATCGCGCCACACACACACCACGTGGATCCAATAGAGCTGGTGAGGAGCATGCGCAGACAAACGCTACGCAAAGTTAGGTAGAAGTGCTAAATAGCGCAGAAACAGTGTGTTTTGCCATCGTTTCCTGTTCCGTTCATGTGTGTCTTACCTTTATTTGCTGCCCAAACTCTTTTTTTGCAAGTTTCGGCAGCGGGTTCGGATTTTCAACTTCCTCTGGGTGCGACAGCCGAGTGCATCATGGGAATTGAAGTCAATTTGCAATAGCGGTTGTCGTGCCAAACCAGGAGCCAAACAGGACGGTCCACATCTCCACCTCGCTTTCAAAATAAATTCATGTTTATCTTGTTTCTTTCCTCCTGTGGCACAATTTTATTTAAAACATATATTTAATTAATTCACAAAAAATAAGAGCTACTGTAATCACAGGCCTCCACTGCTTTTCAGGCAGAATGGGGCCTCACTGATCATTCACTGGTAGAATAAGGATATGATGAGTCACTTGTACTGCCAAAAGCAGCGTTGAAGAGTAACTAACTGCATGCACTAAATTACACTGTCCAGCAATACAGTATATCATTGTGTATTACTTACAGGGTGCATTTTTCTGGATTGTGTACTTTTATTCGAGATATTCTAAAAACGTTTCACGAAAAACCAAATCTGAACTGGACCACTGCAGACCCCGAGGCCATCACTATGCGTCTGTTTGAAAGAACGTGGATCGAAGTCCAGGATGTCGATTTTGATCCCAAAACATTTAAAAAAATTGACAAGGCCATTTTCAAGAAACTGTGTAAGAAGTGGGGCAATTCAAAAGAGGTGCTGTTGTCCATGAAATTAGAGGAACGAGAACTTGGGAACTGCATTGCCTTCTGTGTCCAATATCACCTGACACGACCCAAACAGCGCAACACCATCTGCAAGTTCTTCAGATGTGGAAAGAAGGATCAGGAAACAACCTACATGGATAGACCAGACACATCACAGACAGAGGGGATGGACAGATGTGCTGTCAGCCCTCTCAGGGGAAGAAATGAGAGCCAGGTGAAGTCCAGTCCGGACGACACACAGAGCTTTTCAGAGGTTCATGAAGTCTCAATCCATAATGAGTTTGGAGCCTCATCTGTCAACTCTGCCCTCTCCTTTATCGCTCCAAGTGAAGAGCCTCCAAACAGCTCAGTACATGAGGACGCACTTTCTGAACCTTTGCCAGGTGCAATAGTGCAGGAAGAACTAAAGAACGAAGGTTCTGATTCAATAACTCGCTCAGGATATTGGGACGCACTTTGGTGTTCCCTTTTCCCTTCAAGATGGTCCAAAGTGAGACCTCTCAGCTGTGTGATGTCTACTGTGATGGTAGGCAACATCTGATAACTTCTACTGTCACAGTATAAGTTATCAGATGTTGTAATAATCTGATAACTTTTAGTAGAAGTAATCAGATGATATATATATATATAGATATATATATTTGAAATTCAATAAATGTTTTTGAACTTTTTATTATTGTTTAATCTTATTGTTCAAAACAAGATCAATTACATCAGGTATTGTTAATATTTGTGGTTACACTTATCACAATGTGTTTTCTGTGCATGCATTACACGAGCAAACTTACTTTTTCCTTTCCTACTTTATTGACTTGAAAGCGAAATGAGTACCACATGAAATTCCAAACTTTTTATTTAACCGCGTCATACTGCCTGTATAGAATCACAAGCACCTGCTACCTGGAAGGGGATCTGATCATTTAAACCACTATAAAGGCCAACACAGTGTACTCAGGCAAAATGTGACCTTTGACCTTTGTGATGATAGAGCAAATTAATCCAATTTACAACGAAAGAGGAAACTAATATTGTATCTCACTAGAAACATTGCTTTTTCCTACAAAATTACATTCCAATATCATTAAACTGCAATTTCAATTACATTTCGAGGGACATGTTTTTTCTCTCAAATCACGGTCGTCGTTTTCAACAGCCCTCCTCCCACAGCAGTCTTCTGCAGACCAGTGTTATTGGATGGGAACTTCATTTTACGAGACAGTGTCATGCTGGTGTGTCCAACATGCTAAATAGCTGGTAGTCTGTTGCATTGGTTCCCAACTCAGTTCATCCTGACGGTCTGCATCCGCCTACAGCTCCAGAGATCAACCTGAGGTTGATGATCAGAGAGTGCAAGGACTCCTACAGGAGGAGGCTGGAGGCCAAACTCCAGCAGAACAACGTGAAGGAGGTGTGGACTGGAATGAAGCAGATAACCCGCTTCAAGGTTGGAGGCAGACAACCAGGGGGCTCCCTGGAGAGGCCAACGAGCTAAACTCTTTCTACAAATTTTCTAAATGTGTGTATTTGAACTCCACCTGAGATAATACTGTACGTCTAGCCCACGGTCTCCTTCTTAGGAACCAACGGTATTTCTCCCTTCATTTGTATCCGTCCGTCTCTCCTGATGCTGTGTTCAGACATATCTGAAATTCAGTACTCGTACTTCCTTAAATAGAGGATCTGAATTTAACCCTATAACCTTACAATTGATTTAAATCAACTTTATCTTATTCAGGCTGCTTCAAAACCAGCCTAAACGATTACAAGCACATGCAACAATTGTATCCTACAACATGCAGTACATTGGAAAATATGCCATCTTAACATATAATATAGAACTGACTTTAAGTGGGAAAACTGATATTGTTTAGTTCTGCTAACATCTAAGCACCCTGGCTGCAATGACTCCACCACCTTCAGCGCTCACGGTGGCCTTTAGAGCAATCTGATGAGTTTAGTCTGCCGATATAAGCTGGAGCTCTGCCATTTACTGCTTGAGAGAAATCAATACGTTCTGAAAGTCAATCCTAAAGTGAACTGTAAGGCGGTGTGAAGCGGCCAAATAGGGACTGATGGGCTCTCCTCTCTAGTTAAGGGGCTGGAAGCAGCCGATGAGGGAACGTTCTGGCACAGTGAGCGATGATACAGGACGATGGCATGGATGGAGCAAAAAGAAGACGGCCAGCTTGCATGAACGCGTGAACTATTTGCAGCTGTTTGATGACAGCTGGCAAATGAAGCATGTGGGCACTTGATTCAAACGGTGCAGGAGGGCGATTCTGCAGTTTAGGTTAGAAAACAGATGCGTTAACAATGAGTATCAGCAGTCAGTTTTTTGTGGTGCACGGTTTATATAGTCCCTTCATAGCACCAGCACACATCTGTAATACATTCTTATACTGTGCAAATGTTGATGATTCGCCCTCTCTTACTTTGTATCTCTCTTCCAGTCAGCAGGGTGGGTATCTGCTGATCCTCAGCACTAGGATCAGTAAAGTGGTACGTTATATGTTTTCATGTCACATTAAAAGTCTTCAAGTCCACGAGTGGCAGTACCGTCACAGCAAAGGGAGTTCAGGGGCATGGAGGAGTTCGTGTCCTAACTGTGACCCTCGCAGGGTGAACAGTGTGACGCCTGAGCTGTACGCTGCTGGGATCGTGATGTGTGCTAACTTGGGTCGATCTGGTTCCTGTTCCTCTTCGAGGGCCATCTGCCTCACTTGACCTAACGGGCAGAAAAATGGGATGAAAGCACTTTTAACGGGATGAAAAGTCTGCATAAATAAAACCCTAATTAACGGCTTCTACCCTCGATGTCCAGGGCTTTCCACCGCAGGTCAGACTGACTCTCTGATAAACTGGACAGACAGCAATCTGGCGTCAGTCTCTGCAGGACATCTTCTCGACGAATCAGCAACACAGATTCGCTGCAGAGTCTCTGGTGCACCTCTTCCTCACTTCCTGAAAAAGTTAAAAAGTATATACATTCTGTGTAAAAGTCAGGAGAGATTATTCTCCTGAAAACGTTATTTGCCCTTACTCACCTACATCTAAAGGATTGGTCATGAAAACAGCATAGGGTGCAACGCCAAATACCAGCTGATGGTGCCAGGCGTCCGGCACCTCCTCTCCCTCGGGCACGGCCAGCTGCATGTTCATGGTGGCGACGGGAACGGCGCCCTTTCGGATCCAGCGTGCGAGCCAGGGGATCAGTCTGACCCGCCGCCGAGGGTGAAAGTGGAAGAAGCGACCCGCTACCTTCCCCTCACTGGCCTCCTGTGCTCCTTGGATGAGCTGAGAATGAGTCGCACCTAAAACAAAATACAATCTTAATTTGTTTTCCATCACCTGTCAGATCGTCCGAGAAATATAGGACCGTATTACACTTGTAGAGTGTCTCAGATCCAATGATTCAAGGTGCGTTTCTTTTCCATTCAGAGCCTCACGTGTGATGACAGCTTGAGCTAAGCACCTGCGATGTCAATGCAAAAATTGTGCAACAGAGCTGAACAAGTCAATTACAGTGGCTCCTCTGAGAAACATAAACCTCTTTGTCTAATTCAAGAGGGTACTTTTGAATTTGCCTGGTTGGCAGTGGAGCCAGCTGTCACGCTGGCAGGAAAGCGCACTGATGGGTTCGAGACATTACGGAGCCCCATTCAGAGGGGGAGTTATAGTCTCCGCGAGCATCTGTGACACCTGAAATGTCTGTGGAGCCCAGTGAAGATATGCCACCTATGCAAAGTCATGCTTTATGTATTAATATTTCACGAGCTGAAATGTCACAGGACAGTTTGGAGAGGGCCGCGTTGAGTGTTAAGTGTTTAAAGTGCAATATGTGACAGTTTAGTGACGTTTAGTCCTCTTTTGTCCTTTAAAGACATGCAATAAAATATATGTCTAGCTTCATCTTCCTCTTAAAAACGATGGCTTATTGTCACTATTGTCCGTTACATTGCTGGTGTTTATGATTTAATTTTCTTTCTGCATGAAAGACCATAATTCAGTGATACATTTATTACCGTGGAAGGCAGAAAAAAAATGTGTAAGTAAACATTTTACTGAAAAGTAAACAAACAATTTCCCAGCAGCTCCAAGAGGCTTTTCACAAGGTTTATTCAGCTAAAGAAGAAGCAGCTAACGCTTAACAAAAGAACACGCCTTCTTTTTCCTATCAGAAACATTCAGATTCATATTCAACAAATGCATGGTGTTCACTGGACAGGATGAGTATTCAGAAGAGTCATCTGAAAAGTGACTTAAAGATGTCGTAGCGTTGTAGAAGTAAGAAGTTGCATAAAATGGAAATGATCAAGTAAAGTACAAGTACCTTGAATATGTACTCAGGTGCAGTACTTGAGTTACATTCCACCACTGTAACAAAGATATACGAGGGCCCACAGCTGGCTCTCCCCAACATTAGGACATTTACCGGCTTCACTCCGGGACAGCAGGTAGTCGGGCAGCGGGGACTCGTTCCTCCTCAGGCGGGTCTGCACGCAGCGGTCCGCTTCCTCAGGGGCCACATCCACGCCGAGGGCTTTCAGCACGTCCACCACAGCTGTGGCCCCACAGGCTGAGGCTCCTATCTGCAGGGTCTGCCTCTCCACAGCCTCCTGGAAGGACCACAGCATGGCTTCATCTGCTCCTGCTTCCTCCTCCTCACCACCACCTCCTCCATGGACCTGCGCACACTCTGCCTCCATGTGAGAGCCTCACCTGGAAAGACGGGGTTTGAGGTTAGCTTAAAACTCCACACACCTGTCTGCAACAATAGTTACATATGAGCTAAATGTCCCCACTTAAATGGTTCCCAACAGTTCATATATTGTGTGACGCTACATTCCACTAACCTCTGAATTCACTACTGTTGCGAATGATAACCCTGCTCGGTGAGATTCATGCTACCAAACGTCTCTTCAGTGTTTACACATCGAAATAACAAGCACGTGCACGTTTGTCTTTACAGTTATCATGCTACATTTGCAGTTTTAATAAATCATTTCTCACCATCTCCCGAGGAAGCAAAATAAATGCAGTGCGCATGCTCAGACTACACGTGCTTGTGCTTCGGTGGTTTCGCTTCCGGTTGGACAGAGAAGCACAGTGGCAGCTAGCGCCCCTAGTGGTCGCGTTCAGTCATAAAGAGAGAGAGAAGCACGGCGTAAACATGATACAGAAATATATCTGCACAGTATTTCATTTTAAATTAAGAAATGTAAACATATGACAGAGAAACATATCTGAATAGTAATCAATTAAATGTTAAATAGAACTAGATGGTTGAAATAAACTACAAATATCTAAAGAATACATGACCATCCTCAAGTACAAATAAATTGATAGTGTTTGAAAAGAAGTTGCATCTCAGAAATCAGTTTTTAAGGTTACGGTTATTTTATTTACAAGGGGGAAGTTGATATGGTTAAAATATAAATAATAATAAATATAGTATTTTTTAAAAGCATTTCTAAAGTTTTAGGGTAAACTTTAATGTATGCAGGTGTATAATGACTTTTTCAGTTTGGTTTTGGGCACACGTGAAGAAGACGCCCATCTTTTCTACCTTTGATTTCATAATATCTATGATTACTTCTATTTTAACAAATAAGAATTTGGTTTTAGAACATTCACAACCAAAACAGTTTTCCCTCTTGAGTACTGTTACCCCAAACGGTCCCCAAAAAGATGATGAATTGAAGCACACGATAACTAATGCAAGTGTCCTGTGACAGTTTCCCATCGGGCCAAGAGATGTCGGTGTTGCTACATTGGAAGCAGCAGAGTGCAGCATATGTGGTAACACAGCATACATACAGTACATTATGTATGGTTACCGTGGTTGATGCTTGGTGAAACGGCCTGCGGCGTGTTGCTGACGGCCACCTCTTCCTTTGTCTCGTGCAGAGGCATCACATGGGGGGTGAAATAGAGAGCTGCAGACCTGGATTCCTTGGTTCTCCCGAGGCACAAAGGCTCTTCAAGAAATGTCGAAATTACATATTTTAATGGAATATTTTCTTCCGTTTCTGCATTTTCACAGGAATTTGTAAATTTGTAGCAAATTCTGTGTAGTTTTAAAGTTTAAAATTGTCTATTCGTGGAGCCTTAATACATTAAAATTTGGGCTAGAATGGTTGAGTGCAGCACAAATTAAATACACCAGAATACTTAGCTCCAAATCATGCAAACATGACCTTCACAGGTCAATTATCAACCAATTATTTGAGACATAAATTGTACAAACAGGCGACATCGGCTCTGCCTCTAAAAACACAAGGAGTCCAAATTAGTCGAGTCACTGCAAAATGCCATCTGGTGGTGGGAAAGGGATTTAAGAAGCACAGACTTTAAGAGTTTGGGTTGATAAAAAAAGTTGAATTTTAAGCTCTTGACCACTTTGCTTTGATCTTTCTCTCTGTAACGTTGTCTGCGCAGGATCCAGCATCAGCTGTCAGTGCGTGCAATCATCAACTTGGTATTCGTCTCGCCTCCACTTTCTCCTGGTTTTTGCTCAGCTGCAGCGACGGCCGCTGGAAGCGGTGAAAGCAGAGTGTGATTAAAACTGACTGGGCTCTCCGAACGTGATCCGGCAGCCGATGTGAAGCACGTCAAAGCAGAGATGAGGTCGGAGGGGAATGTCTTCACACGTCTGGGATGAGAGATGGAAACAGAGAGGCTGCCTCGCTTTCTCACAGGCAGCCTTCAAATCAACATCACCATTTGCTTTTCGCAGGCGTGGAGAAGCTGAAGCGCTGTCGTGGGAATCGTCTTACTGTGAAGTCATCACAATACTTCAAAAGTCAACAAATACATGGATCAATATCTCTCTGAAAAGGATGATGTGGGCATGAAATGTGGGGTGTGTTAATCATTTTACTTTGCAGACACAAGCAAGTTGAGGTAAAGCAGCAGCTGCTGTCTGCAGAGTGCCACTAAACACATTCAAGAGTGAAGGAAGACTGGCTCAAAATCAATGGCACAATTACCAACACACACACACACACACAAACAGGACTGGAGGAGAGGACTGATTGAACTGTTTTGACAGAGCAGTTAAAGCCCAACCATCCCGTCCCAGCTCGCTGGCTGGCGGCAGTTCACGACAGAAGAAAGAACGAGACAATGTGATTGTCTTTAACACAAAACCCTCAAAACTCAGGGTGATGAATCGTCAGTGTTGCTGAGCGAGTAGCTTTTAGCGCTGGAGCTCTCAGAGGGATGGCTGTGAACCGCCGGTAGACGCTGCGGAGCATCATAAACAGTGTTAAACGTATAGTCCTGTACTGAGCTGATCAGCTCAAACTCACTACTAACAAGTGCCTGGTCTATTGTTGGAGCAGCTTGCATCTCTGAATGTAAAAGCCTACATTTATTGACAATCATCACATTCATATTTAATGACGCATTTGTTTTCGACTCGTCTTTACATACAGACAAAGTCGTCTTTTCAAGTTGTTTATGTCTCCACAGAAGGAAGATGAAATGATGAGCTGGGTATATTTAGTCCAATATTTTACGTGCAGCCACAAAGTATCCGGCCCCCCCCCCCCCCCCTTCCTGCTGGATGAAGACGTGGAACATTAACGCATTTGGTAAATCGCTTTCGTTCACTATTCTCTACCGACTGTTGCACGCGTGTTCAGAGGCAACGTACATTTTCCAATATCTTAACGTCTTGTAAAGTAAACCGCTGGAGGCCGTTTGAGATTGTTTTCTTTCTCCCATTACACAGAGTCCATATTCATTATGTTCCGCTGTCCTCCATTCTATGTCGGTGATGGCTTCTTCATAGCCTCCAGGTGATGGCGAACTGCTGCGAGCTGTCCGTAAAGATACCTGGTGCTTCCAAGACATGAATAAACAATCAAAAGTTGTGTGAGAACGGCATCTTACTTGATCCTGTGATCTGCATATCTGCTAAGTAGCAGATATGCAGGAAAAAGGGAGAAAGAAGTGAATCTGTCAGCTGGTTACAGGTCCGTAGACGTCCTCTCGGAATAATAAGGGCGGCAGTCTATTTAAACACTATCTCCATGACCTCTTGGCGCACAGCAGCTGTGCAGGGATCTACAGGATTAACCGGCGCCTCTCAGGTAAGCGGATTCACAATAAACAGCAGCAATGCTTTGAAAATAGCCATAACAGAACATTAGCATTGAAATGAGGGAGCGTTGTGTCAGAAGGGAGTTCTGGGTCACAGAGACAAACATTGAATCCTGCCGGAGGGACTTCAGCACACACTTGCTGTCCCCTCCCCGGCTCCGTACGCCTACATCGCTACTGTCAATAGTTCTGGCTCGTTTGCAGACGAGCTGCGGATGCATTTCTTCGACAGAATTCACCTGCGCCTTCACATTAACTGCTACATCCAGAGACTTTCCAACATCAGATGTAACACAAAGCCCGGAGGTGTGCGAGATTCTTTTCTTCTACCGGCTGTAAACTATGTCCTGCTGTTAACTTACCTTTATGGAGCAATGCACCCCCATGTGCTGCCGCAAAGGTTCTCTGCATTTCAAAAGAAAAAGTGCATAAAGACAAAGAAAAAGAACACTTTGTCAGAGCGAGGGCAGCGTTTCGTCAAACACATAATGAGAATGTTTCACTCCAGGAAACATCTAAGTGGCAGCTCGATGGGGCTGTGCTCCGAGTCAAAGTCACATAAAGAGCATAAAGAGCCTGAGACGTAGTTAAATACCTGCCAATCTCAGGTGTCGGAAAAATGATTTTTTTTAATGGTTTCTTCAAAAACCCTATCAATGGTCTGTTCTCTCAAGTGATTACCGCAAAGCACAGATTGTTCTCTCATCAGCAACGAGAAGCTTTCCTGCCTCTTTCTGTTCTTTTATTTCGGACCCTATCACACTGTTCAGTCAGCCGGAGCATCTGGAGCAGACATGCTGCGTGTCAGCCTCTTTTCAGTGAAATTTAAAATCTAATTGAATCACTCAAGGTAGAGAAGAGAGACAGCGAGATCCTTCTTGTGGCACTGGCACCTCTGCGTCACTCAGCGTCAGTCTGTGGCACGCAGCGTCACACAGCGTCCCTCTCTGTCTCTCAGCGTCCCTCTCTGTCACTCAGCGTCCCTCTCTGTCACTCAGCGTCCCTCTCTGTCAGTTCAGCGGAAAGATTCAGCTGTGGCACGCGAGCATAGTTCGGCAATTGTCAAGAAGCTGCGGAGCTGAGGGGGCGGAGCCACATTTCCTGAGACATTTCCTGAGAACACCCGTTGTTGTTACGACAGATCAGCTTCCATAAATCATTTTTATGATTTTAGTTGAGTCACAGGAGCCCCCTGTTCTCTGTATGCATCCTTAGAGTAAGTACGTTGTACTTTTTTGTTTCTCATTCATTTTATTTCAGTATGATTTAGCTGGTTTTGCAACAAAATGGAACATAATACACTTTCTAAATTATTACTTTTATAGTCACTTACAACAATCGGCTACAATAATGAAAATAAATCATCCGTTTTAGAATCATTTAAAAGTATATATTAAAATTAAGACATAAAATGTCCAATCCAAAAATACATGTTTGAAAATATCTTCACTCTTCCTCTGCTTATATGTATATGTATGTCAGTAGGACATATGTTAACTGTTAACAGTTTACAGCATACTTAAATAAATATAAATAAATACAAAACACACGCACACTTTGTACACACACTGCAGCAATTATTTTGCAGGAATATGAGCATATTTTCCCCCTCTGGCGAAATACAACACGTCTCATGCCTTATTTTATTTTACCAGTTGGTGGCGGTAATGCGCCAATGTTTATCTGCTTTTTATATGTTGTGCTATATATTGTGATGACTTCCATAACAGTTCAACTACGTTTATTTAACACAAGTAGGAAATGGCATTTAACACATGTAGCGTCCAAATCTTTAGCTGTAAGTAAACCTTTAGTTGACGCGTGTTTCTTGTCTTTTGCACATATCTCACACCGACGCCGCTCGTAGATGAAAAGCAATACGTGTTTTATTGATCCATTTCCTTCGTACAAGTCAGTCAATCAACTTCCTTTCTCCTAAAAGTATGCTGATTACTTCGACCTACTATACGTATCCACAGGTTATCCACGTAGATCGTTCCCTTTAACACGTTTTATAACACGATCCCAAACACGTATTGCTTTTCATCTACGAGCGGCGTGATTCAGTTCCGAGAAAGAAAAGAAAATTACGTTCAATATAGGATCACAAAATATTAAAAACGTGGCAGGAAATTGCTGATATTATGAATGTATAACACGTTAATCTCATCACTGCACTCTATTATTAAACAGCCTCCAGTAGACCTTGCTTCAGTTACCATAGTAACACAATCAGTGATACATTTTCAAAATAGTAAGACTTCTGACAGTCTGCCTCCACCTACAGCTCCAGAGATCAATCTTAGCGGTCACAAGACAGTTAACATGACAGCAACGAAGAAAGGAGAACACATTCATCTTGTTTTTGCTCTTGTCTTGTGAGATTCGGAATTGTTTGAATATTCTAGAGTCAAACTTTCTATATCTCAATGCCAATACAACTGAATAAATTGAATTTGGACCACAGTATTTGACCAACATTATATCTTCTCATCTTGGCCTTTAACTTCTTCTGTTTCACCAGTCAATTCAGGATTTAAGTGTGACAATTAAATCAATGACTCAGGTAAATTAGGCTTAGTGTTTGAAAAGAATGAACCAAACATCTCTCTATATTTTTCAATTGTCATTATTTATTGCTTCATGAAGTACACATGCTCACTTTTCTATTACATACAAATAACAAGTAAATACATGATGTATACAACTTGGTTGCAAATTAACCATCAACATCAAATATCTGTCACTCTGCATCACGCTCGGTCACTCTGCATCACGCTCGGTCACCCTGCGTCCCGCTCGGTCACCCTGCGTCCCGCTCGGTCACCCTGCGTCCCGCTCGGTCACCCTGCGTCCCGCTCGGTCACCCTGCGTC
The DNA here is from genome assembly GCF_949748355.1 of Melanostigma gelatinosum. Lineage (NCBI taxonomy): Eukaryota > Metazoa > Chordata > Actinopteri > Perciformes > Zoarcidae > Melanostigma > Melanostigma gelatinosum. Next base: position 2,867,414 of record NC_136657.1, on the reverse strand, counting down.
CCGCTCGGTCACCCTGCGTCCCGCTCGGTCACCCTGCGTCCCGCTCCGTCACCTTGCTTCAAGCTCCGTCACACTGCTTCACGCTCTGTCACTCTGCGTAACCCTCTGTCTTCCTGCGCAGATTGAAATACTTTTTTTACACTACCCTGATGACTCCGTCCTGGCAGCAGGACTGGGTCCTCCGCTCCTCACTCATAGTATTATTACAACGGGGTACGTAGCGCTGTCGCTCATGAGCACAACAACACAGGCACGGAAAGCTTCTTCTTCTCCTCCCTTTTGGTGTACTGGCGGTTGGCAAACGAATTGGCGCATTACCGCCACCAACTGGTAAAATAAAATAAGGCATGAGACGTGTTGTATTTCGCCAGAGGGGGAAAATATGCTCATATTCCTGCAAAATAATTGCTGCAGTGTGTGTACAAAGTGTGCGTGTGTTTTGTATTTATTTATATTTATTTAAGTATGCTGTAAACTGTTAACAGTTAACATATGTCCTACTGACATACATATACATATAAGCAGAGGAAGAGTGAAGATATTTTCAAACATGTATTTTTGGATTGGACATTTTATGTCTTAATTTTAATATATACTTTTAAATGATTCTAAAACGGATGATTTATTTTCATTATTGTAGCCGATTGTTGTAAGTGACTATAAAAGTAATAATTTAGAAAGTGTATTATGTTCCATTTTGTTGCAAAACCAGCTAAATCATACTGAAATAAAATGAATGAGAAACAAAAAAGTACAACGTACTTACTCTAAGGATGCATACAGAGAACAGGGGGCTCCTGTGACTCAACTAAAATCATAAAAATGATTTATGGAAGCTGATCTGTCGTAACAACAACGGGTGTTCTCAGGAAATGTCTCAGGAAATGTGGCTCCGCCCCCTCAGCTCCGCAGCTTCTTGACAATTGCCGAACTATGCTCGCGTGCCACAGCTGAATCTTTCCGCTGAACTGACAGAGAGGGACGCTGAGTGACAGAGAGGGACGCTGAGTGACAGAGACGGACGCTGAGTGACAGAGACGGACGCTGAGTGACGCTGCGTGCCACAGACTGACGCGTGCCACAAGAAGGATCTCGGCCCTGCTGGTAGAGAACGCCCTTTAGACATTTAGTGCAGTTGAGTTGTCTGCATTTCTTTTGACCCTAAAGTCCGTGAATGAAAGCCGTGGTAAGTCATTATTAATGAATGCCCCGTGTATCTGAGACAACGCTGCTGTGTCGGTGTTTAAATGTTGTATTTCCCCATCACCACGTCAAATCAGGATCAGATTCAGCTCCCGCCTTGCCCGACGACAGAAGAAACACCCGTCGGAGCGAGCTGTGAAATGCTATACATCACCGCCTAACTGTCGTCGGCAGATAATGTTCCATATAGTTGCTTGAGCTGCTTGGTTTTCCTCCCGGCGAGACATTAGTCAGGGTTCTCTGACACCGGGACAATTTCTGCTCCTTGCTCATATATCACAGCGCAAAGGCGAGGACTTCTTTGCTGAAGTTGTCAGCCAAAGATAGTCGTCCTGACAGTCCTAATCACACATACGACATTCACAGAGCCAGGAGAAAACTTTCCATCTGTTAACTTGCAGCACCGCTTCAACTCTGACATGGCCGAGCCGCGGCGGCGAAGCCCTCGCACGCTGATATGGCAGATGTGACTGAAAGGTGCTCTTTAGGTTCAGACACCTGCATCAGGCAGCCTGGCATTAGCTCACGATGCCCAGTGTAGTAGCTGTCACTACAGCCGAGTGTCTCGGCAACAGAATGCCATTTTCACGGCTTCGTTTCTCCAGAAGTTGGATTGAATGGACCGCGTATGAACGGACAACCAAAACACATAATGCTTCCAGTCATGGATGTCGCTGGCGCGGAGGAATGAAAACCTTTAAAAAATAGAATCAACTTCTGAGTAAATGCAAACTGCGGTGGCCAATCACATCATTTGTTTGCAGACAGGAAACGGATCAAAAGGTCAGAGCCAGGGGTTAAAGTTCTTCCTCTTCTTCTCTTTTGTCGTTGAATGGCGGTTGGCAAACTGCTTTTAGGTGCATTACCGCCACCTACTTGATTGGGGGGCCTATAGGTCACCACATGACGTCACACAAATTAGCCATTTAAGTGACACTACCACACAACCCTCCGCTTATCCACGCAAAAAAAGCCTGATTTGGTGTGAATGCAGCCTAATGCTGTCCTCGCCAGAAAAACAACAGCCCTGATGGCTCATATGCTGGTAACAACCGATGTTTAAGTCCTCTAAGGACTCTAAGGACCTTCTTATACAACCACAATATGAATATGAAACAACTGGGAATGGAGGACCAAAGGCATGTAAATTACAGATATCTTGAAAGAGAAAGCCGTACAGAGCATTTCTGCATGTTAAATCCTCTCTGGACTCACTCTTTTTGGTAAACATGAAGGGTCGTCCTGAGATCTATTTCTCATCATGCCCTCCCTCCTGACATCATTGAGGAGAGCTCCATGTGCCGGAGTGATTGGACCTCAAAAAGGGACAGACTCTCGATATCTTGATTTGTGTGTGCGACACAGAAAGAGAGCGGAAGGAGGAAAGAGAGTGTTTTTGAGGGCCCATCTCCCGATCTAGAACCAATTTCTATGCAAATGCTCCGGCCTGATTTGAGAAGCGACCATTGTTTCAGCCTGGGCAGGGGGCTTACGGTGTCGTACCACCGAGCAGCCGACCGCGCCGACACGTAAAGCACCATATATGCTCATATTTCCCAAACTGACAAACTCGCCGCGTGATGCATTTCAGTGCAGCGGCATGGGCCTGCGGGGCAATGCTTCACACGGCCGTGACAAACAGCTGTAGGGAGAATCACCCCTCGAGGCCGGCAAAACTAATCGTGAGACTGCGGGGAAATGTTCCTCGAAGCCAATGGGGCAGAAACCCGGGCGCTGATATTTCTTGGCCACTACACTGAGGCCCCGGAGCATCATTCAGGGGACAAATATCACCGTCTGCTCGTTGCAGTGTTTCTCAACCGGGCAGCACCTTTCATCAAGCGCTACGGGGGACGTGGCGCAAAAGCCATGTGGGCCATTGCTGTTAATGGTTGTTGCGGCTACCTCCATCCTCTGTGGGTACGGCCATATCACACCTTCAATGAGATATGACATGCACTGAAGAAAAGTTGTGTGTATTCTTGCCATCGTGGCGAGTGAGAGGGGCCAATTCCTCCAGTTCATTACGTGCGCAGATGGCCTCGCCGACACGCGGTACTGTAGATCAGCGGTGCTCAAAGGCCCGTTCAGGGACCACTTGCAGCCCATAAAAGACTTCTGAGTGGCCCTTGAACATTTTCCAGCATGAATCATATTCTTGTCCTGAACTACCTCTACGTTCATGATCCATGATAATGTTTAATAACTTCATCCACAGCTTCAGTGTTTTTAAGACGGCTCTCCCAATCGAGGAATTTTAAATTATAATCCGCTGCATTGTTATTTTAACAAATATCGGCTTTGCGTCACTCTGGTGCTGATTGTTACAACACTTTGGTAAAAAAAAGTATTGATTAAGATGCATACCCAGGTAAGAAAACATCATCTCAACATTTGTTTTGACTGACGGGTCATTTCATTGCAGAATTGCTGCAGTAAAACATCATCCGCGCCAAAGCTGTCGCTAAAATAAAAAGCAAATCATAAAACAACAAACATATTCCACATCTTCAATATGATCCATACAACCTGTACCAGCACAGGTCACGTGGATGAGTAACAAATGATCGGCCTTCATTTCCGCCTCGCTGATAAAGATCAAAGCAGGATGAAATGCAAATCATTGAAGTAATAATTTGTGCGGAGTTCGTGGCACGCCTGGATGAGCACATTTCCACTCAACACCATGCATTAAGAAACATGTGACGAATAGCCAAGCAGCATGAGAGCATAAGGATAAAGCATGACACCTCCTCTGACACTTTGAATATCACACAAAAACCCTGACTTGTCCCTGAAAGGTAGATTGGATTAACGGAGACAATTATAGAGAGGAGGATGAAAAGCATAAAGGGTGACACATTCAAGAGTGGGAATTAAACAAATTTAAAAAAAAGTCAAACTGGACAAACTGTGCTGGTGAAGATCATGTGTTATGATTGAAAGCTCCGGGTGAGATTGTATTTCAGACTAGACACTCGATATGGAGCATAGAGGATCCGTTTAAACTGTTGTGTCAACCAAGGACTTCCAATTCTTTTAAAAACTTTTTATCTGGTGCCGTCAGTCTCCTTCACTTTTTTTCTTTTTCTTTAACAAATCACGGATATATCACGCTCCACAAGTCTCCTCTAATTTTTGTCCCAATCTCAAAACCTCTCTTCTATCGGCGGATCAAAATCACACCATCACCGCTGATGGCTGTTCATGAACCACTCAGCGCCGCGAGCCTCATTTCATTCTCCGGATTAATAAGCGTCAGGAGAGTGAAGCCTCCCGGGGTGCTGCTGAGATCTTTGGCTCAGTGGAAGATTGCTCTGCGCCGTCTCTCCCTGCCTCCTCTCTTTCGACTCACTGCGTGTCTCATTACGGCGGTGCAGGAGAAGGTGAGAGACGAGTCTGTTGGAACACCCACCTATGGACATTTCAACACTCTCTCCACTTAAAGTCTCATTAATAATCCATGACGTTTATTGGCCTCTGTCTTGACCTAGACATTGCATCATAGGGCTTCCAAATAATCAACACAGACAGATATACTCCAAAAACACAAGTGCATGAAACAAGCACTTGACTATGAACAGCTATCCTATCAAACCTGGGCAGAGATCAGCGTTAAAACGCACCGCGAATGTAACACTCGCATGCTCTTGGGCTTGTTTGTCTAAAAAAACCAAAATGAGGTGGCCGGGTGGCCTAGTGGGCACAGAGACCTTCCTTTATCGGAAAGGTCACAGGTTCTATCCCAGCCGACAGCCAGTGTGTGTCATCAAAAGCCGTTTATCCTCCAAAATGTCCTTCAGCACTGAACCGCTCCCTGCTCCCCCACTGCCACTCCGACAGACAGCGACTTAAAGGGAAGAAAACGTGAACACTGGACTGTGAGCTAGCAGGATTCTGGGATAGACATCATTTCAATGGAAGTAACATTGATCCGTAGGGTCTGTGTCGGGTTCATGCAGTGAACATGCAGTCTTTATTTATCTAAGGTCCTAATAAGAGATTTCTTTCTTTGCATTTTTTATTGAAGATACAGCGACATCTAGAAGATGGTTTTAGCGTGAAGAAACCGAGGGGTCGAGCTCAATCAGGCGGAGTTAAGTTCCACACATCTGTCAAAAAGATATAGTGACTCGAGATACCAAACAACTGAGCAGGAGGGTTATGGATCCACATTCACTCGGGCCTCACAGCCTCAGCAGATCAACCCACAGCACATGTGCACTAAGCGTGCTGGACACATCAAAGCACTCTTGCATGCACCAGAATCCAGTTCAATCGACTTGTTTGATGGAGGCATTCATCAAATGTCCGCCTCCTTTTACAACGAGTGTGAATTATGGAGGAAGACAAATTCCAATATTTCTCCCAACGCTGTTGGTCGATGCTGTATCAACTGACCCGTTTTCACCCGGCTGCTGACCTGATTCATTTACTTCAAGATGGGAAAACCACTGTTGGAAATGCCTTCAGAGGGCCAAAAATATTAAAGTTTTTATATATGATATTAAAAAAAAAGACACGTAAGTGATCAGTGAGAGCCCAGTGCTGACACGCTGCACTGGGTTGTCAGAGTGAAATCAGTAATTAATTTCTCTCAGTCGGACTCCCCTGAGACACATACAGTTAAGGGTGTGTGTGTGTGTGTGTGTGTGTACAGAGAGAAAGAGAAAGAAATGGCGGCAGAGCAAAGGGGATACTAATTGTTTATGCCTCCCTTTGTGCGAGGTCACATTTTTAATTAGCTCCCAGCTCGAGAGGATTTGAGTCGAACTCCCTAGTTGTGTGTAAATTGTTTTATTTGGAGTCTCAGCAAGAACCGGCACTTTATTCATTGATTTTTTTTTTTCCAGCTGTTGACATCCTGCAAAAGGACGCCGCATTGGAGACCTGAGCGACCTAAATGCACGGCTGGACACGAGCCATGCTTCAGATTAAACACCATAATTATTAATCCTGAAGCCTCTAATGGAAGAGAATAATGTGCCAGTTGCCAAGAGACTGGGCTGTGTTTTATACGTGGAGAGACAGAGGACAATATAGGGCTTGAAATACACGGGGATATTTGAGGGTTTTTGTTCCAAACCCATTTCTGGGAGAAAAATACAACCTTGTTTTTATGGTGAATTAGATTTAAATATGTAATATTTCGGGGGAACAGTAGTCACAAAATCCTTTTTTATTTAAAATCGGTTGAACTCTAGGGTAGTGGGCATTGTCAGCATTATATTACTAAGATACAGCATGAAAACCACTCGTTTTGATAAACAAATATGTTTTATTGCATAAAAATATATATTATTTTATTGGAATATAACTATTGATGAATTAATGTGTTCATCACGTTAATGTTGCAGCTGGTAAATGTGGAGCTAATTTGAATTTATTAATATACATTTCATATATTAATCTACGTACTGCTGGGTAGCATGTGAATTTCCTCCAGGGGACAAATTACACTTTATTGACAGAATATTAAAGTTGATTTCATTTCGCATCGCTGTTTAAAGCGGCCATTAACGAGCGGCACAGATGTTCCGGCAATGATGGAGATTTTAGATCAAAGCGCGTAATGAAGACACTCAATGCTGCATTCACTCCTTTTTTAGGTTTGTGGGATTTGAACACACCTTTTCATCAGCGACAGGCCTTTCCACACACATGGTGTGATGAACGCATCACAGCATGGCCTTTGGTTCTGATCAGCACGCCATGCCAAACAACACATCTTTCCAATCAGCCCGCTTAGCTGCTTTCGCGCCGACACGCCGTCTGAAAAGACTCCAATCAGTTTTACGTGATTTAAAAATTGGGGATTGTTTCGCGAGATGACCGCACCAGATTCACAGACTCTTCCCAATGTGAGGAACTTTTGCAATCAGGAGATAGCATTTCAGAACAGCAGGCACGTGACCGCCTTTCAAACGACAGCACCAGCTTTGACATTGTCATACTTTCAACAAATAGCTGCAGTGGAAGCTTCAATGCAAGTCCACCACAACTGTACAAGTTAAAAGGTACGTTTGACACAGAACGGGACTATTTAGAGGATTGTAGGGCTGCAACTGATTCTCTTTTCGATTCAATTTGGTCCACAAATTGTCTTCAAATCTCTCGTTTTGTCACGATAAAAAGGTTCAGTTTTAAGTAATATGAAACTGGAACCTGAGTATGTTTTGCTCTAAAAAAATGACTGAAGCGATAAGTAGATTATAACAGAGTTAATTCATGCTCTGTACCCCAACGAAGAGTAAATATCGTATTTTGCTCGTATTTCTGCCGCAGTTCCACGCGAGTATAAAAAGGCACCTTTGGAGGTCTTTTGTTGACTGCACAACAGCTCCATCATCGCAGATTACTCCGGGGTGGAGGGCCACAGCACGGCTCGAAGTAAAACACATCTCAGCTGGGATGCCCCGAGTTAGTCACCCCTGCAACAAGGCATGAAGAGCTTGTTGACACCGCAGCGCTTCAACGATCCAACATGGGGCAGCCCACGCTCTGCGAGGCGCCGGGGTCTCGGAGCGCCAACGGAGAGCGAGGATGGGGGGGGGGTGTACGCACAGTTTCATTGTTGACCCATGACAGGGACAGTATAAAACACAGAGCTAAAGAGATTGGCTTGGAGGCAAAGTTGCCCCATTGGGAGAAGGTGATAGCGAACTCTATTACAGAATGGGAACGGAGTGAGGAGGCTGGGTTTGAATGGGGATGAGAGGCGTAACACGTTAGGGAGCATTATGGAAGCAATATGGTGTCTATATGAGTGTATGAAGGGACTGGTGTGAGGGGGGGTGATACAAATACACACACACACTAGTATTCACGCCTTCGTCCTGATCAGGGTGTTTTTGTGGAGAGCAGATTACCAAACGCAAACAGACATTATTCCACTCACTTCCAGCAGTGAAACACCTCATTCATCCTGCAGAGCGTGAGCAGGGCTCACATTCTACCCAATAATAAAGGGGAACTCCTTAATTGCCATACTCTAATCACATCAACATCACTCTCCCTCAGGTACTTTTCATTTCTAACTTTGAATAAGAAATGTGTGTTTTCTTTCAGGATCCACCGCAGAATGAACACACGATAAGTACATTTCTCAAATGGAAACAACATCGTTGGACACAGATAATGATTCTATATCTCAAAGTTATTGAGTAGCCAGTCTGCTCATTCAGCAATAATACTGATAAAAAAAAAAAGTGTTGAGATTTGTTTTGAATCACACTTTTTATACTTTGCTTTCGTGTTACTTTTAGACCCCTGTTGGATTGTGAGAATGCGTGCACAGACTGGAATCTAATTAGCTTTCATTAAATGCGCAGAATGAACAGAGCCTCTAAAAGTAGAATTCAAGGGCCCGGTGTGGTTAGGGATGTTACAGGTTGCAGACATCGAGGTCAGAACATTGCACGTTAATTAATTTCCCCCGCATGCAGAAATTATCTGATTAATCTCGATTAACCGTGGACAAAACTGTGTGCTGCGCTGTAACCACCACCACCTGTGAGCATTGACATGATCAAAAGAGTGTAACTCATCTACCTCATAGAGTCGTTCTATTTATCCCGCTATGAGACAGAAAATATTGATCATATTGATGCAAAAGATCCCTTTTGTGCACATAGGAACGCTTCTATCGGTGCAGTTAGTGCATACACTTTGGCACCTGATTGAAAAAATCTCAGCTCTGCGGGAAAATAATGTGACGCGATCATATTGCCTGAGGCATGAATACATCAAGTACGCTTGAGCTGCTATTGGATCCACATTCACAAAAGAGAGCTGTTTTAACCTTGAGTGACAGACTGAGCGAAGGAAACAAGCTGAACTCGTCTCTTTCACATCCTTTGTTTACTCCCCCTCTCCCTCAACTCTGATCTGATTACCAGTATGGAGCTAATGCAGCCTTGGCTCCGTCAGTCATTTGTCATATGATGGTCGCAGGTCTGGTTTCCTGTCTCTCTGATGGACGTGCAGGGGCCAAGTCCGTACATCAGCTCCACGTCTATACATCAACTCCCGGCGCCTCATCTTGTTTGGAAATGAAACTCTTTGTTATTGATTTTGGCTCAGACTGTACATCCGTCTCCAATTCGTACCCCACCCCCTCCTCGTCTACAGCACACTGTATAAAGCCAACTATCCGTCTCCAGGGCTTGCTCACCGTCTGTGCGTGTGCATGCTTAGTGTGAGTGTGTGGGTGGCTGAGTGGGTGTGTTGTGTGTTTTTTTTTAACCTGTTTAAGCCTTAATGCTCCCATAGGTAAAGAACTCTGATTCAACTGATGTTAAGTAGGAATTGACCTGGGGTTAGTGATATGCTTAAAATGTGTTTTATGATTCAGCGGTGGTTGTAAAAAACAGCAGGTTGTAAAGCAAGAAAACACAGATGTACATAAAACACTGTAAAATGTGAACTTTTCCACTCTAAATCTTTCTTTGCCGCCGCAATTTAGGCTACAGATGTATTTCTATTTGTCTATTTGTTAAGTGAACTCGTCACAACATCAGTATTGAAGGACAGAAAGCAGAAAACGTGTCTTTCCAACCTCCGTACTCAAACACAGACTGGGCTGTGAACGTCCATATAGTATTCTACTCTGAGGAGAAGGCACCAACAAGTTGATATTAAAAAAAAAAGACATTTCCACAGAACCAATGTTCACTTTTTTGCTCTCCATGTCCGTAATAAACACAAGTGAATCGTCTACTGATTGTAGCAAAACACACATCTATTCAAGGCGGGGAATCTTTCATATTAAAAGCCAGAATGCATCGTGGATAATGGACTTAATAAAAGCATTTATTAATTAAGGGTACCATTGGGCTACTTCTATAAACAGGCCACCAAGTTAATTGTCTGCCTTGCCATTGTAAATAATAATTTGGTCTCGTGTTTGACTGTTAATTAGCAGCCACCTACACAGGTAATTACACTTATTTCGGCTGATTAGGCCTCTTCTGAGGACTGCGTGGGAGTGACATCTCGCTCACTTTCCTCTCAGCTTTGTTATCTGCTACGATGGGACACATAGGCCACAGCAGACGTGTTGACAGGAAAAGCACAGGTGTACAAAACAAAAGCAAATAATGACGGCTGAATTCCATTTGGCTGCTGGTATTGTGCATTCTGTCACACTTTTTTCCCTACTCTGACAAGTCAACATGTCTGCTGTGAAAGAGGCCTATTCCATTTAATTTAAGCGGCGCATTGCTTCCAACATCTTAAAGACGGCCGCTCTAATTTAAAACAATGAAATTGGAAGCTGTAGACATTAAAGGAATAGGCTGATATTTAGGCAAATATGCTTATTTGCTTTCCTGCTGAAAATGAGATGAGATGATTGATGCCCCTCTCACATCTGTGTGTTAAGTGTGGAGCAAAGGCTAGGAGCGAATTAGCACAGCTTAGCATAAAAGACAGGAAACAGAGGGAAACAGCTAGCTTGGCTTTTACAAAGTAAACCAACCAGAACTCCTCAAACTCATTAATTAATAAACTGTACAAATTAAGCATACAGCATCTAACGGGTTAATTCGTGCGATTGACAGGCGAGCTGTTTCCCCCTGTTTTCAGTCATTATGCTAAGCTAAGCTATTCTCCTCCTGGCCCTAGCTCCATACTTAACATGAGAGTGGTATGTCTCGTGCAAGAGGCAGATAAGCATATTTCCAAAAATGTCAAACTATTTTCTAAATAGTTGGAGACAAATGACTATGATAGGAACAGCAATTTAAGAAAATGTAAAGTGTTTTCATCATCAATTTTGCGCTTCCATGATAAAATAGAAAAATAAAGACAATATTCTTTCTACTTGGCAAATCCTACTGATGTTTTGTGATCTTTTCTACCCTGCAAAAGTAAATAATTATTCCGATCCAGCGTATCAAAGGACTCCACTGAAGCCCCACTTTGGGATTTAAGTCGATAGATCAGGTGTACGTTTCACAGGGAATACACAGAGGACAAGTGAACATGAAGGAATCTATTCAAATGTAACACCACTGGGAGCTACTGGGAGCTGTGTGCATGTCTACATTTGTGTGTTTGTGTTGGTGCCCGCTTAAAAACCGTGACAGTTATTTGTCAAGAGATTCTCATTCGTGTCTCGAAGAATTCGGTCATTATTGACCCTGTTGTTCAATCAACTTCATTTGAACACTTCCGTGCTTTAAGCTCGCCTTAATTACTTCCCGCGTGGCTTTGCGCTACACCATCTTGCGGGGGAATTTGGCGGTGCCAAGGGCACAGAGACAGAAACAGAGGAGGGAGGAGGAGGGGTTGAAACGGACCGCTGATTCTTTCCTTTCTACGACAGCATCGCTTTCACAATATCTCCAAACTAAATGGCTTTGAGGGATTAGCCTCATCAATGGCATCATGTCTTATGCTTGTGAATGCACCCCACTCTTCTTCCTGGTCTTTATTTAACGCAGCGGGACTTAATGGAATTATTGTGATGGTGATGTATGGGGGATTGTGTGAGGAGACAGATGGGGAAATGTAATTACGCATGTTTCAGGGCTTCGGGGAGAAAAAGAAAGAAAAAACTTGTCAGGCAGAAGAGTTCAAGAAACAAAGACAGCGCCATTCGTCTTGTGAGACAATAGTCAGAAAAATGAAATCAAGGGATTTTTTACATAAACCACTTTTTCTTAAAATTGTGTTTCACCACCAGCGCAACTGAAGAGCATTTTGTCATTATGTTGAAGGCAGTTACGTAACGTAGTTTTGTAGAAGCCTTTGTTGTTATGCTCGGTTTGATTTTTGGGAAAATAATGAAACAACCATTAAAGCTGCCTCAAAACAAGACGGCGATTATGCTGCTTTTGCTTCGATGAGGGAGTGTGAGCTCAAGCTTGCAATGGATTTTTATTAAACTTTGTCGTGTCGGCTCTGATCAGATAGACAGGGCTTCAGATTCTGTACTTTCACTTCCACAGTTTGACTGAGGTGTACAACTAACAAATAACATTTACTCACCTAAGAAAAGTGAACTCCTAAAAAAACAACAACAAGGCAATTTAAATTACATCTACATTCACATAAACAGTGCGTAGTTATGGATGAACACTTGGGGATGTTTGTTGTTTATCAAAGCTTAATTTACAGCATCAGGAAATACATTGATTATTTATTTCATTGTTAATATTCATGAATTAAAAGCCTCTTTTCGATGGGAAAAAAATGAATACCGAACATAAAGACTGTGACTCTATTTATGTACCATTATCCTTTAATTGTCACTCGAAGCAATGTTAAATTTAGTCTTAATCTTTGTTGAAGAAAGTGTTAAATATCCAAATCAGCCTGCAATGTTTAACATGTTGAATGTGTGAAGTCCCAACAGTTCCAGAGAGAATAATGAGGACATCACCTTGCTTTCCTGAGTGCTATTGTAGATGTGGCCCTTATCTGAAGACTTTCTTAAATATTTGATGTAGCTCCTTCCTTCTATTGATTTATACCTTTTGGTGAAAAGACTGGGTTTTGATCCCGATTCATTTATTTTGTAGAATTGCGTAAGACAGTGAGACAGTGAGTAAAGTGGCCGTCAGAGCTGCGGGGATGAACGGGTCGCAGAGGGGTTGGCAGGTTGTTTTGAGGGCGTGATGGTAGTTTAAGGGGGTATTTCTTTCTTGACGGCAGCAACAGTCAAGCCTCCAGCTGTCGTATCCGATCGCCGCTTCCTCACACTCTCATTACATCACGCTGCGATCGACAATGACACACGGCAGAGATTAAGGGAGCAGGTGAAGAGAGAACAAACACGACATGCTTTTACTTTGTAAATTGAGCACAGAGTGTGAAAATCTATTTTATACATTTTGGATATTCTCGCCGACTGGATCTTCAAGATATGGCATGAAGAAGTGCTTTTTCAGAATAATATTGTGACATGCTCATGAAGAATTTATAGTGACTGCTCTGAATACTGTGAGCAGTAAATACTGCAGCAGTGAGGTGGCTCAGTGGGAGACTGTCCTTGTAGCTGGATGATCTGGGCTCAGGGTCTTGTGTTGGCAAGCAAACATCCTGCTAAAGTGTCCCCGAGCAACACGCCCAGTCTTTTACCACTGACTAATGCGACGTCGATTAAATCCTCAGTGGAAAAAAAAAGGCATTTTCAGCATTGGGACGTTCCACCAGCTGGTTTTTGTCTTTGTCCCGTGAGCCGCCTCTTGATGTGTATCAGTATCTAACTCGCCCCGATTCTGTATGTTTTCACAAAGAATGAGTAAAGAGGAATCAATGAGGCCCTTCATGCAGATGGCTCATTGGCCAGTTGGAGTAATGGAGCGTAGACATCCGCCATGCCATTGGCCGCTGCGTGTGATGCCTTGAAAGGTAGATTGAGAAATGAAATCGGTCGCTGGCATTTCAACTCTATCATTCTCAGCACTTGGTCACTTTGCCAGGAGGACTAGCGGTACGTGACTACACCGCATAAGCAGCTCTAAAGCTTCCCTGTACACACACCGCTGGAACAAAGCAGGACGGCACTAGCCAAGAGTCAGTGAACTTTAAGGGTAGAAAGAAAATACAGCTTGGAGCTCATTCTGTCCGTGAAAGGAAGAGATGCACCACAGCCGAGATAAAACAAGTCAGTTCATTCAGCTGTATTCCTATCTCGTATCGCCTAAAGACACCAGCTCTCGAGCTAATTCATACGATTGTCCTTTAAAGTTCTCGAGAGAATAACCACTTCTGCTTGTGAGGTGTTTTGTTTTTGATTTGCTCATCCTTGTGATGCAGTTCAGCTCGAGCCTCCTTGCTCAGCAGAGAGGCAGAAAGGAGCATTAATTCTTAACTCTGTGGGAGGAGCGGCCGGGAGCGAGGCGGACCACTGCGGAATCCATCTCTGTCTCATCCCCCTTGAGAGCCGAAAGGTCACTCAGCTGTCAGGAAGTAAAATTCAATACCTCAACCTTTCAAGCATGTCTCTATCCTGTCCCCGTCAGAGCTACACAATCCCTCTCTGATGCATCTGTGACAGTCCGGCTGCTCGCCGTACGGACGATTCACGCTCGCCGGATTCACATCCTCTCCGACACAGACAGTGACAGCCTCTGTGTGTCGACTTGATGGTTAATTATACTGCCTCCACAACTGAAATATTATTATCAAACAGGAAATATTTGTATACAGGTTCGTATAAAAAACAAAGCTTGAGCCCGCGGCCGAGATCTCCCGAGTGGAGCCGCGTGAAGTTATTTTTGAAGTTGTTTTGTTGTTTAAAGCAGCAAAAAATGACAGCGGCACAACAGAGAGCCCGCGCTTTGGTTGCTGCTCTTTGATCGCCGGGTATGATGGCTGCCTTTTATTGCACTTTGAAGGGAAAGGTTGGGGGGGGGGGAGAGAAAATACAGACATAAAGAAGAAGTAAAAAAAACACACAAAAAAACAACATAAACAACATCAATACAAACGCAAACCCCATCTTCTGTGAGAAGAAATATCACTGTGCAGACATGCCATGAAATACATTTGAAGTCTGCTATATATCAGGGGTGGGCCCCCCCCCCCCTCTCTGCTAAGAGCCATATTACAAATGCACGCTGCATACCCACGGTTCTTTGATTCTGCACACAACTGGATTTTAGATTCAGGTCAAGATCGCAAAGTGTCCCCAGATACCAAACATGTCTGGCTGATTTACAGGAGAATGTATCTGAAAGGATGCACAAAACATCAAGAGTGTTTCTTAATTGAAGCTATAAAAACATGATTAGCTTGCTTTTGATGATGGGACACTGGGATACTTGGCATGATCAGATGCCTTGTAAGCAGCCGGTATTAAATTATCCACAGTTATCCAGTTATGAGGAATATCGATGTAAAATGAAGCTCTGATGATCATCCACAGTACATCTGCCCTCCAAACACTCATGTGCCTTTAAGGCAATGCCTATAGGTTTGTTTTCTGTGTTTGTTTACCAGTGCTCCTCGTTTTTCTACATCACCACCATGAGGAAGAGCGACATTGAAAATGGCACGAGGACGAGCTCTTTCTTTGGAACATTGCAAACTGCTTGCAGCCAGGTCAGCAGCAAATGGGTTGGCACTCTTAGTCGGAGTCTCTCAAAAATAAATTTACATTATAAAGCAGCCAAAGCTGTGATTCATACACTGGTGGAGTTGTTTGAACAGTCCTTAAACTTGTTCAAACTTCTTTCATGTAAAACTCTCCTCGCCGTTCAGGCTGTATACCAAATCTCATCCATATAAACAGATTTTTTCTCTCCTCGGTGAGATTCTTCTTTCCAAGTGGCTGCTGAATAAACCAAAGTCTAAGTATTTTGCTCAAACTGTCATTTACCAAACGTTCAGGTCTAAATGACAAAATACATCCACAAACTCCTACTTTACCTTTACGTTTACTATATCGTTTAATCTAAATATATATTACATTAGGGAAATGTAGACACAAAATAAATGATATTTTTTCTCATTGCCATAACCATCCTTTTAGTTTTTTGCCAGCGTGGTCTCCAATACTTAATTACAGCGCTGCCTCTCACCCGCCGCCCACATCTCTTGAATCCATTACCACGCTGGAGCCGTGACACTGACAGCCAGGCATGCTCAGTCCAGCCAAGCCCCGCAGACATCTAGTGAAAACCTCTCGCCATCTTTTTTATGGACACAGCACTGGAAGGACTGGTGGGATACGCCTTTTGGAAACCAAGTCTCTTCCTACGGTGGCGGGGATAATGGAGGGAAGCCTGTGGATCGGTCAGAGCAGCTTAAGAAGCACTCAGGGCTCTGTGTGTTTGCAACAATATCCCGCTCCTCTGGGAAGAAAAAGAGAAAAGAGCGGGCAGAGAGAAGGGAAAGATGGAGGGAGAAAGGGCCGGAGCAAGGTGGGCTGTACATAACAGGAAGTAAGGGAGATAGGACGAAGGAGGAACGGTAATAAGCAAGCAGAGAGGGAAATGTGAGGACCGATCCAGAGAAATGGGAGATGGAGCGGCATTAGCAACAGAGATAGAGAAAGGAAGTGAATTTGGGGATGAAAGGAATTGAAAAGAAGAGGATGTGGGTGGCACTGGGAAACAAGAGAAAGAGAGAATTCCTCCGGGAAGCGAGCCAGTTCGGTTGAACAATGGGAGTGCATAGCGGTGCTGATTAGGGTGGTGAGGTGGGAGATGAGAATAAGCTTACTGCTGTTCTTTATCCGGACTCAAGCTCTGCCAGTGCAGAAGGCACTCCGCACTCAGCGAGACACTTTCTCTCCAACCGGCACCGTGGGGCAATTAACCCAACCACCTGCTGCTCGCCAACAAATTGCCTCTCGTCTTCAGTGGAGTTGGATTGGCAATGACGAGAGGCAGCCCGGTCAGAACACCCAGACGCTGCTCAAAAAACACTCGCTTTCCCCCCACAAAGGACACACATGTTGAGAAGTTGGTGTATGGATGAATTCTAAGGAGTGAGAAATAAAGTGTGCTCGCTACTGAATCTGACTCATGGACTCATGGGCACTCTTTGAGTGTTTAAATCAAATGTCCACAGAGGAAGATAGTAATAGCTTCATACAGTGTGCGGTACGTCTATGACTGTTATTTGCATATTAATTCAAATGGATTGTGTTCACAACTGGGTTTGTAATTATGTTACAACAACATGCTGTGAGGGAGTTTGAGAGATCCAGAGTTTATTGCCATGAATTTAAAATGGGTAAACCAATTATGGTTGATTTATGAATGTATGAATAAAATACACATTGTAACAACCACTTGCAGCCGCGAAGAGATTCATAGATCCGGTCGTAATCTGATCACAACACGTGAGCTATTTCCGAAGCCTTTCCACCTTCATTAACTCCACTTCTCTTTCTATAATTAATCCCACGCTGAGACTCTTCCATTGAGATTTCAAAGCGGTAAACACATTTGAGCTCACATTTCTGTACACGTGAGCGACTCACTTGTTACACATGGACACACACACACACTGTGGTCTGAGGGCGTCTGGGGATACTCAGCAAAATGTTGCGTGTTTGACGAGTCCTCCCTCCCTGTGAACGGGTCAGCACAGCATAGCGGCAGCATCGCATACCGAGCGCTGACAATCTCTTTTAAGCTGTGCAATGGCGGCCCTTCATGGCCTCTCTGATGGCCTCCAGCACTCCCCCTCCTCTCTCTCTCCCCTCTCCACCGTCCATACAGTGATGAAACATGACCTGTTCTCTGTCTCTGCTGCACTCACCGTCACACCTCTCTCACCTCACTGTCTCAAACCCTGCCCCTCCAATTCCCTTCCCGTTTCACACCTCCACATCTTCTCTGACTCCCCCCCCCCTCTGCTCTGTCGCACTTGTGTTGCCCGAGAATCTCTTATTCCACCCCAAACAAGGGAAGCCGCTCACCCCGAAGAGAGATTGCTCAGCTCTCTGTACCTCTGCCGTGTCAGAGGCTAAGCCTCTCAGTCGCTTCCTCTCTGAAATGCAATCTGTCATTTTCTGTGTGGATCTCTGAGAAGCAACACACCACACAATCCATATAGACTTTCATTTGTGGTGTTTGGTTGAAACAGAGAGGTGAACTTATGTCACCAGATCACACAATATGTCCACACAATATCTGCATATTTACTTGGAGATTCAGTACATCTATGTTGCTTTCTCCTGCAATGTCTCCACCGGCTCGCATTGCACCAGACTCAGACCTGTGATCGCTCAGCGACCATGACAGATGACATATCTTGTTTTGAAGGTCTGATACCAAAATCTGATTTTGGCATCCCGACCTGTCACTTCAAGGATGATAAACGGCATATTTAAACGATACGTTAAGGCTGCAAGTCTTTGAAGGAATGTGTGATGCGAGTATGTCGACGGAGAGTGAATGTTCAAAAACATGCAGAGGCCAATCATGTGCCGGGGAAAGGGAAAGTTTTTTTCGGAAACTTGAGGCGTTCAGGGCGCTCCTTCTAAAAAGGCCAGGCTTTTTGGTAATGAAACTGGTTATGACAATATGAACACTTGTTGAAAACCTATTACCGGATCCATCATCTGCTGCTAGATGGCCCATCACCACGGCTGTTAATTTTCGGTAATGACTCATTGTCTGAACTTCATGCTATGGCCCTTTGATTCCCCAGCTGTATCATTTCACAGGAATCTGCGTGGCTGCGAATGAGCTCGCTGACCTCAGATTACTCTACAGCACTGCCCGGCTGGAACCTGAGGCACATAAACACACACATCCTTACATCTAGCTTGCTATTGCATTATTGATCTACCACTTGGCTTGATGCAGGTTGAGCCTCAAAGAGGTGCGAGATCACCAACAGGCTGTCCATCAACAAACGGCGCCCGTTTGAATTCCTATGCCCTCGTGAAAACCTTGTTCTGCTGTGCTGAATTGTCTCACCGTGGAGCCAAAGAAGATATGTCAAAATTGCTTTCCTCTTTTTCTCTTTATCTCTATTGTGCAGTATGCCGAAGCGTCCCCGAGAGACCTCATCCACACCTCAGGCCATACATGAGTGGACAGCAGAAGAAAAGATGGACTTTTTAATCCAATATTACCAGCATGGTGGCATTGCAGTGGAAAATGACTGGTTTTTTTTTGCATGACTGAGATCAAAGTCACTGGCCTTATTCTGCCTTTGGTGCTCGGGATTAAAGTTACCCTCTTTCCATGGACTCCTGATCGCTTGGCAACATCAAAGCAAATAGCACAAGCATCAGAAAACATTTGTCAACATATTCACTTAACCGGCAAAGTGTTAAAAAAGGAAACGGGGGAGAGGGAAGAAACTAAATCAGGAAGAGGTGAAATAAGCGGCAAGATAGAAATAAAAACTTCCAGCAAGTTGGCAGGAGCTGCTGTTCAGTCAGCTTCTCCAAAGGCTTAGCAAAGATCCAGTTGGCAGCAGACTGTCTCTGCAGAGCACAGATGGATTAGAAAGCGACAGTCCAGACCATGCTAGCGGACGTCAGGATGACAGATGTGTCGCTAAGGCCCAACACATGCTTTATGAAGGGCTTGGATTAGCCACTCCGCGGCACAGTGGGAGTTGTGTGCGTGCTGCAGCAGACGCCATGTGCATCGTGATGCCATCTCACAGTTTAGTTCAGTGGGAGCGTCTGGAATGCAGAAAAGTGTGCAAACGCAGGATTAACGGCTCGTTCTCCGCTTCCCTAAAAATGAATTCCTCGTTTATCCACCTCGGGAGTCGGCAGGGATCTCGGCTGGATGCATTCACGCGTACTTTTACAGGCAATTTAATGTAATACTTACATCAACTTTACTGTTTTCCATAAAAAAAAAGGTGATATACAGTCGAAAGAAAAAGTGCTGTGCTGGGCGTTAAAAGCAAAAAGTCATTTAATTCCGATGTTCTGTGTGAGAGGTGAAATGAGTTTTTCTATCCTGTCAAATGAAGCTGCTGGACTGTGTACGCGCAGGAGAGGAGTTCTGGTGACAAAATACTGACTTTAAATGGTTTTAAACTCTGAAAATAGCAAATAGTTGTGATTTAAAGCCACAATCTGCCAGATTGTGGCAAAATGGGAGGCAAACGAAACAAGCCAAACAATAAATGAATAAGTTATTCAATAAATAGCCTGGTATCATGGTAATTTTAGTGTAATTCCAGAGGCAGAGACACGAGCCAGCATGATCAAAAGCAGCACATGTGGCACTGCCAACTGTGGCCCATTGGATTTAGCATCAGTCATTAGCGGCGTCCGCTCTCATTAACCGACATCTGTATCTTAATTAAGCAAAAGAAGACAGGGATAGATGCAGGTGGTTGCCCAGGCTGGCTATTTAAGCAGCCAGGCAGCGTTTCCTCTCACCTTTATTGGGATTTTATTAACTTTTATAAAAGGGGCAGGGGGCAGCAGTCTGTTTGGATTGCTAATAAGGCTCGGATGATACTGCTGCTCCACTATGCCAGCGTTTTTATAGGAAGGGGACCTGAAAGGAAAATAGCAGAATATTTGGTTTTAGTGCAGCACTTTCACCCTCAACACCCTGCAGTCTTTTAAACTCTTGA
The DNA here is from genome assembly GCF_949748355.1 of Melanostigma gelatinosum. Taxonomy (NCBI): domain Eukaryota; kingdom Metazoa; phylum Chordata; class Actinopteri; order Perciformes; family Zoarcidae; genus Melanostigma; species Melanostigma gelatinosum. Next base: position 2,847,191 of record NC_136657.1, on the reverse strand, counting down.
CCTAAACCACGCGATCCTGATTCCAGTCCCCCAGTGAGATATGCCTGCTGAGATTTGATAAAATGCTGAAGCAGACTGCAAGTGCAACCTGATTTAAACCACTACCATGCAAATGATTCTATTTACACAGATTATTGATAGGATGGCTTGTTTGTGCAACAAATGCACATGTATCTTTTGTAGATAGTTTAAGATATTGATTTTCTTCTTTTTTTAATCGTCGGCGAATGTTTAGTAAATGCTTTCCAATCATTGCAGTTTGTGCTTTATTTATGAATACTACTTTCTATTTCATGCAATTTGTATCATTCACATTATACAGTGATTGTTTGCACAGGTAAGATCACAAAAAACCATTGAACAATCTGCTTTCAAAATAAATGTTTGCTTATTAAACGTGACATGACAGGTGCGTTAAAAGATTTGTCTCTAGAAGCTGTTAAATCATTTTCATTGACAGCTGAATGGGCGAAACTGCCAAAGGCCATCCTCATTGCTAATTATCATTTCACCATTATTATCCATTATGTATTAGCAATGAGTGTTATTAATCAATTCTGCAAGTACTTGGAGATATGGCGAGAGACAGCATGTTGTGGCAATGTGAGCGTAATTGGAATTTTAACACTCTCTCTCTCTCTGGGCATTTCTTCGAGCGGACAAGCAAATTGGTTTCGTGACATTTCCATCGGACAGTTTGACCGGAGGAATTTCCAGTGTAAAGACGCAGAAGTCAGACACACATCAGGTGTGCGACTGTTAATTTGTGACGAATGTAGAAGCCACCGGCAGTTTGTGTTCGAGCAGATGGGAGGACCATACCTCAGGTGTACGGGCCTCAACAGCACTTACAATTATGATTTATCATTGCCATGATTCTAATGGGCAGCCATTTGTTGTTTGGCTTACGCTTGTGTTTCTCGTGTTGTCATGTTAAATTAATGTTACGTCATATTTCAACTCTAAAGACACAGGAAACCAATGAATCACGGTCGTTCCTGAACCATAACAAAAGAAGGCAAAGGTCCCTTTACGTTAATAAATAGTTAGATATTGTATCAGTTAACTTGGAGGACCAAGTGTAGCAATGCGCCAAAATAGGCAGTGAAGAAGAAGAAGAAGACTACTCGAGACAAACGCATGCTGGGCTGGACAGGCCTGTGGATCTACAGCCATGCATGCAACATGGCGAAGCAGAGAGGAGGGCAGCTGATGAACCCGACAGCTGAAATCACATTCCAAGAAACCAAAACTGAATTCGGTCGATATGCCATCACTAAGAAATGTGCTGTGGGACTGAACACAGGCTACTTGTTTAATTAGCCTCCATGAATATCTGATAACCTTGTCTGTTAAAGATGGACTTTCCTGAGCGTCCGTTGTACCGCTGCCCTCGAATGCACCGCAGGGGGGCTGTTGTCATGCGTTACACATCTTCCAGTCGACCATCTGTTGGTCCCATACACCCATCAGTGGATAAAGTATGACACTATCTCTTCCAGGGTTGTTGGTGCCACCTTAATAAATGCAGCCACCTTATTGTTATGGAAAAGCATCCATCAGATGGAAAAATTAGCATCTATTTATGAATTTGATGAAGTTTCTGTGTGTCATATATCTTGGGCCCACATACCCTTGCTGTTGAGTGATACTCATCACATCTAGATGAGATTCTGTCTGTCTCAAAGTCATCACTCCAGGCTGGATCTGCATCGCCCCCCCCATCCATCCCTCCACTTCCTCTCCCCCTGCTGTACCGCTCGATCGACATTCAGTCATCCTGACAGATGTTTCAGTCACCTGGGATTAAAAATGAGGCAGAGGTGATAGATCGCCTCCATTGTGAAGGATACACGTTTTTAAATGGCCCTATATTGTATATGGCTGGCATACCACAATACAATATACTGTAAATTGAGAGCAGCAGAAGAGATTTCATGTTCGGTCAGCTTTAGGAACGGTGGTTTGAGAACTTATTAATTTGACTTACGGGACTTGATTTGCGGCTATTACATATTTAACAAAGACATACGCAGACACAGAAATATGGAGACATTTCTCTAAAAGGGTAACGTCTGCACAGCCCTGTCACTACCATGTAAAAGCCGTTTGCTGACTTTAACACCAGCCTGGACCTTTACTGCTGGTTACTTTCCCTCTTTTCAGCTGCTTTTTACTGTGAACCGTCTAATGAAGCAAAGGTGCCACAAAAACGGTCTTCACAGAGCCATTGACACTGAAATGCTCCGGGGTGGAGGGATGAAGCTCCCTTTGGGAGAACTTGTTGAGAATCAAGGAGGTTGTAGGAATGAATGCAATATGCTTGTTCACTCACTGAGTCTAATCTCCCAACTATCTATATATAAGATTTTCCATCTTTATGCAGCCTGGAGAACGGAGCGTCTTATACACGGACAGCACATGAGAAAATTCATCTTCCAATGAGAATTGATAACCAACCTCTTCCTCAAGTGTTTCAAATCACCTAAACGACACCACATTTAATGGACGGAGCAGGAATACTCGACCTCTATGCACATTAACATGGACGACACCTTTTCCAATCTGACCTAAGTTACAAAGTGTGAAGCCGTGGTTTTGGAAAGTGCTTTGGCAGACATGGAGCAGATCTCTTGTTATTTTTCCTTTATTTGTGGAAACAAGCTCGCTGCTCTTTAAGAAGGCAAACTTGTGATGGGCAGATTTTTGGCACCAGCGACATGCGCCTCTGTTTACAGACATGAGTGTAATAGACCACCATGTCTTTAACCAGTCCATTGAACTGGCTAATAATATGACTGACATGAGGGAGGCCAAACCAGAAAGGTTTCCCGTTGCTATCAATTTCACAGTGTGAGTTGTCTGCCGCTGTCACGTCTCCCCAAAGCAGACCTGGGATATATAGGTAATATTTCCAGCACAAATTAGTTTTTTTTCCTCAAAAGAAAACTCATTGGACTCGATTCAAATACAGGATGGGGATGTTTGCTTCCAGAAAGGCAGCACGTTGGTGATTGGCATGCAGCTAGATGCAAAACGAGAGAAATTAGCATATATGGCGTGAAATTCAATTTAAAGAATTCAAATTAAACCTCGATTGGAAAACAGCAACAATCTGTGTCATAAAAACCCAACAAACATCTTTCTGTGCTTCTCCTCCGACAGTTGGAGGAATTTTGCAGGCTTACCGCCGCAGCTTTTGATTCGACATTAACACCACCGAGGCTGAGCCGGGAAATGCTCTCACATCCACCAAACCTCCTCCTGCTGCTTGGTATCAAAGTCTTTTCTCACACTTTTTCTAATTGACTCCCTGCGGAGTTGTGCTGCACGATGGCACGGCAGCAGAGATTATGAGATGAGGACGAGCTGTCTGCTCTGGCAGATTGAGCGGCAAACATTCGCTCAACGGAAAGCAAACAAAAAAGGTATACAAGCTTTAAAGGTATATATAGCAAGATCTGCAACATCTGCAATTCATGGACTGATTCGGGACTTTGATATTGGGTCACAGAGCGAGGACGGTGACAGTGGAGCTTGATCGCTGTCACAGCATTCAAATCTCCACATGTAACACACGCGTGTTTTCGGGTGAGATAATGATCAGAGCCTGGCTGCCTGATCGGGCGATGAGGAATTACAGAAGTAATAAACAGCACATCTATTTCTTACAAGTTTGCTTAAGGATTACAGCACGTTAGCGTGACTATGAAAATACTATTCATGAAATCACAACGCTAAAGCACCTTCTATCTATAATTGATATGTGCCTGAGGAGTCTGAACCTGAATAAACAAGGCTCAGTTCCCCCACGAGAAAGATTCAGAGCGATTATCTTTGATTAAAAGGATTTCTATGAAGACGGCGCCTCAAAAACTCTCAAACCGGAATAAATCAAATGGCGAAAACAAACCGTCTGATTAGAAAATGTTTTGCTTGTATTGCAGTACAATCACAGCTCTTTTTTAAACGAATTATTAGAACTGAAAGCAAAATGAATGTAATCCTTTTCAAATCCCATGGCCCAGCTCGTGTTCTGAAGCTGCCAAAATTGACATCATTAACTTTATACTTTGTTTTCCTGTTTCACGTGAAATGTAGCATGCCATCTGGTGCTGCAGGGAGGGGACTTGGAACGCTGTCATGTTTCAGAATACACTATTTGAAGAGAATTAAGATGCCTTCACACTGAGGGTACACAATATCGATAACCATCACTCCCCACAGTGCTGCAATGTGTTCTGTTCAGTGGTGGAGGGAGTTCCAAGATCCTTTATTTGCGTAAGTACATGCAAGAGTATGGAAATATTTCCAGCGAAATATGCCAGAGATTCCCAACATAGGGATTCGATTATTGGGAGAATCTTTTTGTTTTCGATTTCACATTACCGTAACTGTATTTTCCTATTAAAAAGGACTCAGAATAGAACAATAAACATCTAAATTACCATAAATCCTGTGCCGCAGCTTTTCGAGCACATACATTTTCCATGTCAGAAATAATGACTGCTGGAGCAGTAAAGGAAACATTTGTCACTGTAAATGCTGATGCATCTCAGGCGCTTTAAAGAACTAAAATTAGACTGTGCGGTGAAATCTACTGGGCTCAGAGCTTTTCATGGAGAATGGAAGCTAGCTGTCTCACGCCCGAATGCTAGAAAATCTGTCAAATGGTGCAATGGGAACAAAAAAGCGAAAAGAAACAGACAACTAGATCAAACACGGGAGCAAAGATATTGAATACCTCGCAAATGTACTCTGGTTCTGTATATGCGTCATGTCATAGCAGCAAACTCATCTCCTATTTCTTATTCACATCACATGAGCTCAGAGTGCCCGCCATGTGTTCAGCACAGTGCACCACGGCGGCGCAAAGAAATGACTCTTGGACTGGATCTGCTGTTGGGAAATGATCGCGCTGGAGGGGACGAAGGGGCGGATGGGATATCCACCGCGTCCCGTCTGGCCCCGGTGAGATTACGGGCGATGTAATAGGATCGTCCATTTTCTGTAATAGAGCACAGAAAGGCTAAGCCCTGGCTTGGGTCTTACTCACACACCAGATCACCACCAAGGCAAAACAACAAAAAAAATGCCTCTCCTCGCTTAGAGGAAAGGAAGCTTAGCTGCCTTTAGACGTGAGCAAAAAACACACAGCAGCGGTTGCTTTGTGCCACATAATGGGGCAACGCTTCCAAGCCACAACAACCTCCACTGAGCCGTAATGAGAAGCGAATCGACTGCGATAGCAAGAGCTTTGGCTGGACTTCTTTGATCAGCAGCATAGTCCATTTCATGTTGGTTAATTGGCTCATTTGCAAACTGATGATACATTCAGAGATAATGGAGTGCCTGCATTGAAATGCACGACACAACTGCACCCAGAGAACTGGTACAAATAATGTCTCCTTTTTATTGACAACTCAAACGTTACACTCCCAATCAGCAGAGTGTGTCAGACACATTGAGGATAAATACTTTTCCGTGTAGTCTCAAGTTATTTTGCGTGAAACATGACGAGGATTCACTGTTTTGATCACGCCATGCTTGGAGGTGTAATGTTGAGAGGCAAACCCTTTGATTTTTGGTCTCTCGTGGCATTCCTCTTCCATTCTCGGCAAGCAATTTCTGTTCAGAGTTGCTGCCTTGAGTCCGTGTGAGAAAAGCCTTCAAAAGGCTCTGAATAGATGTTTTGTTTCAGCAGGGGAATGTTGTTTATCAGAGGCAATTCCATCTGAAAAGATTTATTGATTCAGGCCCTCAGAAGCAAAGACAATCCACCGTTTGTGAGAATCGGATAGTCCTGCAACCCGTCTCTTCTCTTCTCCTCACAGAGGCAATTCCAGGTTTATTCGACTTTGGCCAACCGTCACCCGCTGGCCGGGTTGCTACAGCAACTGCATTTCATTCTTCAAACAAGATGCAAAGAAGTTAGAGGAGTCAAATTCTCAGAGCCTCCCGAGGCGTCGCAAAGGACAACACATTCAATATGAATGTGCCCGGAAAAAAGACTTCACGTGACTTCAATTCAGCAAGTTAGCTATGAAAACAGACACACAGCGTGGTCTGTTCCCTGTCTCTAGGCCTGGGATGGTAACCACCTGTTCTGACTCCTTAATGAATGCTCAGACACAACGATCCGCCACTGTGGTGGTCTGGAGGTGTTAATGAGGGTGCGGGAAATATGTAATGTTGACGGCTACATTAGCCACATCTAACACATGCAATTCCTGTTATTTCAAACAGCTTAACAATGCACCAGCGTGCTGCAATGTGTCCTGCAGCTAAAGCTATTCAATGCCAAACTTCTGGAGGGGGAGACTGACCGCGGGGGACGCCAGAGGAGAGGTAATGAATACAGGCGGCAGACTGAGAAGCTCTTAAAAAGGAGGACGGGGGACTCTTTGAAAGCAAAGCTCTGATGTGTGTTTATCTGCACACAGATCTTTGAAGGAGCCTTGATTAGTGGCATATTCTTTAATACGTCGCTGATGATTTCTTTGTTATGGCCATGTCCCTCTTATGGATAATTCTGAATGCGACAGCAGAATGCTTGTTGAGACATTTCGAAATAACATGGTTCATTCAGCTGCAGTGGAGCAAAAAGGAAAGAGTGAGTTATTCTGAATATCATAGAAAAACCACAGCATGCTTGGAAAATACAGAGTCTACAGTTGTGCATAATGCATCGCCCACTCTTCAGTGTCAGACAGGTTGACCCCCCCCCCCCCCCCCACTGAGGACAAGCTCTGTCGAGCCTTTGCACCGACACAAATGGCCTCTCTAATTAAAAAAGGAACCCCTGTCAGCGATGTTCCTGCTGTATATTTAGTGTGGCTGGATACATTCACAAAAGGGAAGTCTGACTTTTAGGATAACTGAATATTGGAACAAACTATTCTTTGGAGCAGTGTAACGACGTTTATAGACGAGGTAAGATGGAGGCATGGACCCCAATACACCGGATGCTTGTGTTAAATGTGGTCTACATAAAGGTAGCTTGTCTCATTGCCTTTGGGAATGCACCCTCATTCAGGATCTCTGGAAAGAGATTCTTACAACTGTATCTATTTGTATCAACGAACAACTTCCATTATGTCCAAAACTCTGTCTTTTTGGGTGTTTCCCAGGAAACTGTACACTTAACAGGAGCAAAAAGAAGATGGTCATATGTTGTCTTCTTGAAGCTAAACATAAAATTGCAACGGCTTGGAAATCTGTTCACAGGCCGAGCAAACTAAATTGGATAGAGGGACTGATGCAGTGCCTCGCCCGAGAGAAACTTACAGTTAAAGGGAAATATAACATCTTTGCAAAGATTTGGGGCTCATCTATGGAGTTTCTGGAGGGGGAAGATTTTGTTGTAACCATATAGTCTACCGTTTTCCTTTTTGTTTCCCTTCCCCGTTTTTTTTCTCCTCTGACTGGTCACATTAGGGAATGTGGGAGCATTCTATTTGTGGGGTATAATATGTATCTACCTGTGCATGTACATATCCGTCACCCTCTGCTGTTATTTTTATTTTTTGTTTCTGCTGAGAAACAGTCGGCAACACATGCCATTTTTTATCTTTATTTGAAATTTCTCCAAGTGCCTATGTGTGCCTTTTGATGTGCCTTGTTTTGTCTTGTTTGTGTATTGTGGAAAAGACAAAAAACATTTGTCAAAAAAAAGAAAAGAAACTGCTGAGCGGTAACCCACAACAAGCAGACATCCCCTCATTGACTTAAGTATACTTATATTATCAAGGTGCCTTGTCGACTAAAAGGGTCTCCCAGGGATGTAAGGGACTCTATGAAAGTCTTTCCCCTCATTTACAAAGAGTATACTCTCTGTCTTAGGCCGCCTCAGTGACGCCATGATGAATGAATCAGATGCTGTGTCAGTTTTCTTCATCTAATTATGTGCCGTTTGGTTGAATCCTTTTGAATTAACCATCTAATTAAACACGAATGGCTGACTAATAACAGGGATCTGAGGCTTTTCTGTGTTTATTGGAATAGGAAGGTAAAGAAAGACGAGCCAGGAGGGAGGAAGTCGTGTTCGGAGCGTTGGCAAAATGAGCTCGCCACATTTACTTTCATACATCCCGAGGGGCATATCCCAGAATGCCTCATTTCTAAGTGCAGAAGTATTTATCTGTTTCTATAAAACAAAGAAGACAAGATGTTAAAATGTGTCGTATCAAATTCCGTGAGATGTAGTGGTGAACAAAATAAGTGACATTGTTTTGTTCACCACTACATTTCAATTTGAGGAGCCCGATATCACGTGACAAACCTTTCGTCCTATAAGAAGCTTTTCCCGTAGGCATTGCCCATGTGACCTAAACGTTGTTGGTCTCCGATGGACAGTCTCAAACTCCAACGGTTATTGGTTTGGAACTGAGGTGGAGCTTGTAAATCATTGCCAGACTGCGTGGGCAAGTATTCATCCTCAAGTCGTGGAACCGCTCCTGGAGTGATTGGAGTGTATTTAATCTACTCTAATATCCAAAATAACAATAACAAAAGTGGGATCGAAATATAAAATGCTCAATTAATTGACGACACCATGACCATTTCTATTTATGCCAGGACCCAATTAAATCATCTGACAGTGTGATAAATGCATTAGCGCTTATTGTAATTACCGGGCGTGATTCAGACGGATATCTCACCAAGTGCGCAAGTCAGATCTATCCATAGCTCAATTATATATTTCAACACCTCACATGGAGCGTAAATTAGAAGTCTGAAGGGAAGTGACCTCCTGCAGCTGAGGGGATAGTGTATGAAGCAACTAAGACAACCTCACTTTCTCCTCCACCACACCAAGTATAACCCAATGCAGTTAATCTCAATGAGTAGATGTGAGAAAAACTAGTCTAGAGGGATAACGATGGCTGAAATACAGGGAGAAATAGTTTTAGACATATTTTTTTGAAAGCAACACAAGCATGGATGCAGAGATAAACCACAGCAAGGGTAGAGAGTACCGGAGGCTGGGCTGCTTATCAATGCACATGTACAGCCATGCTTGTTTAAGGGTGGCAGCTCCAAGATAGGTTGCACTGCCTTATCTCCTGGTGCGCTATCAAAGAAGCACAATTCAACACAGATTTACAGGAGCATCTGGCTCCCTTGCTACACCCGGGCCCTCAGGAAAACGCTTTTTAAAGAAGGAAAATAGCATATAATTAGAAGACATCTGTTCTTTCAACCAAACCACGACCTGTCCAATGAGGAGTAAACAGGCCTGAACCGCTTTGTGCCTCATTTGATCTGTGGGCTCAAACTCTTCCATCTGGAGCAGTTGAAGCGACCGTGTGAAGTGTCTTCACTGCACACATACGAGAAGTCTCGCTCCAGATTGTTCAATTAACTCAAAATGATGTCTTTGCAAAAGTCGGTTAGTGCAAAGCTGCAATGCATCCTGCGGCGCACCATTAAGAAAATATATTATTACAAGCAGCTGATAAATATCTTGGGCACTGTTTAAGGTTGCAAGATCCCTAGTTGCTGATATCTAATGCTATTGTCAACTAACCCCAACCTAATTTAAATGAATACCTGTAGTTGCATTTAATTTGATGCAGAAAGTAGGAAGCTGCAGGATGACAGATGTACACTCGAGACAACATAACACTACAGTCGACATTTTCATCCCCGCCGTGCAAAAGTCTCCTCCTCCTCCTCCTCCTCCTCCTCCTCCTCCTCCTCCTCCTCCTCCTCCTCCTCCTCCTCCTCCTCCTCCTCCTCCTCCTCCTCCTCCTCCTCCTCCTCCTCCTCCTCCTCCTCCTCCTCCTCCTCCTCCTCCTCCTCCTCCTCCTCCTCCTCCTCCTCCTCCTCCTCCTCCTCCTCCTCCTCCTCCTCCTCCTCCTCCTCCTCCTCCTCCTCCTCCTCCTCCTCCTCCTCCTCCTCCTCCTCCTCCTCCTCCTCCTCCTCCTCCTCCTCCTCCTCCTCCTCCTCCTCCTCCTCCTCCGGTTGAAACAGAAATGTTAGATTCGACCCGAGGGACACAAACACCATCGCAACAGGAGCAAATTGGGAACTGAATGAAAGACAAATCAATTGTGCCAAAACCCCTTATTAACAGTTAAAGCAGAGGGGGCTTCCTCTTGCTTTTGTTGTGGCTGATTGTTTTGAGAGTGGCATCCTAGGCAGCTGGGGTTGTTTGTCTGACTATTGTCTCAAATACTGATTGTCACCGCCCAGAGGGGAACCGTGACAAATATCGTTTCTTGGTCTGCAAATTTTACAAAAGACAAACTAAGAGGTCACAAGGTTTAGACATTACAAGCAAAACAAGGATTCTGGACCTTTTACAATTATTTTGCATATGTGATCTTTAGATTGACTCCTTACAAGACGGGAATGTGCAGTACAGAGACCTTTAAAAAACAAGTGTGTTTTCTCTAAAGGACGCTAATTAAGGTAAATGCCACTGCACTTGTATTTAACCATGAAACCGTAAGTATAACGGTGGAACCATTTCAGAGTGTTGAAAGAGAGAGAATAATGTCTTTAATCGTCTCTGACTGTGACTTTGTTTGCAACACTTAAATACATGCAGAGATAAACATGTTGGGCTGGTTTAGGAGGTTGTGAGAATCCAATGCAATCTGACGAGTGATATTATTTTGGTGCGCATTGATTTGCATTGATTGCACACCAATCAGGTCAATTTAACCAATTTAACGACTCCAGACAACCGGAGATCTCCGCCTACAGAATGTCGGGTTATTTCCAAATGCAAAGTCGTTGCTAACAAACGTTCGCCGTAACACGTCCAATCACGACTGCATGCTTGGGGGGCGAACAGGTGTGCCTAGTGACGATGACTCACTGTTATTGGTCAACGTAGTTCAGGACTTCTCGGAGACTGAAACCCTAAAAAACACTTTGGTGACTCAAGCACAAATTCCCAACTCACCAATTTGAAATCTCTGATACTGACTATATGGCGTATCGTAGGACAGAAAATGCAAAATGAGAAGTGACAGAAAAGATGAGTCATCGAGGACAATAGAGTGCATACGTCAAAGGAGATAAAAGAGAACAGGCTCAAAAATGACACCTGAAATGATAAGCTTTGAAAAATCATTTGTTCATTCCTGTACATGAAAGATTTGATCCATTCGTTTTCATGCCGTTTTTCTGCTGCTGTCAGAGAGCTGGCCTTTCCTTTTAGTCTCCACTAGTTATCATCTTGTCTCTCCTCCGATCTGTTTTCATGTCCCAAAGACAAAGACACACGGATCAACTTTTCTGTACGGAGACGAATAAAATCAACCGTTTCAGTACAGCTCCAAAGTCAGCAGCACAGTTCAGCTCACTTATCTGTGTAGAGGACATGCTGAGCTGGCTGCGCCGCCCTGGGGCCCCTGTGGGCCAAGCGGGGCGACCCCTTACATCCAATCACAGCTGGTGAGAGGCTGGTTGGGCAGTGATGAGCAGCAGGCTTTGTCACATTAGCCGTGACCGTGTGTCACCCCAGGGTGGCTTGGCTGGCTGCTGGCTTACCAAGAGGCCTGAGAGGACGCTCGGTGTGGGGCTCGGGGAGGGAAATGAGCCGGAGAGGAGGCCGACCGGACGCCGGTCGACAACAAGAAAAGCGAGCCTTCGCCTCGGCTCAAGTTGGTCAGCAGCCAACCGCAGCAGATGTTATATGCTGATTTGGCGACTCGGACGCTCCGGGGGTTTTATTGATAAAAAGGTCTCATGGTCAAATGTGATTTCAGCAATGTGGTCGGCAGGTAGAAGAAGTGTTTGTTTACACAAGTTGAAAATGTAGCTCGATACGCACATGTATGCTTCCCTTGCGGCAGTGTTGGTGTTTATAGAGGCTGTGTGGTGGAAAGCTTCCACATCGCACACTGATGTGAAATATAACTTAACCCAAAACGGACCTTTTTCGAAGCTGGAAGTCAGTGCTGCCCTTTCCAAAGCTCAGGCTCAAATTGCAAATGTTTTTTTTCCAAACGGAAGAAGAAAGCCATACAAGCAAGGCATCAAAATACATTTTTACAGCCCATCATTCAGACAAAGCCATAGTGTCATGATGGTAATTTCAACTAAAGACATGCTGCAAAAAGAATCAGTTAGAAGGCAATGTAATTAAACTTTTATCATGTATGAAGGCTGTTTCAGAGCCTTTCCCTCCATCAACTAGTTGGCCCAGAGACCACAAATGGAGGTTAATTTGTCTAAAGCAGGCAGAAATCTAATCTTTTACCGACAGGATAAAAAAAACAGTGAACCCACACACGAAGAGCAGAGAACACGATTTAGCATGTCAGCTAAACTGGTTTGGGGAATTTATAGGACGAGGAGCTGAGGCTTGAAAAATGTACTTGTGAAGATCAGATCGAAGCAGAAGCCCCGGGCTCGACTCCCTGCAGAGAGGAAGGAGGAAGAGGCAGAGGATGTGAAAGGGCAGGAGGTGGACAGAGAGGAGAGAAGGCACAGAGTAACAAACAGAGAGGAATGTGGAAGAAAGAGAAAAAGACTGGGCTGGAAAGAAGAGTGGACAAAGTGGTGTTTCTCAATGATGTCCTCGTCTCCTCGGTCCCTCTCACTGTGAGGATGCTTTTCACCTAAAATTGAATCACCCACTGTATAAAACAATGAGCTAAACCGCTGTCTCCAATATCCCTCCTTGTGTTACGAGTCAGTGACTCACCTTCCATTATTTCCAATGAAGTCTCTGTCGTACGTTTGGTGTGAAAGACATGTTAGAAATACCGTCAGCGTAATCATCAAGAGTCTCTCTGAAATAAATTGGTGACGGTAGAACAGATGTCCCACACAGACGTTACTGCTCACACACAGCAGCTCTAACTCCGTCACATTGCTCACCATGTCGGTGAGCTGCAACAGTTACGGGGACATTGTGTCATTCAAAGCTAATTATAATCATTGACCAGATACTCGGCGCACTATAATTAAAAAACAGACTAAAACGACATGAAACTTAATAGCAAAAACACACAAACACAAGTTCGAGGCAAATCTGATTGCAATTATAGAATTTTCTTCCAATTCCAATTTGCAACCTTCAAATGTAATTTTGCAATTTAAAAAAAATAAATATATATGTTAATAGTTTGTAAAACTAACCATGAAACTTCCCCAGTTTATTACTACAATAAGACAAAATCATTTTATGTTTAAACATACAAACGAGGCATTATCTAGTGTTGACTTCTGGTGAATTCAGGAGAAATCCACACACGCAAATAGACAAAGTATGAAAATAAACGCATAAAATAGTATTTTGGATGATTTCTGTCCACTGGTCTGAAGGAAGACATGTAACTGAGGAAAAATAGAGCAAACAGGCATCACCTCGACAGAGTTAGCTGCACTTGCAGGATGCTTGTGTGTTCAGCGACAAACAGCCACATCTAGTGCATCAGCGATCATTCCCAAATAGCCCCCGTCACCTCTTCAGAGGGTCTCATTCTGGAGCAGGATCCATAAAACATTCAGTAATGGATGTGTGTGCGCGCGCATCTTTCTGCCTTCGTGCGCTGCACGGCCTCTAATATTAAAGTAAGTTAATTTAGCGGTCTATTGAGTAGTCCATTGCATTTCCCATCACAGCCCAAGGTGACAGCCTGACACTCTACAATACACTTTCATGTTGCTTTGAAGAGAGCGCAGCGAGGGAGAGGCTGGTGGTGGAGCCGGGTTTGCTCTGTCCTCTCCTCATACACTATAGTGCTTTCTCCAACACAACCTGCTGTGCTCTCGAATCAGATTTGCAGAGCGAGGCCAAATGCAGGGTTAGTTCGTTTGCTGTTGGTCATTGGCGTGGTTTCATAAGCATCAAACTAAAATGTGTGTTTCAGAATACGAAGGCGGACAGTTCTTCATGCTGCGTTTGAGTGCAGCACCACATGGAAAGGGATTTTCACTTTGAAGCAAACAAATGAGAGTTACGAAGCTGGTCCAGAGGACCAGCATGTTATAGAAGCTAATTCACGCTGTATGTCAGCTACAAGCAAACCAAGAAGAAGAAAACTGAAAACTTTTTCTTTTCATTTTACAGTTTTATTTCTACATTTTGGTCAACATTCCTACCGTCAACACACAAAGCAACATTGCCAACTGGAGACAAGCAACCAAAGACACCGACCTTCAGTTCCTAATCAACCAGTGGAATATGAGCTGAAAGTACCTGCACTCAAAAGATCCATTACAATCATCTACTTCAGAGCCACGGTCAGATTCTGCTATTGCTGCTTTCCATTCAGCCTAGCTCCTTTGACTGTGATGGAAAACATATTTCAATCATGAAATTGTTCAAGATTCACATTTACAAAGGGACGTTTCTAATGCTCGCCCTGCTTCAGGTCTGTCTTGTTGTTCAAAGAAGGTCCACGATTGGGTTATTTAAAGAGGAATGGAGCAATACCGGACCTTCTCTTCTGATCATTTTCTTCTCATAAACACTTGTCCCTTCTTTATTATTTCAGAAGTGCATATGTATCCATTACGTGCAATGCTATTCTATACAAGCAATGTCCTAGCTAGGTTTACATTGCCTTTCACTCTTATAAAGTCACAGCACTTTTTATTGTTACGACGTTAATTTGTTTCTGCTGTGCACTTGCCCTGCAAATATTACGAGCGACAGTGAAGTTGATCTTTCACTACAAACATTGCACACACTAAACTCTGGATAATATCGATGCGTTTTCAGCTATGATCTTTCCAAAACGAGACAGAGCAACCCTCCAGCCTCATGCATCTCTGACCAACATGTCAGAAAGCATAACCTGCTGCAGGAGACATTTCTCTTCTTTCTCTCTACGCCGGGACATTTGTAGAAATAAAAAGAAACGAGGTTTCACGGATAGCAGGATCAAGCAAAAAACGGCCTCCCTGATCCTCACATCAAAATACCACTGAACCTTCACAGGATGGTGTGGAGCACACGGTGTAGAGCAGATTCCCAATTCCTTCATCTCTCAAAGAACTGGAAGCCTTTTCCCTTTGAAGAAATGATCCAATCTCCCACTGCACACGGCTGAGGAGGACTGGAGCTGATCCAAACGGCAGGCGCTGACCCTATTCTTTCACAAGTAGTATTCATAGATAGTTGGGTACTGCCTTGTACGTTACAATTTCTAGAAAACTGTGAGGGAATGTGCTGGCTGTGATGTATTCCTGCATACTCGCCTAGAAGGTTGATTGTGAAACATACAACTACTCTATTGCCGGTTCAACCACCGTGAAGTTCAATCACGGACATTTTCTTTTTCTGCAGCTAACCAGTAAGCATTATCTCATAAGAAGAGAGACATATGGTTTTGGTTTTGGACACTTTTGATGCACATTCCTCTGTTTAACCTCTATCCGACTCAAAGAACATCTTTTCAGATTGTTTCTTGGAAGTGATTGATACAGCGGAGGAAAGAGACAATGAGATAAGGGGAGCAGTATCAATCATCATTTGCAGAAGGTCATCGGTGTGGACACTGAAAGGGTTCCGTCCCTTCGCTTCACTTTTTAAATTTAACGTCCGGGCGGATTAAGAGTCTGGACGTTAAAGTACAAGATCCCACAGTGATGAGGCAGGGACATTAATTAACTTGGCCTTCAGAACAATGATTATCCTCAAACAGAGACCTTCATATGTTCTTTAACAGTCATATTGTATCATCTTGTTGATTAGTTTGACCTGCTGGGGTCACATTCATGCTCAGCCAGGGAACTCAATTAAGACCGACGCGAGATGAAGAGTCTGACAAGCAATGAAAGCCACCGCAGCCCCGTGCTGCGAACTAATACGTTCATGCTCTTATCTCCCATCTGCTGCACTGACACGGTGTTGCCTCTCTGTGATGGTTAATTATGGGGTGTACATTGGCAGAAATGCATGAGTGGAAGTGCTGTTGTCTGGTTCACGTAATGAACTCGAACCTTTAATGTTGTTCAACCAATTCAATCTCTTGTTGGAGTACCAACATCAGACATTTTAAACCTATTGTTGCCTCGCAGCAATAAGGGAGACTGTTTGTTTTTGAAGATTCAGTATTTCCACGTAAATAGTATGTCAAATGCATTATGCCAGAAGGATGTCCTACTCAGGCTGCTTCTGAAAAGTGAAGCCAATGCTGAGGTGACCTTAACTTTGTCTTCTCTGCACTGACCAGCAGGGGGCGACTCCTCTGGTTGTATAGAAGTCTGTGAGAAAATGACTCGACTTCTCTCTTAATTTATTACCTCAGTAAACATTGTAAACATGAGTTTCTGGTCTCAATCTCTAGCTTCAAGTCTTCTTCAATATTTAGAGTCAAATAGACAATAAAGAAGAGTATGCTTTAGGGCGGGGCTATCTTTTGATTGACAGGTCTCTACCACGGCATAGTCTGGTCCGGGATTTGTGTTTTTGTCTTTCAACTTGAACCCTTTCACAGTGTGTTCTCACTTCATGAAAGTTAATTGTAACATTTTAGTTCCCTTCAAATGTCTTATTCAGACGGCCAAAAACAAAGATGGTGACGGCCAAAATGCCAAACCCGAGGCTTGGAAACGGCAGTCCACAAACTAATAGATGACGTCACAGCGACTTCGTCCCCTTCACACGGTCTATGGTCCGACTGCATCCGGTCGCATTATGTAGGATCCAAAAACTGCTCCTCTACATAAAAAAACATACCCAACACACACACACAACTCTGGAGCTGTCAACATTCCTCCGACCCCGAAGTTACAGCGCTCTCCTACTTGAAGGCAGTGACGTTGTGAAAAATCATTCAACCCGTCACACGCTCTGACATCACGGTGTGCAGCTGATTCAGACGACGCGGCAGTAACCCTATCATGGATCTGAATATAGATATTTCATCTTGGCTGGATGCTTCCCTTTGATAGTCGTATGCATATTCATGAGCCGTGATATCCACCAGAAGGTTATTATCCATAAATGTCACTCTGTAATTAATTAATCCTGTCTGCTGGTTGCTCTCCCTGCCTCGTTAATGAGCCAAGTCGAGCTGATTGTGTTCACATTCACGTGTCCAAATATACAGCTCTATTTCGGATTCATATGGCAGAATATTTCACTTCATTAGCAGCAGGAATGGTCACAGGGCCAGTTGACGGGCAGGGTCTGCGTTGTGCGGAGTGCACTGGATCCCGTTGGTCTGTTTGGGTTGTTGCAGTATAATGAGGGAGTCAAAAGTGAGGGAACGTCTTGGACAATGAGCCAAAGTTTCCTCACACTCGGATGAGAATCACCTTCGACGGGTAATGTGGTCCAAGGAGACAATTATGGGGGTCATTTTGTGCCATTTAGCAAATTGAATTTTAAAGCTACCCCAGAGGCACAACTATTACCGTTGGTCTGAGATTTAAAAAAATCCAATATGAATTTGCACAAAGCCGAGATGAGTAACTCTGGCACATTAGGCTAATAGAGAAGAATACCACAGCTCACGAATGGCTTGCAAATCGCTTGGCATTTAGCCGGCCACGCACTCAATTATTGGTGAGAATTTTATCCTGAGGCTCCGCTCAGTTATGCACGGTGCTTTCTGCAAATGTAATAATCTATATAGACTTTAAGGGACACTGCAGCGCATGCTCTCCTGATATGTGGCCAAAATGTGCGCTGAGCAGGATGGCTTAGCGCTAAAAGAGATAGCATCATAATTGGAAGCTCACGTCAAAATCCCCAAACATCAGCCGGGTGTGAAGTGTTCGTGAGCAAAGCACTAAGATCGCTTCTCGCACACTATCACTTCTGATGGGAACATCAGCGAAATGTATAAAACATGAATGTAAATTGAACGACTCGAGCAGAGGACTTCTCTTGTGTGGTCACGGCTTCCGATTTGAAATCACTCGCAGTTGGGCCTGTTACAACGATCCCCCAGCAGATTGAGAAAGCCATTGCGTTGACTGGTTTGCTCGCTGGGAAACGTTTGAACGTGATGGGGAAGCTTGGCTGCTGGTATGAGACACCGCATGGGAAATAAAGAAAATGGTGGAATATATAGAGTTCGATAGAAATATTATCTTCAGATATTTATCGCTGAATGAAAAGAGAGTATTGTTCAAAATTTAAGCAAAGCCATCAGGTAAGTAGAACTTCTGGTAGTTGGTACTTCTACAGCAACGCTAACGGCGTTGACTTGTGTTGGCATGCCAACATGTGCTAATTAGCACCAAACAAAGTACAGCTGACGGGAATGTCTTTAGTTGTGCAGGTCATAAACCAAAGTAATGGACACATTCAAAGTTTGACATGGTGAAGATGCTGAATATAAAACTACTGGATCACAAAAGTGATAACGAGGCATCATGAGGGGGACCCGAATACCATCTGTGTTTGTAAAAATATTGATTGCAATCCACTCAACCCTGAGTTGTTGCGACATTTCACTCAAAACCACAAACGGCCCACTGATGGTAGCGCTACAGGAAAAGTCAGATTTAGTGTTCACATTTAGGGAATCATGGATGGCTGATATTTGTGGCGATAATTCAACACGCTTTGTCGGCATGAATATAAAAAAGGGCAATATTGCCAGTACATATGAGATTTTTTAGATGAGACCATAATGGTTGGCTGACACATTGAAAAATTAACTCAATAAAATTGACTAATTAACAGTGAAAGATCTGGTGAAAACATAATAAAACACCTCTTCCACTCCCACATGGGAAGGCAGTTTGTACAAGATGGAAGTGATACTGTAATACAGCGGGAGGTGAGTCATACCTTTGGGTCCCCGAGTTCAACATGCTGTGGTTTAAAGGGATGAGCGAGTCTCTGCTGTCAGGGTTGGATCTGGTTTGGCTCTGGCTTCTCCTGGAAGAAATCTTCAAACTATTAATAAAGTCTTCCCTTTTATCAAATCTGAGCACATGGGATTATCTCAAAAACAGTCACTAAGCCTAATCGTCAATTATCTAGGCTGTTTTTTTTTGTCCCGGGAAAATAGACATTTTAGACACACATGGTTTTCACTGGAGAGCGACGTGCTCATTAATCCTAAAAGCACTGAATTAGCATGATTAGCTGATATTAGCTGTCTTTAATCAAGCTTTGTGGTTAATTCACTTTCAAACAACTCTGAAAGGACTTTGGGAATTCAGAGTCAAGGAAACCTGGCTGACTTTCAAATTCAGGGCGACTAAGTGTCCAACTAAGCTCCTGTTTCTACATGAATCTGTAGTGCAGTGAACAGCCTGCAGCAATGTGTTAGCATGCTGCTCTTTTATCTGCCGTTAGCTCTCTGTTAGCTAGCAAGCTACACGCGCAGAGTCAAAGCCAGCACCCAGGTGTCACAGGATACATGGAGCTGGTAAAACACAAGACTGAATGAATTGAATTTACCACACAAAGCTGTTTTTTGAAGTCACACTGCAACAGAATGTCAACAGCAGGTTGCTTCCTGGAAGTCGAAGTACTTCCTGTCGAACGAGGCTGTTATGATGGGGCATCGTTAGCCTCGTGCTCTACCTTTGTTTTGGGACACCATATGTTACACGCTGAATGAAATTCACCCGAAAATAAGGATACATTTAAACTCTTGGTTCTGTAACATGAAAAAAGTCATATCACAATATTTTTTAATGAATTAAAACATTTGCTTTTAAAATAATGCACTAATTGATGATGATTGTGTAAGATTATCCAAGAGGGAATTTTGACTCTTTATTTTTTACACACTTATTAATTCTAACCGTAGGCAAGAGACGAATCGCATATTTTAGTTGGCTATTGTTAAAATATTCTTAAATATTCCCTTTTACTCTGAAAGGGAGGTTGTCTTGATTTCTCACAAACCATACCTGCAGTGCAATTTGATTTGAATTTGTTACAGGTTGCATTCATATGCAAAAATAATAGCGCAGCATTGGATTTTTGAGGGACAAAGCCGCTTATTACTCAACTGCTGGCATGAAATCCATTCACTGAGATTTGATTCCAGCGAGGAAAAGAAATCCGACTGGTGCACTGAAATGTCTCTGTTGCATGAGGAAGTGTCCTTTCATCCAGCACAAAAAGGTATCTGAGCTTCATAATGAAAGAGCCCTGAATCACAGCACAGAGACATAAAGTGACCAGCGTAAGCTTCAAGATTTCCATCTTAATGTATTTATCGGCGTCTGCACTGAATATCAAAAGGCCTCAACACACCTCGTGTGTTTCTCTTTTCAGGCACTGCATCACTTTGAAAGAGTTACAACCTGGAGTCATTTGGGTCATTTTCCCTTGGAAAATCCTCCCGGTGTGTCCTTGAACGCTGAGCCTGCAGTGTGAACAGCCATGAAGCTCTCATTTGTCATCTGGATTGTGTCTCAGTTCCCCTCAGAGCTCGCTTGTTGGGACAGTGTTAATTGAAGCAACTGATTGTGCTCCCAATTATTGCCAATGCATTTCAGGTGTGAGTGTGTCATGTGACTGTCTATTTAAGCTGATGCACCTGCGCAGAATAAAATACGTGTTTTCTCAGAACTTGACCCAGTGGCTGCAGATTGTTTGTTCTCCCAGGTTTAAATGTGTTGAGTCGGTATATCTCTAGTCAAGCTCTGCAGAACAGGTTATGGGCCCAGATGCGTTAGACGTTTGTGCAAAGAGATATCCGGCGTGAGTAGCCACTGAGAGACATTTGCTTGTGTGCGTATCTCACGGATTGGAGTGCCAGCACCATGAGCGGACATACGAGTTCACGTTGGTCTCGTCTTGTTTTTAATGGGGACGAAAAGAACTATGAACTGTGGGAGACAAAGTTTTTGGGACATCTGCGGTTGCAGAAACTGAAGGACACCATTTTGAATCAGCCCGCCGATGGCGCAGAAGAAAACGCACTGGCTGAGGATGCGGCGAAGAACGCGGAAGCGTACGCGGAACTGATCCAATTCCTTGATGACAAAAGTTTGTCTCTGGTCATGCGAGAGGCAGCGGATGACGGGCGTGGAGCGCTCAGGATTTTGCGTGACTATTATGCAGGCAAGGGTAAGCCCCGCATTGTATGCCTGTATACAGAACTGACTTCTTTGCAAAAGATGAGTAGTGAGAGTGTGACTGACTATGTCATACGTGCTGAGATTTCGATCACAGCGCTGCGTAATGCTGGAGAGGTTTTAAGCGATGGACTATTGGTTGCAATGATTTTGAAGGGGCTGCCAGACTCATTTAAGCCTTTTTCCATTTTTATCACTCAAAGTTATGAGACTCTCTCTTTTGCGGAGTTCAAGACTAAGTTGCGCAGTTATGAGAGCACTGAAGGTATGCGCACAGCTGCGGCCGACGACAATGTCATGAGGGCCCAGGCGCATCCAAGGAGGGCTGCCCCAGCAGGCGCAGGTGCACGCAGCACCGAGAGCGGGGACATTGTGTGTTTCCGTTGTGGCCAGAGAGGTCACAAGGTAAGAGACTGTCAGCGTGGTCAACAGTGGTACGGCCAGGGCGAGAGTACCGGACGGCGAGGAGGATGGCGACAGTGGCAGCGGGACAACGCGCGTGGAGTGTCCGAGGAGATGGATGACAACACCTTCGTGTTCAAGCTGGTGACCAGCGAGCCAGGAAGCGGTGTCACCAGAAAGGGCTTGATGGTGGACACCGGTGCGACGGCGCATATCATCACTGACCTGGCGAAGTTCAAGAACTTCGATGACCGATTCCAGTCCGAGACGCACTGCGTGGAGCTGGCCGATGGCACAAGCTGCACGGGGGTCGCGGAGCGCAGAGGAGACGCCGAGGTGTGTCTGATCGACAGCAGGGGGCGGCACCTCAGTACCACACTGAAGCAGGCGCTGTACATCCCCTCGTATCCCCAAGACATCTTCTCCGTGAGAGCTGCAACTTATCGTGGGGCAACGGTGATCTTCAAGGAAGGAGAAAACGTCTTGCAGTATAGAGACGGTACGCGCTTCCTCATTTATGAGCATAACAGACTGTTCTATTTGCCTACTGTGTCAGTAAACAATGACTGTGATGATCAATGTATGAGCTGTCATGATATTCAGACGTGGCACGAGATTTTGGGGCACTGTAATTTTGATGATGTCATGAAGTTAGAGAATGTTGTGGATGGAATGTCAATCAGGGGTAAAGCGTCCAAACCCATGATATGTGAAGTGTGTACTCAGGGCAAGTTCACTCAGAGCAGAAACAGGAAGCCTGATGTGAGGGCCAAATCAGCCTTAGAGCTGGTTCACACTGACTTGTCAGGCCCCATTGACCCAGAGTCCAAGGAAGGGTATAGGTATGCACTTTCCTTTACTGACGACTATTCAAGTGCAGTGTTTGTGTACTATCTAAAGTACAAGAGGGACACTGTAGAAGCCACAGAGAGGTTTCTAGCCGACACAGCCCCATATGGGAAAGTGAAGTGTATCAGGTCTGACAATGGTACAGAGTTCACAGGGCAGGGTTACCAAGCTCTACTGCGTAGGAATAGAATCAGACATGAAAGATCAGCACCATACTCACCACACCAGAATGGCACTGCTGAGCGTAACTGGAGAACCCTTTTTGACATGGCGAGATGTATGCTCTTGGAGAGCCAGTTAGCCAAGGAGCTATGGCCGTATGCGGTCCAGACAGCAGCAGTGGTGAGGAATAGATGTTTCAACAACCGCACTAGAGAGACACCTTACTTTATGCTGACAGGAAGGAGACCTAATGTCTCCAGGATGCAGAAGTTTGGTACTGTATGTTACGCCTACAGGCAGGACAGGAAGAAGCTAGAGTCAAGGTCTGACAAGGGCATCTTCGTTGGTTATGACAAGAACAGTCCAGCCTATATGGTCTACTACCCTGACAGCAGGAAGGTGATGAAGCACCGACTGGTGAGGTTCATGTCCTGTGTTGAGGGACAGCAGACTGATGACATGTCCGACGATGACACTGGTGTGCAGTCTAACGCAACCAGACCTGACCCTGACCAACCCGAGCAGAACGACATCCCAGAAGCTAGGCCAGGTCCAAGCCAGATAGGCCTACAGACAGGTGGAGTCAAGCCCGAATCCCAGTCTCCACGGAGATACCCTGCTAGAGAGAGGAGGAGGCCAGACTTCTATGGGATAGAGAGTGATCAGGCTCAGATCAACATTGATTATTGCTACAGGATGGTTTGTAATGTACCACAGACGTTCAGAGATGCTGTGTCTTCATCCAACTCAAGTAAGTGGATAGATGCAATGGATGAGGAGATGAAGGCACTGAGGGATAACAACACATTTACTCTGACCACCTTACCTGAGGGCAAGAAAGCAGTGGGGGGTAGATGGGTGTATACTCTCAAAACCAATGTTGATGGATCTGACAAGTACAAGGCCCGCTATGTAGCCAAGGGATACAGTCAACGGATGGGTGTAGATTATGGAGAAACGTTTTCTCCTACTGCCGACCTGACTAGTGTGAGAGTGTTGATGCAGAAAGCTGCCCAGGAGGATCTGATCCTGCATCAGATGGATGTTAAAACCGCCTACTTACATGCACCAATTGATTGTGAGATTTACATGGAACAGCCAGAGGGTTATGATGTAAAATCTCAGACAAATGGGAAGATGGTGTGTAGACTAAAGAAGTCACTATATGGGCTTAAACAATCAGGTAGAAACTGGAACATAATGTTGCATGACTATCTATGTGAAAATATGTTTGTACAGAATCCAGCCGATCACTGTGTTTATGAGAGAGAAACGGAACATGACAAGGTGATCCTACTGATCTGGGTTGATGACCTGGTTATTGCAGCCAGTGATGAGAGTGCTTTAAAAGCAGTAAAAAAGATGCTTGCTGTGAAGTTCCAGATGAAAGATTTGGGCAGACTGAAGAATTTTCTTGGTATCACTTTTGACCAGTGTAATGGATGTGTGACCATGTCACAGCAGAGCTATGTTGACAAGCTGCTTGACAGGTTTAATATGCAGGATTGTAAGCCCAGGTCAACACCTTGTGAACCAAAGCTGCATTACACTGATGAGAAGCTAGGTGACCCCAGAAAATACAGAGAGGCAGTGGGTAGCCTAATCTACCTAACCTCATGCACCAGACCTGATCTGAGCTTTGTTGTAAGCAGACTGTCACAGCATTTCAGTGAGCCGACAGAAGAGCAGTGGACAACTGTTAAGCATGTACTGAAATATTTGAAGGGCACAAATGACAAAATGTTGTGTTACAGAAAATGTGATGAGCTGAGGTTGTTTGCTTACAGTGATGCAGATTGGGCAGGTGATGCAACTGACAGACGCAGTACAACTGGTTATTGTGTTAGTCTGAGTGAGAATGGTCCTCTGATTTCCTGGAAGACCAAAAAGCAGCCAACGGTAGCACTGTCAACTTGTGAGGCAGAGTATATGGCGTTGGCCGCAACCACACAAGAGTGTCTTTACTTATCTCAACTGCTTGAACATCTTGATGACTGTCTGTATGATGTACCTAAGATTTTTGAAGATAACCAAGGTACAATTGCATTAGCCAAGAATCCAGTGAGCAGACAGCGATGTAAGCACATTGATATAAAATACCATTTTGTGAGATCAACTGTTAATGACTGTAAAGTATGTTTGGAGTATTGCCCAACAGACCGGATGGTAGCTGACCTGATGACAAAACCAGCTACTAAAGCAAAGCTACTTACTTTTTCCATGTTCTTGTTTGGGGCATAGCCAGTTAAGTGCAGTTAAGTGCAGTTGGTTTCCATGTTTTTCCCCTTGTATGATTTATGGTTGTCAATAATGTGTGATCAAGTGGGGGTGTTAATTGAAGCAACTGATTGTGCTCCCAATTATTGCCAATGCATTTCAGGTGTGAGTGTGTCATGTGACTGTCTATTTAAGCTGATGCACCTGCGCAGAATAAAATACGTGTTTTCTCAGAACTTGACCCAGTGGCTGCAGATTGTTTGTTCTCCCAGGTTTAAATGTGTTGAGTCGGTATATCTCTAGTCAAGCTCTGCAGAACAGACAGCATGAGGACTGCTTTATGGCTTGATGTTTAGTTGCTTTTAATAAGAACAATAGAGGTGATGCGGCTTTCTTTTCATTCCTCACCTATTTATGTTTCCACTTCCTCTCCCTGTTGTTAGAGCACAATGTTTCCTGTATGTGCTGCTCCCAAAGCCAATTGAAGATGCGCCCAACTGACCTCATCTTCAATTCATAAAACACAAGTCAGCAAGTTCTTGAAGCTATTAGGAATGCTCAGTCCCTCCTCTTTGTGCCAGTTATTAATAGGGTCATATTGAGTTTGACAGATGTGAATGCAGGACAAGTTGTGTTGTAGCACATTCTGCTGCAGCTCCAGATGAATGAGGACGCGAGCACGTAATGGCTTTCATAGAAATGCTAAGTGATGCGTCTTTGCTGAACTCACTGATAGAAATGCTTAAGTATTGGGGACTACAGGAATCTGCTGAAAAGTCAAACGATCAAAAAATCGAGGCACGTTGCCAAGTGCGCTCACCTTTTCAACTCTTCTTGCAGATCTGGATGGAGCCGTTCTGCTCTCAGCAGCCGCAGTCGTTGAAACATTTGCATCCGTCCTTCGTCACGCGGCTTTACCTGCAATGTGAGCGGCTCTGGACTTATTAGTAGCCTTGTTTGTTGCCTGAAAACTTAAAAAGTTAAAGGTTATTTAAAACAAAAAGTCGTACAATTCAAGCATATTTTGAGCTTAAAAAGGCAATACCAGTATTTTACATGAGGCTATAATGACATGTTTTTCTTCTAAAAGTTCAATAATAATAAATAATGATTCTGATTGTGGAAGCAGATAAACTGCCCTTTATGGGAGTTAAAAGCAACATTATCCCTCCAAAATGTACCACTATGTCATTATATGGCTGTAGCGTCACATTGTCCCAAACATCTATTTTTTTTTATCTCCTGCATCACTCTACTGAAATGTTAAAGCATCATCTTAAGGTACTTTTCAACAAAATAAAGTAAAATACCTTTGAAAGCAGCTCAAATATTATTGTGTGATCCTTCTGCACACCCACAAAACAAGCTGGAGAGCAACTGAAAAGGCAGAAATGAAGCAATGAATGTCAACGTCTCACTCTGTTCTACCAGGACATGTTTATTTATAGCGGCAAATGACAGGAGTCACAAGTCTTCCACAGGTACGTACAGAGAGACATCAATAGTTCCCACGTCCTGCACAAAGCACACTCAGCAGGGACAGTCCAAGGGACAAGGGAGCATGGGGACAAAGAGGACACACACACTGTACACTGAGCTCAAGCACAGCTGTTTTACCCCCTTCAGAAAAAAGGACAGAGGCATTGAGTGCTGCAGCCTGGGGAATTAATCACTGTCGAGAACTACATCATCAGTTTGTATCTGTCGAAGCGCACTCTGAAACTCGGGGTGACAGCTCTCGCCAACTCAAAGAGGAACACACTCGCAGCACTCCGACATTCATACTTGGCACGTGGTCACCCATAAACTACTGAATAAGACTCGCAGAGCTGCATCATGGGACTGAAAAGTGTCCTCAATATTACACTTCTTATCGAATATAAATAGATAATTAAGCTAACAAATAAATGACAACTAAATAAATGGCAGAGTAGCTTAAGATTGAATCTTAAACTTCAGGTATTATTTGAAATTGGGACTCTTATTGTGAAATATCTAAATGGGCACACATTCACAAACGTATGCAGATTGATTTACAGTATGTGCAGATACATTCAACAGACATACATGCAACCTGATGACAATAATATTCACTCACTCATGCATGTATGCACAGACACACACACAAACCCACACACACACACACACACACGCGCTGCATCAAAACCAGATTTCTGCAGCCCATCACTCCAGAGTTTCAACCTGACATCTCGTCGCACTAGGTAGTTACACACGTCTGTTTCTGTCCAGCGCTGTCGACTACAATCCACAATCCTAAGACTACATTCCCCAGAATTCACAGCACCACGATAAAAACGCAATCTTCCGACACATTCTGTGGCGGAAAAAAAGCAGCACGATCAAAAATCATCTGAAGGTCTCCACTGCTGCGGTGGCATTGGGCCACAAGGGGGGAGGAAACAAAAGAGAAGGCACACTAATGCAGTAATTACCGTCTCCATTGAAACACCGTGAAATAGCCGTAGGGCATGGATTTTCTTGAGGGAAAGCAAATGACGAGAGAAAGCAGAATTACACCATCACTGAACTTTGGACTAAAACACAACAGAAGAAGAAAAAAAACAAAAGAAGACCTAACAGCTTTAGCTTTAGCAGCCTAACCATCTGAGGAGCGTTCACAAAAAAAGCCAAGCCTCTTGCATTTTGAAAAAAGCCACATCCTTTAGGGTATATTTACATAAAAGCTCTGTAAAATATTCTTTTTTTTTCACCTATGTACAACACATGACAACATCAGAGAGAATAGCAATCAGACCAGGAAACCAAACATGGTTTTGAGGGGAAAAAATGCATCACAGGCCGATCTGAGACCTGGATGAATATAGAAAGGTAACATTAAAAACATCCATGATACACATACTGATTTATTTCTCATCGGCAGACCTTAACTCTGTTGGTCCCGTGCCTTGAGTCCCACTATTCACATAGCAACAATTACATGACACCACTCAGGGCATTTGTGGCCTTTAACACATCTAGTTTTTTTCATTACTAAAGCTGCACACCACAGCGCACATCGGCATATGCAGTTTGAACACAGATGACAAAAACATACTTATGCACACACTGTTAGAGAATGAGCGTCAACAATATTCAGAGTTAACAGAAAATAAGTCCCTAACAATGGCATCAATGCACATGTGTGGTATTATGCTGTATACTTCCTGCAACACAAACCATGATGCCCTTCAGAAAGCATTCTTCATCAAATATCAAATTCCTCTTAACAATGAATCACCAAATCCTGTTTGTTACAATGTTTATCCCTTGAAATGTTAGCGGGAGTGAAGTCAGCTGAAGCGGCAATGCTTCAGTCCGAGTGGGGGCTGATGCATGAAAGTCCGATGTCGGTTGTAAATCAGAAGTTATGAACCAACGTGGGACAAAAATAAAATAAACAAAATACAATCATTGATCAACAAGAGCCTTCCACTGATGCCATGTTTGTTAAGAACATGACACACTGATCACTCTGTGTGTCTAAAAGGTTGACCCTTTCTCTCTATTTCCTCCCTATTATTTGTATGTACACATGCCTGTCACTGGGGCATTGTTATAAACAGATATGGTATTTTACGCCACTATTTTCCAGTGCTGTGGTTTCTCTGGGTTTTGGTCTCGTGATCCGAATGTTCTATTGGTGGCGAAGCGACCCCCTTTTTTTTTTTTACGCTTTGCTGATGAAGGGCTTAGTGTGGATGCTGTTGTCACTGTGCACTTTGATTTCAATCGTATCCGGTTTGAGAGACTCTTTTCCATTTTCTTCCTTCAGCGGTAGCTTCCTGTGGAGGGGAAAAAAGCAAAGAAAGAGGAAAAAAAACAGAAAATGATTTGAGTTTTGCACATCGTTGCTGGGTAATTACAGGAACTCAAAGCACACATACACTTAATGTGAACAGGCACAGACTGGTGAGTGACCACCTAGAGGATGTTTTAGTTTGAAGCAGGCACAGACAAATAATGCTCGCTAAATTAGTACTGAATTACTGCCATGAAAGTGTGTGGGCTTAATGCTCTTGCTTTAGAGCCCACCAGACCTTTCGGTGCTTGAATGAGTTGCCCCCTTTGGGATTAATCAAGCTGAATGAAATTGAAGTGAAAAGGCAGCAGGGATATTAAATATAAAAGCCTCTACAGGGCTGCACACAGACCTAAAGAAACACAGTATTCATGTTCATGCTTCACTTTGACCTGGATGGCTGGACACCACATCGATGCATAGATATCTGCTGGCTGAGGAAGATGCTGTGCATGAGAAGTCACGACCAAACATGACTTTGCTAGATTCTCTGGGCAAAGAAAGATCCTGGAGGCCGATCGCGGTCTTGGTGAAATACTGAAAAAGTAAATGCTGACTATAAGCACCAGGTATATGGCTTGCTTCATTTAAATATATTAGGGCAGGTCCATTATATTTTGAAGTTATTATATAATTCTGTAGCTCCAGACTTCATTCACAAAACACTCATTTCACCTCACATACAGCCACTTCAAAGAATCCAAAATAAGCCTTTCAGTTATTTCCAAAGTTAGCACAGCTGACGTTGACTCAGCTAGTGCGTTCACATTACTCTTTTCTGTTTGCTGCTGCCTTTAATTGAACCACATTCAATTAATATATTCATCAATTTCCTGCATTTTATTTTATTTTATTTCTTACACTGTTTTTTAATGCTCTTTCTTTAATGCTTTTTTAATGCAATGAATGTTAATTGTTTTTAAATCTCCTTTTCTTTTGCCTTATGTTTTGATGCTTTTAATGGTTTTATGTGAAGCACTTTGAATTACCTTGTTGTTGAAATGTGCTATACAAATTGTCAAAAAGAGTTGAGATCCCAGGAGAGCAGCCTTAAATGAGGAATATATGGTAGGCCTGTAAATTAGGTTAAAGGGACACAAAGCGTCAAATTAAGAGTTAAAAGATGAAATCTAATAATCATTTTAAAGCAAGCATGTATTACATAACAAATGTAAAGTGATTTTAACAAATGCCAACCTGATAATAATAATAGGTGTATCTGAGTAAGAGTGCGGTCTGTGTGAGTTTCGAAAGTGCGGCGATAGAGGAGGTAAGCAAGGTGTTGGCTTCAAGGGATGGGGAAATAAAGGCACAAGGCATAATAATGAGGAAGGATGAGATCAATAATTATTTTATAAGCAAGCGTGTGCTAAATAAAGCGATTAGCAACTGTAACTGTGATCACGATAACTGTAACTGTGATTAGAATTGTAACTGTGATTGTGATAATTATGTGAAGAAGCAGAGACGTTAGGATTGCAAAATCAGGCCTACGGGAGGCAAGGTGATTTCCACACATCCACAGCATAAGCACACACACATTATGATGAAGAATGATCAGGTGCTGAGTGAGAAAGGGGGGGGGGGGGGGGTCAAGATAACCCAAAAGGTATTATAAAAGAAGTGACCCGCTAACGGCCAGTGGGATAACGTCGTAAGAGCCATCCTAGTGCGCCACCTGAGAGGACCCTGGACTTCGCTCGACAGACGCATCGGTGGACTTCGTCTCTGCTCAAGAAAGAAGAAAGAAGAAAGAAGAGAGAAGCAAGTGAGAAGAAACGAGAAGCAAGAAAGAAGAGAGAAGAAGACGGCCCTTCGTGAGCAAAGATTGAAAGACGAAGAACCACCTATCCCCCCCTGCTCAACTTTAACAACTGGACAACGAAAGAACCACAGCCGCCCGAGAGACTTTGTACTGAGCATCGAGGGTCGCAGAACGGACTTCGTTTGCCGCGCAGGAAGGAGCGAGGAGGGTCTGGCCAGACTCTCGCCCCTGACAACGCCAAAAAAGAACTTTCCATCGCACTCTTGAAATCCAGCTCCAACCGAGTGGACTCGGCATCAGAACAAATGAGTATAATCAAAGAATTGAAGGTGTGGAATCATGTGTAGTATTATTATTTTATGTGAGCTGAAGCTTTGCCCTTGCTAAATATATTTTGCAATAAATATCTAACCTGCATTTAAAGTAAATTTCTCAAGTGCATTCATTTTGCTTAAGTAGTAAATGTTCCTCGTGATAGTAAAAAGTTAAATCTATTGTATGTCTAACAACTGAGTTCTTGAGCACTTAACAATCCCTTACGGTTTTATATGTAATCCCAGCCGTTAAAACCAAACCTGGCAATTTACCAAGAGCACGGATCCAAAAGAGGAAGCTACCACAACTGACGCGACTGGTAGGAGCGCCCGGGGCCAGGGTGGCCCCTCGGCCGAGTACGCATTTACCGGAGGAAGCAGGGTAGACGTCAGGAGTAACGGTAGTTAGCAGAGCCAGGCGAGTTTCCTCGCAAGAACACCAGCTTGCCAATCTTTTCATAGAGAGCTGAGTCAGTAGGCAGCCCCGTATCGGGCCAGAGAACCCTCGGATCTAACAAATTAAACTTGCCTTGCTTTGCCTTACTCATAACCTTATTGATTAGCTTACTTTTGGTAACCTACATCACTGCTTTTTGCTACACGGCTGGGTTGGGGGTTCCTTTTGAAAAAAATCGGAAAAAAACACATTTGCAGCCTAAACCGAAACACACGTGATACGCAGACCACCATCGATCCCAAGTTCCCCCTAAAGTCCCAGGAGTACTGATCCGACTCCGGGTCTCCAGTATAAGAGAGCTGCTCCTCAACATTTGATCAAAATATCCCTTTCAGAACATCACCACTGGCTTTCCTTTGTCCTGGTTTGTCACTGTTCTCTCAGCGTGGCCCATTGCTGTTACCTTTTGAGTGCTGCACTCTCATTTTTCTGCCCGTGTCGACCTGAATAACATCACCCCAGAGCTGGCACATCTCCCATTTGCTTTTGATTCATTTTGAGGGAAGAAAAAAAAAGATAAAATATACATTGGTGTGTTATTAAGCACGAGCCATTTGATTGGCTGGCTGCCTCTTCTCAGGCACGCATGTTCCTCTCATCTCGTTTCCAGTAATTCAGCAGGTGGCAGTGTGACAACTTCTCACATTTACTAGAGCTTGGTACGAGGCATTCATGTTGTAACACTCACTGTATTTGGACATTTAAGGCCCATAATTAGACAGCGGGTATTAAAAAAGTGATATAAATCCTCCTTCTATGCTATCACATGTGGCTTATTGTTGTTTGAATGCTTTATCTACATAGTTGTAATATTTGATGCATTTATACATCAGCAGGACACACTTAAAATAATTGATCAGTCTGTTGTATTTGCTGCAGCCACTCAAATACTGAAGCCTACGAATAAAACAAACACTTTTTGACAAACCAACAGGGACACATTCGTAGTGAAAATATCAACACGCGTGAAATGAAAAGTTGTCAATCTTTTGTCGTTTCATTTTGGAAATAAAGCCCTGTGCTGAATTTCCAGCTAGGGACGTCTTGAGGCAATATGTCGCCCAGCAGAAGCTTGCTCCTATGACTTAACAACAAAAGACACTGACAACAATAAACATTGAAAGGGCAAAATATGAAGGTATTGAGTTGCAGCCCCGTTCTGCCCATCAAAGATTCAAAATCCGGTCTTCTACGGTGCATCTTTTGGGAAGGTTTAACACGGGGAATCAATAAGGAACTGGATATATCTCATCACTGCCCCTCAGTTCCAGTGTTTTTCTGATTCCGTCAGGAATTTGGAGCACTGGATTTGTTGGGGTCTGGCCCCACCTACTGGCTGGCTGAGCTCCTCACATGTTTTCCTTCCTCACAAAAGCTGACCTGGGGTCAGAGCCGTTGCCCACTCAAGATGACCACACCTCCAGCCTTCGGCCACCAGCTGATGCTGACTCTTCATTGGCCAAGCAAGCGCTCCCCGCTGTTTGTGCCGACCCGTTTATAAGCGCTAACGCAGCGAAAATCGGTCTCTTCGCTCTGGACCCCGTCCGGTCTCCAAGAAGATTCACGAGGACCGATCGGCCTCATCCACCCTCATCTCAGCGCGCACGTGCCATTTCGCTGGTCGAAACAAACTGTGTTCCATTCTGAGTTAAGGCCTTTCCCCGCTAGAACGAATCACTTCCGCGATTCGTTCTCTGCCTTTCGTGTATACGCCAACGGTACAAGGACGACTAAACCTCTTTCTTCACCGATCATTACCGGGAGGTACTGAACGACAGGACCGAAGTCGCACCAGCTCACAAGCCTTGCTGAAAAGCAGCCCCCCTCTTTGCTCCTCGAGGAAAAGAACAATTCTTCCACGAACATACTCCACTTTGCAACGAAGCGTCTCAAAGTAAGAGTTCACGGTGTCTGGGCGTAGCTTAGCTTAATTTAACCGTATTTTGTCGTGTTAAGTCACTGTTTCGGTATATTGAGATATTGCGCAATCGCTGACGGACCACAGGGTCCGTCATATTGTGTGCTTCCTGTTATGACTGTTTTGTTTGGGGATTATTTTGATTTATTTCATTTCGTTCTGTTTTATTCTCTCTTCATTAAATCGACTCTGTGAGTGAGGTGAGAGCCGTGGCTATCACTGCATAAGCTGCCGGCAGTTCAACCCGACAGCGGTAGACTTCTACAGTGTAAGACCAGCTGTTTCTCATCCTCAGAAGACACCGCAGCAGAGTTTGACCCCCCCCCCCCTTGCTCTCTTTCCTTTCTCTCTCTCTCTCTTAACCTGCACACACATAGCCAGGGCCTATGCCCCTGGGGAAACCCCTAGCAGTCGATTGCCTCACACACGTGATTACATATAGCCACATCTCCGCCATTTTGTCCGCCATCTTGGTTTGTCATCATCACTGATGGAATAGGTTACACCCCCTCCACACACACACACACACACTTCAATTGACTTTAGGTAGTAGACATACAATTGTGTGATAGCGTTTGTTGGTTGCAGTATTAATTGATTTGATCATTTATTATTTTGATTTAATAAACTCTGTTATACTTTAAGGAGCAGTCGTCTGTGATTACTTGTGCATATGTGTGTAATGAAAACTGTATGTAGTAGCCTGTGCTCGAACTTAACCCTTCACTGTCACTGACTGTGTAGTCATATGCAGACTATTGACATTATGAGTGACTACTAATTATGAGACTTAGTTTTATCGTTTGGTTATTGGTCCCTGTTCGCAGGGTGGTTCCCCGTCGTTATTAAAAATAATTAATAACTGTTACTTACATTAATAATTCTATTGATGTCAAGAATTCAGTTTCTTAAATGCTGATAACCCAAACACCCTTTCATTCCCAACAGATTGTATCATGACCAGAGAAAGCCGATGTAGACTTAAGAAGATCTGTATCAGGCGACCAGCAGGCCCTTATTAGCACACTTTAGCTGAGGGCTACTCATTTCCTGAGTTCACAGGGTTGTCCTGCTTCTCATTTACAACTCCTGTTAACCATTCAGGACTTGTTCGTCACCTTGCACGAGGAAGCATAAACCATCTATCCGTCGATGCCGCTTCACTCGAGGTTCTGCTCTATCTCCTCTCTTAGCCATGAAACTGAATCATTTGCATTTTCAAGGTTTCATGTGCTCCGACAGGGAGCAAACTCAAAATATTTCACTGGGTTGCTGAAAATACGAGATCAAATGTCTTTGGATGTTTCGTACATTAATCCATGAGCGGAATTTAGAACTTCCCTCATTTGAGGTTTGACTAATATTCAACTTAAATTGCATTTAATCAAATATTAGATTCAATATCATATTGTCACCGGTCCTGTTCGTGACTTTCACGGACAGGATATCTAGGCGCAGCCTGGGGGTGGAGAACGTCAGGTTCGGGGGTCTCGGGATCGCCTCTCTGCTGTTTGCAGATGATGTGGTCCTGTTGGCCTCCTCGGATCGTGACCTCCAGCATTCACTGGGGCGGTTTGCAACCGAGTGTGAAGCGGCAGGGATGAGAGTTGGCACGTCCAAATCTGAGGCCATGGCGCTCTGCCGGAAACCGGTGGATTGCTCCCTCCAGGTGGGGACGGAGTGCCTACCTCAAGCGAACGAGTTCAAGTATCTTGGGGTCTTGTTCAGGAGTGAGGGTAAGATGGAGCGGGAGATCGACAGGCGGATCGGTGCGACTGCAGCAGTAAAGCAGGCGCTGCACCGGAATGTCTTGGTGAAGAGGGAGCTGAGCCGGAAGGCAAAGCTCTCAATTTACCATTCGATCTACGTTCCTACCCTCACCTATGGTCACCAACTCTGGGTCGTGACCGAAAGGACAAGGTCACGGCTACAAACTTCCTCCGTAGGGTGGCCGGGCTCAGCCTTAGAGATAGGGTAAGGAGCTCGGTCATCAGGAGGGAACTTGGAGTCGAGCCGCTACTCCTTCGAGTCGAAAGGAGTCAGCTGAGGTGGTTCAGCATCTAATTAGGATGCCTCCTGGATGCCTCCCACTGGAGGTTTTCCAGGCACATCCAACTGGGAAGAGACCCCGGGGAAGACCCAGAACACGCCGGAGGGATTACATTTATTACATCCTCCAGATGGGCCTAGGAACACCTCGGGATCCCCCAGAATGAGCTGGAACATGTTGCCGGTGAGAGGGTGGTCTGGGTCAGCCTGCTTGGCCTGCTGCCACCGCGACCCGACCCCGGATAAGCGGAGGAAAATGGATGGATGGAAATATTAGATAGGAATTAGTTCGTAACTGGTCCTGTTAATCATTCAGGACTTGTTCGTCACCTTGCACGAGGAAGCATAAACCATCTGTCGATGCCGCTTGACTCGAGGTTCTGCTCTATCTCCTCTCTTAGCCATAAAACAGAGAATCATTTGCATTTTCAAGGTTTCATGTGCTCCGACAGAGAGCAAACTCAAAATATTTCACTGGGTCGCTGAAAATACGAGATCAAATGTCTTTGGATGTTTCGTACATTAATCCATGAGCGGAATTTAAAACTTCCCTCATTTGAGGTTTGACTAATATTCAACTTAAATTGCATTTAATCAAATATTAGATTCACTATTATATTGTCACCGGTCCTGTTCGTGACTTTCATGGACAGGATATCTAGGTGCAGCCTGGGGGTGGAGAACGTCAGGTTCGGGGGTCTCGGGATCGCCTCTCTGCTGTTTGCAGATGATGTGGTCCTGTTGGCCTCCTCGGATCGTGACCTCCAGCATTCACTAGGGCGGTTTGCAGCCGAGTGTGAAGCGGCGGGATGAGAGTTGGCACCTCCAAATCTGAGGCCATGGCGCTCTGCCGGAAACCGGTGGATTGCTCCCTCCAGGTGGGGACGGAGTGCCTACCTCAAGCGAAGGAGTTCAAGTATCTTGGGGTCTTGTTCACGAGTGAGGGTAAGATGGAGCGGGAGATCGACAGGCGGATCGGTGCGGCTGCAGCAGTAAAGCAGGCGCTGCACCGGAATGTCTTGGGGAAGAGGGAGTTGAGCCGGAAGGCAAAGCTCTCAATTTACCACTCGATCTACGTTCCTACCCTCACCTATGGTCACCAACTCTGGGTCGTGACCGAAAGGACAAGGTCACGGCTACAAACTTCCTCCGTAGGGTGGCCGGGCTCAGCCTTAGAGATAGGGTAAGGAGCTCGGTCATCAGGAGGGAACTTGGAGTCGAGCCGCTACTCCTTCGAGTCGAAAGGAGTCAGCTGAGGTGGTTCAGCATCTAATCAGGATGCCTCCTGGACGCCTCCCACTGGAGGTTTTCCAGGCACATCCAACTGGGACGAGACCCCGGGGCAGACCCAGAACATGCTGGAGGGATTACATTTATTACATCATCCAGCTGGGCCTGGGAACGCCTCGGGATCCCCCAGAATGAGCTGGAACATGTTGCCGGTGAGAGTGAGGTCTGGGTCAGCCTGCTTGGCCTGCTGCCACCGCGACCCGACCCCGGATAAGCGGAGGAAAATGGATGGATGGAAATATTAGATAGGAATTAGTTCGTAACGCCTAAAATGTATGTGATGGAGCTTTAAATAAAGTATTTATACCTCAATTTAAAGCCCCAATGTTGCCTGAGTGTCAATGATTTTACAATATTGGATTTTTTATGACAAACAGTGAATAGTCAATTTTAAAAGGCACAAACTCATCCCCCAAATAGTCATACTAGATGCTTGCCAACGCCAAGGGGTTTTTCACTGAGATCATGAATGTAAAACAGTAGCCCTGCGTGATACTGAACTGTAATAAGCCCAAATATTTCAGCTGCCAGAGGGGGGTTCCCCGTTGGCTGATTGCTGGATGGTAAAGTTGCTGCACAGAGGAACCAATTTCATGTCCCATTAGCTTCATGCAAACCCAGCTTGGACGTAGGTTTTCTCAACATATGGGAAGGTCTGGCCGCCTGATCTTCTCTCTCTCTTGAGTGTGGATGCCAAATCAAGGACACCGCTAATGCATTCAGTGAACCAACATATCAACATATTTTTTCATTAAAAAGTTGATACGCTGGGGGAAGTAACTGCTGACGCATCAGTAAATTTGAACGCAACACACTCTGCTGCCCCCTGTGTGATATTTACTCCTCTGTTTCACTGAACATGACACATTCCCATCTCATCAAAAGCAACACTCCAAATCGACTGGAAGAGATGTGATGTTGGATCCTGCGTTTCTTACACTCTGGTTTGTTAGGTTCAGTCTCATCCCCACAGGCAGTGTCACTTTGCATGCAGACCTATGGAGAATGACAAAATGTAATAATTGAATTATAGGGGATGCCAGAGATTTTTCTAGCTCATGATGAATACATGATACGTGTTGTATTAGATTGTGATTCCACTCATCAAAAACACTGATTCACAAACTAATGGCAAGAACAATATTCAGATTCATAGAGAAGGGCAGATGGAAGACACGTCAACTACACAGCTCATATTGCACCAAACACAACAGAGACCACAAGAAACGCCATCAAAAAGACACAGACACTCGAAACATCGAACATCGAAAGCAGCGCCTAGAGTGGGGAGCACCAGAGGAGCCTCTGTAACGAAGCCTTAAATATCTGCGTTACTGACAGTACTCAGCTTCAGCTTGTGAGGTAGTTGTGTGTTTGAGTAAACAGTTGTTTACACACTGAGTTCCTCTCTTTATTCGTTTCATACCACATGTTAGTGGACAGAAAATGAATCCAGCACTGTATAAATAATAAAGTTATCATATCGCAACCCAATTGATGTATCAGCATGCAGTGTTTGGCACAGAAAAAGATCGCTGCAGGATACAGGAGCCTTAACTAGAAGCTATCCTCCTGTCATTTCGTGCCATGAGTCATCAGAGTATGAAGACACTCTGTCAGTGAGCCTCTCTTCCTCTTCTAACCTTCGACGCCTTAGGAAACGGCAAACTGTTCACTGACGTCAGCACACAACTCTCCTGCATCGCCAGAACACGTAAACTGTCACTGTGTCGTTATACGGTATCATATTGTGTCAATATATGGACTTCCGAATCTGGATTAAAAAAGCAATTTAAAGCATTCAACATGAACTTTTTGTGACCCGATAGTTGAACATCAGCACAGAACTATTCCAACAATACCAAATGCAGTTCTGTAGTCGAGTCTAGACTGAACTGTGTGACGCTGGCCCTCAGGGGCTTGGCAGGTGAGTGAAGGGCCAGACTGGTGTGCAAATCTAATCCTGGACCACTGACTGACAGGATGGGACTGGATTTGCCACTAAAACTATCACCATCAGTGAATGTGAAGAAAAATGCCTCGAGACAGAGCTGATAAGAAGCGGGAGCAGAACCAGAATTATAGACAATGAGACTTGCAAAGACTCGAAAGTAAAAAAAAGTAGATTTTCGGCCACTTTTCGGCGTAGGTCTTAAAGGGATTTATTGAACAGCAGACTTGGAGTCAGATCCGCTGCACAAACCACTGTTCTTTTTCATCTGCCCACTGGACCCACTGACAGCAACTTACACTTGATGCTCAAAAAAACTGGAAGTGAGGATGGACTTTTGAAGTCAATGGGGCCACTGCAAACACCTTTCAACTTGTTTTTCTGAGGCAATTACAAAGCCCAGCGTGTCCCGGTTGACCTTGTCCGCTGATGGTCCGCTGGTCAGCTCTGGCTCAGGGTTTAAACCGCACTGCGAGGGCACTTGGCCGCTGGCCGCTCCCTGCTGGGCTCCAGCACCACATCGAGGTACGAAGCCAGGCGGAGGAAGACCGACAGTGTCCTCGTCGACCCAGAAACCCGTGTTTTCAAAGTTTGTCAGAGCCGTCCACCTACACCACTTACACACACAAACACTTCTCAGCTCACACCAACACAAAGCTAAGCCGTGCCACGTATCACCCTCATGCTATTCATCACTGTGTACACTCGTATCGATAGCATTGATATTGCTGCGGAGCGTTTGCTGGTCACTGAAGATACTTATTACCACTAAGTCTCTTCAGACTGGCACTATTGGCATCTTGCAAACTCAGTAAGAGGATCGGAGCGTTCTATTATCTCAAGCGGCATCTCATTATGCACACTGCAGCTCAGTGCTACAGATGTTTAGATGGCTACAGCGATGCTTCAATCCCCCCACACTAGCTCAAAGAACAATTCTATAAATTATGGAACAAATGTCTCTGCAGATGACGATTGCAACAGCGTTACAATACAGACTAACAGGACAACAAGTCTCCGCATAGCTAGTGAGGCTATAACAAGTATTTGCATGTTCTGAAATGTGCATGAAGTCACATGTACTCCCTCAGTGCCTCATACGACCCCATTTAAAAACATCCAAACTATCCCTTTAAGCGGTCAGTTAAGTCGATACCCCTGATGATGTCATTGGGGGTATCTCAGCCTCTGCTGCAGTGAGTAGGACTACTCTTGTTTACATTTGCCTTAGTTTATGTGCAATCCTACATTTCTGGAGTATCCCTTCAATTCTTATGTTTTATTTTATAGTTTTTAAAGTATCATTTTATCTTTCACAATGTGTTTGTTTTGCACTTTGTCTCGATGCTTTGAACGTCAATCGTCATCCAAATGGCCCGTGAACTCATCTTAAAGCATGAGTCAGCATTTATCTGCATCTCAGCAACAACGCTGCTGGAGAAAAATCATCAACCAAATGAATAATAAAACAAAAAAATAAGACTGAGATATTTTACCTTTGACCATTTTGCACCCTTCTGCTGCAAGTTATGTGGCGGTCAGCGCCGTGCTGTATGTCTGTGAGTCTGCTTTGTATTTGTGAT
Organism: Melanostigma gelatinosum; assembly: GCF_949748355.1. NCBI lineage: Eukaryota > Metazoa > Chordata > Actinopteri > Perciformes > Zoarcidae > Melanostigma > Melanostigma gelatinosum. The sequence goes on along the minus strand of NC_136657.1, from coordinate 2,807,444 downwards.
GTGACTGCGTGAAACTACCAACTCTAACACAGCCATGAAGAAGCTGAAGTAGCAACGTGCAGCTTGTAAATGCCTGCGTGAGTTGCTGCTACGGTACCCGCTCTAATATAAAGCTGAGGCACATTCATGCTGCCTGGGCAGGCAGGCAGCCACCCAGCACGAAGAGCTTAGTGACTCAGCAGAAGTCAAACGCACCCCCTTCCTCCTCCTCTTCTCTTTCTCTGTGCCCTCTCTCTCTGCATCCCAGACACTGGCCTGGCACACTGACAATGTTAACACACAAATGGCAGCGCCTGAGGCCAATGGATCAGACTCTGTGGGCGCAATCTCGCAAAACCTTGGTTTGCCTTGTACCCTGCATTAAATAACACTGAGTCTCAATCTGAAACTCTTTTGTACGATGAGTTTCATGGGGGTTGGCTTTCAAATTGCATTGCTGCCTGATGAGAGAGAGGAACAAGGTAAAGTATGCGTTTGCTCTTCTTGGACATGCAGTTTGCATGAGACGTTTGTGGGTCACCACACAAATATACAGAGATACTTACAGGAAGCGTGGTAGCACATGAAGTTAAGATTAAATACATGCACGTCATGAATGTACACACAATGCATGCAAGCGGGACTCTCCCAAGGTGAACTCACTGCACAGACATGTATGACACGCACTGATGTTAGTGAATAAGACAATCAAAAACATACTGTGGTTGAAAAGGTGGTTGAGCGTCTGTTGGTGTACCTACAGTAGATCGTACAAATAAGTCTCCTTTTCTAAAACAATGAATAACAATAACATAAGAAACACAAAACTCACAGGTAGGCGGCCTTGCCCTCTTCTATATCTTTGCCCTTGCTGCTTGTGGTGGTGTTCCTGCTGCACAGCCTGCGCTTGATGCACATCAGCACGCCGCAGTGACGCAGGAAGAAGAAGCTGAGGTCCACCAGCACGAGGAGCAGCAGCAGCGCTCCCAGGCCCAGGCCCACCACCATCCCCAGCCCCAGGCCGCTGAACAGGGATTCTGCCGAGAGCAATGACACACACGACAAGGGGAAAACACGGTTAGCAAGTTTGGTTCATATACTAAGATGCAGACAGAGGTCGGGGGTCAGGTGTAGTGCGGCATGAGTGGAGCTGGTGGATGTTCAACGTCTCACTCAAGGAGGTGACCTCAGGTTGGATGCCTGCAGAGACGCCGCCTGACCTCCAGCCTCGCCTCCCCCTACATCCATACATGGAGGGGGAGAGCTCACTCACCCCGACAAAACTGTTTGCTGTTGTTACTTTCAAAACCACTCGAAGGGCAATGAAATCCTCCGCAGTCAGTTGGAGGGTTTCCAACATCTCGATAAGTCCTAATCCACAACGCCGGGACTCCACACAATCCTCAGCGGACCATCTTGATTATTTGCGTGAATCCAGCAAATCTTCTCCAACACAAAGGCGTTTCAGCCCTACAGACGTTTTGTATATGCAGTCAATGGAAAGAAAGTTTCCAAGACTTACATAAGTGATTACAGGAGATCTACAGCGCACTGAAACAGGTGGAAAAGGCTTTACTTGGTGCTTTGTTTGTATTATCAGAAGCTCTGCAGCTTCCAACTTTCATCTTTTCACAAAACCACATTATGAGCATTTTCGAGGCCTGAAACTACGGAACAAAACACTGTATTTACCCTCGAACCCTGCATCTTCCTTCTCCGTCATGAGTAAACACCTCTGGTTTCCACAGGTGCAGAGGTTGTGTGCACTATTCAGCTGTATATTGTACCACACTGCAGCTCAAAGTAGCAAGCGTCAGCGTCACCATGATGCTTCAGCTCAGTGGCCACTGGGCGCCCCCTTGATTCCGTAGCTTGCAGCAACTAAACAGATTCACGTGGGAGGCGAAGTAAGAAAAGTTGAAATGCGTTCTCTCGGAGCGGCCAGCACTGAGCCCTCAGCTCGGTCGGGAACAAGCAGCAGAGGCCCGCATTCAATTGAAAGTAATGAGAAACTGAAGGCAGTGCAGCAAAGAGGGGGCTCCCAGTGGGCACAGCTGAATGGAGTCGTGCCCTTAAGTGATCCTGGGGTTGAGCAAACTGAGCATCCGCTGTAGCATCGCTGCTGACAGCTAGAGGTCAGACCTTGCCAGGAGTAATCAGCGACGCAAGAGTGAGTGTGAATGAACTTTGCTGCTGAAGAAGACTCCTATATGGGTGTTCAGTAGCCTGTGAGTTAAAAGGAGGATCAGACATTGATATGAAGGTGCAAGTGGCCAGAGACGGCCGGGGGCAGTGAAGTCTAACACCTCCCAGTTAAGAAAAGACCCCTAAAGTGTGGCAAAGCAGTGAGCTGAATACAGAAGATGTTGTCCCACCTACAGTCAAGCCTGAATATTGTATCATTTACTTCAATTCGTCAAGACTCTGTTTTACGGTTATTCGTTTACTTTGGAGACATGAACTCAAGAACTGAAGGTAACACAGGAGGAGTTACCGATATCCAGATGGTCATTTAGAGGGTGAAGCATTCCTTTAATGCACTTCCATTCAATTTAGAAGAGTTTGCCAGAGATAACCTGACTTTTAGTCACTTGTATGGATCCAGCTCCATTAACGTTGGGTCCTACATCTCCCATAATGCAGCTCAACAGTCTTTCATTTGACTGGATCTGTCTAGGAAATGTCCAATGTCTCAGTTTATCAATGAAAGCTTTGTGTTAAAAACACATCACATGAGATATTCCAAGTGTTTGATCTTCACGTGTAGAATCAGTTGAGTGTCCCTTCAGGATTATAATCGACAAACATGTAAATCCGTCATTTAGCATTTGGACAGTGGCACAAGTATTTCGGTGTTTTCTATGGTTTCATGCCGTCTGATCCAGCACATCGGACTCTCAATGAAACATCGGCAATGAAGAGTCCTCAAATTAAAACCCGCTGCTACAGTGAGCCAAAACGACACATTCCCAAAGACTCTGTGCTCCACATTGACAGTTGTCACCGCGTGTCACAAACCCAAATGAGTCTCATGTCAGTGACTTTGTTCTTGACTTAGAGCTGAGACTGCAGACAACGGAGACTGGCAGCGAGTCAAAGCACTGAGAGACGAACAGAAAGCCGGGGAGCGAGGGAACCTTGCGGCAAAAGGAACTAATTAAAACACTTTGCGTTTTGGTGAAAGCCGTGGATCTGGGATTTGAAACTTGCAGGCTGGATCAATATTTTCCCAGCGCCACAGGCCAGTTCTGTATCTCACCTCTTGAAAGTTATTCTGAGTTAATTTGGCTGCTGAAGCCACAGATTCAGAGGCGGTAAACAACCCGTCTCCAGCTCCCCTGAAGCATTCACGTACTCCAGCAGACAAAGAATACGAATCCAATCCTTCAGCCACACGTCCCTCGTCTTCATCAGAAGACTGCAGTGCCCTTAAGCTTTCATATCGCTCTTTACATTTTTACATCTCATAAAGCCCTTGTCTCAATAATGCAGCACTTATAATAATATTAGTCAGAATTCTTGTGTCATATACAAAAAACAACATTCAAAAATACAGTGCTTCCTGTGATACTGAAGCTATTAATGTGAACATAAAAAAGTTTTACTCCTAAATCGAAAACTGGAGGGAATGGCAAACGTATTAAAGAGAGCCGGATAAAGATTTGATTAAAGTGTCTTTTTTTTTTTTTTCTGCAGCAAAAACTCTTCAGCCTGAAAGAGTGAAATCCATAAACATCAGACTTTCATCCGATAAGGAGTATTACTCCAAAGGGCTTAGCAGCAGCGTGACAGTTTGAGGTTGGATTGATACGTTATACGCCTGTCAGCCGTTTCACGACACGACACCCACGTTTAAAGAACAGATTAATACTGAAATCCATGTAAATACAAAGGCTGGCTGCAGGATCACCTCAACAGTTTATACCAACATGGACATGGTGATAATTATTGTCAGTATAGTAGACAATGCATTACAGACATACACCATGATCTGGGGGCTGATGGGAAATAATAATAATAAATATGTTCCAAGCACCAAGTACATCCCTGTACAGACAATTCTTCTTCTTTTGAAGAATCAGGAACAGCATTTCTTCATAAAAAATAAAAAATGTGCTTCTGTTTCTGAAGAAGAAGAATCCAAAGTCGCCTGTCGGGGGCCATGGTGTCTTTGTGAATGCATAAGGAATTTAAAGTATTTGGAGAAAATTCTCCAATGTTGTTTTTGACTCCCTTCGGTGTTGAAGCCTGATGTTTTTAGTTGAAGAAAAAAAAAAAAGAAGATGCCTTCCATCATGAAGCAGCTCAGATCTCTGTACAAGGACTTAAGGCACGACAAGCGGCTTAACTTTCACATTTAATAAACAGGGATTAAACACAGCCAGACAAGTGTGTGGCCACGAGTCAAACTGTTTTTAAGTGAGCAGCCAAGGTGCCTTCCAACAACTGGCAAAAACACGAAGACGAGAGGAAAACAAGAGAAACCAGAAGAGAGAAACGTGCATAATAAACTGATGAAAAAAAGGTAAAATACAACGAATATAGTCGTGTTTTGCGCGCGCGCGCGAGCGAGCGAGAGCGAGAGAGAGATAGATAGATAGATATCCTGTATTTACTGACAAACATGCATGAGGCTGCAGGGGATTTACAGTGACAGAGTAAAGAGAAGTAAAAAGGTCGTTTCTGTGTGAGACAGTGGCTGTGAAAACCCACAGGTCAGAGTGATGAACTGCCTGCAGCCGTTTAGGGGCCAAAGCTGCACGCTGTAAACACCAGCCTCCTGATTTCCTTCTTTTTTGTCTAATAAAACAAAGGCCGGTTTGATTCTCAATTTAAATGAGCAAGTAAGGAAAAATAGGTAGAATTCCATGTGCAAAGCATGTTATGTTATTTATGTGTTGAGTGTTACGGGCTTTAACTTGCATGCTACATTATTCAACACTGTCTTGTTTTGCCGTAATTAAAGATTTTTTAAATTGTCTTTTTTAATGCATCTGAAGTTGCATTGCTTCCATCCAGCTGCCCAGTTTGCATACAATATGCTCAATGCAATTGTTTCTGACATGGTGGTGCAGCCTGAGTTACTTTTCCCCAGTTCATTATCATCATTATTAGTCTAATTGTTAATATTTAATTGCCACGTACAGCACCATAGCGCTGGTTATTGTGTGAGTTCCCCTTGCCCGAGGGTGTCGTCTGATGCTACCTGCTGTTGTTCTAAAGGGAATGATTGTGAGTGCAGCGAGTCTGAAGTTGGGTGTGCTCACGGCCTTGCAGTAAAGGCATTGATGGAGGATTAATTCACAGGGCAATATTGCACTCAATTCATCTGGGATCTATTTTATGCATCCCCTCGGAAGACAAGTAGAAGGTATCTGCTCTGTTCTCAGTGTTTTCCTCAGCGCCTCATGGAAATAGACAATTTCTTTTGTGCGACTTGACTTTTCACAAAACTCTCCAACTCTGTGGCCATTCATTCTTATTTCTCTGCTCTATTAACCCTTTTACTGACTTCTCCTCATTACTCGTTGATATATCGGCCCATTAGCGCTTTTACTCAACTGCTGCAGATCCGACTGCGTGTGTGGCACCTGAAGTCATTCATACACATCTCAATTTGACTATACAAACTCATTGGGCCCGAGCGGTGATCGACTCCCTCCATTGGATCGGAGAGGAGGCGCCTCGATTAATGACGACCCCCGCGGCCGCTCATTGATTGGGAAGGTAGCGGGCGCTAATCTGTTGGGGGACAAACATAATCCTTTGCGGATGAGAGTGCAGATTCTTCCGAAGTGCTTTGGAGTGTTGAAGGGAGAGTTTGTTTGAGGAGGCCCTCACAGAGTCAAACATAATCATTAAACCCTCGCTGGTTTTGAAGGAGAGTCCTTCCTTGTGTCCATTTCCACGAAGGAAGCCTCGATGTGACTCAAGTGCACTCAAGCGCCAGCGAAGAAGAAATGCAAAGAACCAACGAATTTGCACATCCTTCACAATCAACCCCAAAAAGACTTCAAAGAAACGTGGACCACTCTTCTGTAATTGTCGAGGCTACAACTTATTTCAGGAGTAATGAAAGCGTCTCTACCTTGATCTTTGGAGTGGAAACCCAAGCTTAAAGCCACAGATTTGAATGCATGGACAGCACTTAACTACAAAGTTCATCGCAGTGCTACATCAACCTAATTTCAACGATTAAAACACATCAAACACATCCAGGTAATCAACTGATTTTAGAGCTGCTAAAGAAACTCAAACAGAATATTAGAAAGAAACACTGCGTTCTTTGTCACCTAACTCGATTCATAATGTAGTGAAGAGAAGAGCCGGCAGCCGAGAGAAGCCAGTTATTGGTGATATTTGAATCTATTTTTCATTGTTTCACTTCGTCCTTCAGGCTGTGCTCTCAGTGAGATCACATGAACACATATGCTTTTAAATGTCTGCTCTGTTAAGCACTTTGTGATACTACTGTCTGTGAAAAGCGCGATATCAATAAAATTCATTCATTCATTCATTCATTCAAACAGCACAGTGTTGACTCCTAACAATGCCTTGACAGAAAGCACACGCTCAACAAGGTGTCACTACTCGACCTCTGCAGACTTCTCAGACACGAGTCAGTCGGCATACTGAAGAGTCTTCCTCTGAAAGACTTCCTGCACAGTTATCGTCTCCATCTCAGCAGGAAGCCCTCTGCCTGCTTGTCTTGCTTATGAGCAAATATTTACATAGCTGAGGAGGATACTATCTGGTGTTAAATACGCTCCCTCGGAAAACACAATCCTTTGTTCAATGAATAAATGAGTGAGCAAACATGTAAACACCCCCGCTGCTGGGGTATCACATTGTCGGAGTGCCGCAGCCTTTACCCTGGTAAGCTATAGGATACGTCTTTACTTTACATAAGTCAAACTAATGTAGGTCTCAGATTCAAATGATGTCAAATCCCTGTGGGCGCCAGTTATGTCATCTTCAGTCCGTATTTTCTGCTTTAATCGGAGAATATTTCCAGTTGCACTTGAGCAGCGGATGTTTGTGCTGTGCCAGTTTCGGAGCAGCAGTGGCACTTTAACTGATTATATTCAACGACGCAACGCTTTTTCATCTGGAATAAAGTGGATTCATAAAAACAACGTAAACATTTTAATCATGCTTTATTGCATTTCTAACCTCTTATTATATATTTTCCTTTCTGAAGCTGTGAATATCAGATATTTGATCTGTGAAAGGTATTCAGTATCATAACAACCTCAGTTGGCTTGACAGAAGATGAGTGCTATATGAAGATAACACTCTGAACAACAGAGGTGATTGTCATGGATCTTTTTTATTACACTTCTCTCGAGATGATAATGACGTTGGTTCTAAAAAGTCGAGGGGGAAAATGATTAAAGTTAATGGACATGGACAGCAATGAAAGAAGTCAATTCCCATTTGATTTGCTGGCGTCACTTCCAGGAAAAGTTTCCGCTCTTTCACATTATTTCCTCAAGTGCTTTGATGAAATTATTGCAACAAAATCTATGACGCCGGTTTAAATCAAGACTGGAAGGAGAGGAGGGAGGAGAAGTACTCCGGTCTTTTACCCGAGTAAAACTGTCACCGCAAGAAGTATTATGAGTGTTACGGCATCTTGAAAAGCAGAGCTTGAAACAGGCAACACGATTGAGTGAAAAGCGAAGCTCCCCGTGACTATACCCAGTGAGCACCAACCCGGATTTCAACGTTGATTTCTGGTTGAAAAAGCGTTGATATGGGGTCTGAACGTCTAAGACGTATTTTAACCGTCTTTTGAACCGGCTAAATTACGGTTACAATGTCAACGTGTCACAAAACACCAATTTGTTTTAAAACATTGATGGTTTGTTCAGTTGTAGGTTGAAAGAGACGCGATTTTGGTTACTTTAAACGTATTTCTCCAAAATCATATTCCGCTGTCCGTTCATATGTGGTCTACACGGAGACGTTATTTCAACGCATTCAATGTCTCATATAAAACGTCGTAAATATGGAACTATATTCACTGTTTGCTGTTTGTTTTTTCATTATTACAGCAGGTTAAAGTAAAAATCAAATGGATTTATTATCCAAGAAGCATAAAAACAGATACAAACTGTTTCAAACCGTTAATAACACTGTTAATAACAAAACAAACGAAACACACGACAGACAGTGTCCGCCCCATGGTCAGGAGAAGGTCTGAATCTCTCCTGGATTCACATCTCCTTTCCCCCCCAAAGTCTCTGAAAAGTCTCAAGTTATATCCATAATTAGGAGCACTTTAAAACTTAAATTCCTCACATAAACCTCACAACACCGATCAACATTGAATACCATCAAACTTGTATTAAAGTTCCTCAATATAACTTGATTTAAGATTAGAAAGGGGGACCATAATGAATGCTCTTTTCTACATATATTCTACCCTAAGCCTTTTATCAAAAGAGTACATTTGTGTGTAACCCCTTTGTAATCACCAACATTTTGATAAGAAACTGTTATTTAATTGCATGTTTTTTTTGGTAACTGTAACTGATTCCAATTATATTTATTTGGTAATCTAATAATGTAATTCTACCCAACAATGTACTAATTGGAACAATATTTTTATTTACAGGAATCTTCCCTATCAAACACCCACAGGGACAACATCCACAACGTAAGTTGACGACATGAAATGTACACACACTCAAATAATCATGGATTACAATTATTTGAAAGAATGGAGGAAACAAAAAGCCAAAATTGATGCTTTAGCTACTTCCAACACAACTGATGGTGGACAGGAGGGATCTTTTTATCAAGGCACCTTGCATGTGGTTAAAATGAATGAATTAATTAATGAATGAATGAAATCTTCTCATGATATATCATGAGAAGATCCTGCTGCTGGATGGTTCACTCTGCATATTCCATTTGTTCACGTTGTGAAACTGCAAAGTAACCCGTGACAAGCTGTCAGATGAATACAATACAAAGGACTGAGGATGAAACAAATAAAGTTTTGTATTCAAATAAAGTACAAGTACCTCAATACTGAAAAGAAGCACAATTTATCTTCCACAACTGGTATCAAAGAGGTTGGTGGTTGCCATGGATGCACTCGTCTACCTGGCTTTTCTTCTGTTCCAGTAAGAGCTTCTACTACTTGTCCTTCACTAGATTCTTTTGATTACGATCAATAGACGGTAGACTTTTTATACCACTGTGCATTTTCAAGGTTTTCTATTCATGCTATCCTCAATGTTCTTGAACACAAAACACTTGAGCTTCCTCACAACAGGTTAACAAAGGTTTATGTTCTGGCCATCAGTTGTAATAGATACTACAGTTGCAAACGTTGCTTAATGGCAAAGCTCCTGTGCCATCATAATGGCCATGGTACCAAAACAAAAACACACACAGGCACAAAGGAAGACGAGTAAATTGAAAAGGAACCAAGGGCAGTGTTGCAATCAATGGCCTTCTTCAGAACGGGAGGGAGGTTATCCAGCCTGTCGCAAACTAAACTAGGACGACGGAAAAAAAAAAAAGAGAAAAGTGGCAATTCAATACCCTGCAGATGCATAATACATAGAGAGAGAATTGAAAAGAGAAATTGGTTGGCGAGAGATAGAAGGCAGCTTTGTGGCGTGGACATGTTTTCTTTTATTGAGTGTGTTGACAGTGCATGAGAGGGTAAAGAAAAGACAGGCGCTGATTGGGATTGGCACATATTTCACATTGAGTATTGTTTGATTGAGGTCACCAGACTTCCTCGATATCCAATTTGATTCGGCGGAAAATGTGAGTGATTTTTCTCCGTTTAACCTGCTCGACTTCTCCAAGATTATATAAACAAACTGACGTTGTTTTTTTGGTGCTGGAAAGTGTTAAGATTGACGCCTTCGCGAAATGAAAATGCTGCAAACATAAACTGCCGGTATTAAAGTGTGAACTGGGGTGGGACTGCTGGATTTGAGGCGTCGCTTTGGAGAGGGAGTAATTGCAGCGTCCCGCGAGAGACATCGAGAAGTTGATTCTGAAAAACCCGCTCCGACAGATTTCAACTCTCGCCGTCGACTTCGTGGCCAAAAAGCTATGTAAAGACGAGAGAAGAGAACGATGTTATAAAGGAGAACGCTACAGCCTGAGGGTGTTGTCATGCTCGGCCTCTTTGGGTTTCTTTGGAGAGAAACCCGGTGTTTATTTGAACAGGTGTGAATGAATCCCAAGTGCGGACGTTTACACTGTGAACGCCTTAATGGGAGAGTCGAGATCCACTTCCAAGCTTTCATGTCCTATAGAAATATTAAAAGGGCATTCCAGTGATTTTACACATGGAGTAATGCCTATGTATGGCATAATGTCCTCTGGGACATGTCCTCATGTGGAAGCTTCCTTAAGTTTGAAAAAATAAGCCTGATAAAAGGACACCATAGAAACGCAGTGTTTTGGGTTTTCTATCATATTAGAGACTATGAGTGGGAACAGCTCTGTTGCTTTAATATATATTTATATATTTTGGTGCTTTCAGACAGCGAGCGGTCTCGTCTCGTTGTTGGTTTGTTCGCTTTGACTTGACCCCGGCAGGTAACTGGTGGTTTTGCAGCGTAAAAATACATTTCCGCTTTTCAAACAACTTTGAAGGAAAACATTTCATTCTGGTCTCTCGGATTCAAACGGCATTCACAACAATCACAAAGGGAGAAAGCCAATGCAGGAGAAGCATCGATTTGTCCACCGTCAGCAGCCTCAATTTGTCCAGAAGGCAACGCGGCGATGAGGCCTGCTGCGCTTTGAGGCTCGCGTTATCTCGACGGGTACATCTTGCTCTTTTTTGCTTTTGTTGTCGCCAAATGCTATCGCTCTTTCCAGCGGCACGAACAACACACCGCTTAACACAACAAGTTCAGAAATGCTCTCCGGGGGCTTTCAAAAGGCATCTAATAGCAGCCAGAAAGTAGGCAAGTAAAGGAGAAGTGGAGGTGTTAAAAAGGCAAATTACAAGTCAAAGTGTGCTTTCTGTCATGCTTTTACCTGTGATGTCAGGTTTCTGTGGCATGAAGAACTGATAGAAGGTGGGCTCCGACAGGCCCTTGATGTTGCGCGCTGTGATTTCCACTTCATATCTTGTGTTCCACTGCAGCGGCTGCAGTATCGCAAAGTCATTGGCTCCTGGCACTAGCTTGGTCATCCACTGTTCCTCTTTATCCTGAGAGGACAGAAAACGTGAAGGAAAGAGGGGGGACATGTAAGATAAATGCTGAATAACTTACAACTTGAACAATCATTTCATCTTTGTCGGCAAGCATCAGAGGAGAGCAGAGGAAGTGTTGTATTCGATGAACAACACACCCTTTAGGGTTCATCTGGGGATTCGGAGAGTTACTGCAATCAGAGCTTAAGAGAAAAAGGCAACTCTCTGTTTCTCATCAAGTTCACACAAGTTCTCGGACACCTTTCTGTTGCTTTGTGGCTTCAGCCTTTTCTCCTTCTCCCCTTCCTCACGTCATTCCTTCCTTCCTTCCGTCCTTCCTCGTGACATCGATTGCAAACAAAGGATTGAAAAACTGAAGAGTGCGGCCAAAAGCCAGATCTACTGTGTGCTTACCGTTCTTGCCTCCTTGGCACCATTCACTCCCAATTTTGAGGACAGAGAAGGCATGTATGTGTTTAACATTTGTCTGGATTGCCAGGTGACTACGACGGGTCTGTGTGTGTGTGTGTGTGTGTGTGTGTGTGTGTGTGCATATACAAGTCTAATCTGTTTCCATCCTTCATGCGTGCCCCTCCACGATGAAGCGGTGGTGTGATTCCTGGTGCCAGACAACGGCGTAGGATTACCGGGGTGTGAAAGCTCTGGCTTCCTGCTCGGCCTTCAAAAGCCTCGCTGAGACCTCCTGACCCTCTTTTCCACAGCGTGTCTTCATCTGCAGCCACACTGTTTAAACTCGCTGTCGTTTTTCTCAATGAGACGGACAAACGCCTGCTTGGACGCATCAAATCCACTTCGTCCTGTGGAGGGTTTTTGTGCGAGTGCCATGTATTCTGCTTCCTGCAGTCGCTCGCCTTATCTTGTATGTTTAAGCTGCTGTTTGTGATTTTACACACAAAATACTGAAATGGATGAGTGAACTCTGACAGCTTGTGTGTACTCTTTTAAAACATGGATTAAAAGTGACACAAGGACAGACTAATTGAGATTCTCAAGGAAAACATTCACTTTTGCTAAACTCAATGGATCCACATTGTCACATTGTCTATCTCGAAAGCTCATTGGGAGCTGTTTGCACATTTCAAGCTGAAAGAAAAACCATCCTCTAAGTTGGATGGTCCTCATTTTGTTATTGCAGTAAATGGCAGACTTATTTTATTCAGTGTCGGGGAACATTTTGCCCAATGGAACATATTGGGGAATATGAAAATTGTGCGACAGCTTGAATAGGATTGTGGACGTCTACAAAGCAACATCTCAACTCAAACTGGTCTCGGGAGTTATGCAGACTCGATGAAGGTGGATTGTGGCAACAGGCCTGATTGTAGTCGCCATGTTTAAAATACTCACAGTCTTGTACTTGACGATATACTCCACGATGGGCATCCCTCCGTCGTCCTGCTTGATCAGCCCCAGCCTGTAGGTCTTGCCGATTCCTCTCTGCCCGTGGACCACCGGCGGACTCGGCTCTCCTGCGGGAAACACGAGGAGGAGATGCAAAACAATATGTCTTTGTGTGATTGTTCTGTGTGTGTGTGTTCCCAAGGAGCAGGTGGCAATGTGAGATATGAGATCAGGATGCAGTACAAGGAGAGAGAAGGTTTAAAGCTGAATTTAATTCATATTGCGAGGCAACTCCCACTGGCTGGCTATAACTGGAGGTTCTTATTATTCACTGTATTTTGCTAATTGGGTCTTCTTTCTAACATTCATTCTCAGTAGCTGCTGTATAATATTAACGGTGGAAATGCTCTTCTATGGCCTCGCCTAGATTTACTGCAATCCTGCTGTGCCAGAATGCCAGAATAAATGAAATGCTCATCATAAAACCCCTGCAGTATATCATTTTTAACGCAGCACTTTTACATCAAGACACACATTTGACAGGATCTTTTCCAACCTCCAATAATCTGGATTCATATCACTGAAAGATGAGACGGTTGTAACTATTTCAAATACAAGCATGCCAGAGTTTCACAAGATGGCAAATCGGACTCATTTCACTCAGGCGTTGATATACTTTGAATATATTTTGCAGCGTGTTTGCATTTCATTTTATGAAGTCAGGACACAAATATGTCTCTCATATTAATCCTCATCAATTTTCACAACTGTTTTATGTGCCTTTACCGTCCAGTTTCAGAAAAGAATATACGACATCCTGCTGATCATCAGCATTTGTGAAGTTCTGGGATGTGCCAATAATTAACAATGAGCCCAGTCGAAATGCTATCAAGCCATTGTAGAGATGATTAAAAGTGATTATGACCGGAGACATATGTAAGTGGCTGTTAGAATATTCTGAGGATCCCTTTCTGGTCACATCGTAGCAAGTTCAGACGCTCTTATTATGAAGAATGTGACAGGAAACGAGCTGCGTGCGGGGGGAGAACAGAGGACTTACGGATGGGTATAGTCTGGAAGCTCGCCGTGTGGCTGAACTCTCCTTGACCCTTTCCGTTGACAGCTGCCACTCGAACCTCGTACGTCGTGTTGGGCTCCAGCCCCGTCAGCATCACGGTCGCTGGAGAGAGACAGGACCACAGGTCATGTCACCTGGAAACGTGGCGACCATCAATCACGTAGATGGCAGAGTGCATCGTTAGAAAAATGAACAAGAATAAACAGCCAGAATGCTGAGGTTAGAAGACGATCTGCAGGAGTTCGTGAGGACTAGCACCTCCAACTCGCTCCACAATACACAACAAAGGCAGGTCGATAAAGAAATGCGTGTCCCAGTTCAATGCGGTCCGACCTCAAACACATCCAACACCATTTGGATGAACTGGAATGGTGGACCATTCGACAAGGTTCAACAATCACGTAAGGTTTAAGTATCCACATCGTTGCACATCGTTGCAATGGTAAGCGACGTCTAAATCAGCATTGGGACACTTCTTTACCCAATTTTTGATTGTATATTCATAACCCAAAAAAGGCCATTAGATAAGGACAAGTAATCCCACATTATTCATCCTGCATCAACTTTATTTGCTATGAGTTATTCTCAGACAGATAGCGCTGGTTGTTGCTGTTGTGTGTAGGTGCGGCGCTGTCCAAGGTACTGAAACAGAGCGGAGGAGATCGATAGACAGACAGTCATAACAAAGTCTTTTATTAAATATGTGTCACTGGCTACAGTCTCTTTTTTTTTCATTGGCCTACATTTGGAGAAACTCATTTGTATGGACTACTTACTTACTTACTTATGACCGTGTTCTGTACTTCAAAGTTACGCTAAATGTACAACCGGACCTTTTTCTCTTTTCTGAGAGATGCATATTGGAGTATTTCATCTGGATTTGAAAATGCAAAAGGAAACATTATGATGAAAGATCTGCCGTTTGTTTTTCTCTCTTTTCCTGTTGCTGTAGGCTAATAGTGAATAGTATGAGTATAACATTAGGATGTCAATAGAAGACAGCATTTACAGTGTAAACACTCCATTTCTATTATTCGCAATAAGTTTTAAAAGAAAATGTATTCAAAGAATAGATGGACAGATCTACATCACATTATGATTAAGACTATAAGAACCATAGTAAAACAGCGTATTCTATTACATTCATACTGTGACTCTTATTGATTATTGACGAAAACAGGAATTCTCATTATGGCACCGCATTAAAACTCTGCAGTCCCTCGAGTCTATTTACATAACCTTCAGTACTCACAGCGGCAGCAGAGAGCCGGCAGTGTAATGCGCTTGAGTAAAAGTTGTTGTTTTTGTCAGTCTGTACAAATTAAATACTTGAATGGTAATAGGTGCTTTTGCAGTTCTTCAGTCCTGGAACTGAAAACAAATTCTGCAATTTGCAGCGGTGCTCGGTTACTTACCAGGCTATAAGCAGGCATTTCAATTTGGGCAAAAGCATTCAAATGAAACAAGTTCAGGCATCTCATTATATTGTGTAATGATCTTGTGCTGAGGGTATCTGAAGTGGCTTCTATGATTATGTGATGCCACTTACTGCTTTGTAATTAGTCACTATTCCAATATTCCATTTAAAATCGTGAATAACGAGCCAGATTAAAATAAACAGGCAGTAAACTTTGTTCATCCAGTTCTGCTCGATTTTCTCCCTTTTTTCTTCTTTACTGTTAAAGTGCTACCTGTGGTTCAGTATTTGCCTCACTGCATCTACATATTGTAATCGACTCTGAAATGAGGGATATTGGTGATAAGGCCTTCAGGCTTGTCTGTACTGCTCATCACACAACTGTTAGTCCTCTACCTTCCATTTTCCAGCCATCCAGTCATCACCTCATGGTGTACTCTCCAACAGCGGGCTCGGAAATCAATTTGGAGTCGTAAAGCATAAGAAGAGGAGGCGCCCGCTCTTTCAGCTACGTCGGGTTCTGGCACTCTCCCCATGAGGCGTTCAAGGTCCATCAAGACCCGGCAACCTCTCAGGGCTTAGGCGTTGACGGGTCGCATGGCAGATTGCGTGTGATTGGTGTCGTTCCATCTGATGGGATGCTAATCTGGCATGTTGAGGCATGACCTCCCTGGTAAGTGAAGCGGAGGTTTGAGGGGATCTTTTGAACTGTTTGAAGTTTTAAATTATAATTTGACAGGGACTATTTCTTCATGTTTATGTTCAAGGGTCACTGAGAAAAAGAAATATTCACCTGCAAAGGCCTTTAGGTTATACAATGAACATGACCCCCCCCACTCACTCTGGATGTTGTGGGACATGACGTCCGTCCATTCCTGTGAGCCGACCTCCTTGTACTGGACCAGGAAGTAGCTGATGGGTACGCCGCCATGCGAGTCGGGCTTCGTGAAGGTGACGGTCGTCAGGCGCTGAGAAATGGCTGAGAGACGCAGCGAGTATGGATTTGACGGAACATCTGGAAAAACAATGACATGGGTCGCAGCATTTGAATTATTTCAGATATTACGTTTGAAATGCGTTGCTACTTTGAGAGGTTTTTATTTCAAACCAAACACACGCCTTGACATTTGGACAATGACAACAATAAATGCATTTTCTAACTGAAGATGAAGGCACTTTCACTGCTGCACTGTGTGCCTTCGACCTATTACATCACTGTCATCCCAGAAATCTAACTAAATATAGACATAATGGCTGTAATACCTGCAAACCATGAAAGCAATTCAACACAATTCCCGTCAGTTTGAGGTGAGGTGAAACTGGAGGACTTATTTTAGCTGCAAACCAACTCACATGCTATTTTTTAGTGATTTTATCACTTTGAACGCATCAGTGCAGACATTTCTAGTGTTGCTTTACTTAAGGTTTACGTGTAAAGAAGTGATGAGTCCTTGCAGTTTACATTGGAGATAACCGACTCAAACTTACAACTACATGAGTGTGTGTGTGTGTGTGTGTTTCCCTGTGTATTTCTGCAAGATTGTGAGTGTGAAAACAACTTTCAAAACACATTGTTTCCTGCAAGACTACATATTAGGTCAGCCTTTTTGCTCACTACCTTTCTCCTTAGCTAGAGCAATTCAATCTGCACTAAAGATAATTGGACTGCACTACTGTGTATTAGCCTGCGCTACCGTAAATTAGTGGGTACTTCAGTAAATAGCGAGGGGTATGGTAAATCAGCTGCACTATTTGAGATTAGGCGAGGCGGAATAGGGGTTGCAAGTTGGCGTGGAATTTATCTTCCTGACAATTGCATATAAAGCTATTACCATTCGTAGAGAGGTAGAGGGTTACACAGTGGTTGAACAGTTGGAGGTATTGTGAGAGCAGTGATTCAAAAGGTGTGGGATCCCTGACCACACACACACATCTTGCACTTTAAATGAAGCCACCAATCTCATTCGATCAGGTAGAGGGGCCACGCAAAAGTGGCAATCCTGCACACTCACCTGCCTGGGCCAAAATAAACTCCTGGTATCGAACGCCGATGTTGTTCCTGGCTGTGCAGTTGTAGCGGCCAAAGTCCCTGTCGGACATTGGAGTCACCTACAACCAGGAAAAAGACATTTTTCTTACTTATCTCTCTTGATAATGTCGAAGCGTGCAAGCAGTTTGGATATTAATCTGCCAGGTTTAGAGTTATTGTTTCCATCCCTGCACAATGGAGGGGAATTGATTTCTTTTGTGATGCTCACAGAAGTGAAAAATCACATTTAAAGCTGCACCTATTCACATTCTCACAACAGCGATGGGTCCAATGACTGTGTTGTGTGAAAACTGTTGTCTTTCCTTTGTTTTGCCTCCAGCTAACACCGTGACAGAATCCTGATTTCGGCACTAAAAGGTTATTTACAGTTCTGGACTTGTACCCACCTCCAGCACAGACTTGCCGTCGGCGCTGTACACCCGCGTGTTGGCGGTTCCCTCCACAGAGATGGTAAGGCGCTCTCTCTTCCACAGCATGGTGGCAGGAGGGTTGGACATCACTTCACAGCTTATGTTCACTGGGTTCCCCTCCCACGAGTAGTAGATGGTCTGGTTGGTCAGGATCTTTGGTATATCTGTCCCAAAAACAGAGATATTATCTCTCACACTTGCCTTGTTTCGATGGTAAATCAGCGTTTCTTTTGCGCTCAACCAAGACATAAATTGCTAAAAAAAAGTAGGAGAAGTAGTGTGCCAGGAATGTGTGGCAGCCAATTAAAAACTCAAATCAAAGGTGAAGCTGTGCTGCATGATCAAAGACATAAAATGACTTGCTGAGGCTGAACCAACAAATTCCTCAAAGAGAGAAGAAACAAGCATTTCATGTACGCTTCTCAAACGTCCTCTGCAATGTTCGCTTGCAGGATTCCATGAAAGAGATCGATGCCTGGCTCCCTGTCACAGCAGAGGACGCGTTATCCCCCTGCAGCCTGCACTGACTTAGTAAATGAGTTCATTAGTTTGGTGGCAACGGCTCAAAGTCTGTCTTCCTGCAGAGAGGGAGTCGAGTCCGCGAGCAAGTTGTCAGCTATGACAGCAGCTCTGCTTCGGTGTTGGAGAGTGTGAATGCATGCCAGTCTTTTTTTTTCTCCACGACAATTTCATTAAACCTTTTCGGAAATGTCAACTTTTCAACAACTATGCAAAACGGGGAATCCATGAACCTTCGAGTCAGCTCAGCCAGAGGGGGAGTAAATAGTTTTCCCCGTGAAAACAAAGATGCAGTATTTATTTATTTGTTATAACCTCACTGTCCCTCTGAGGAGATCTGTTTGTCTGCCCTCTCTCTTGTTGTTCCTCTGAGCTTCAAGGTGGAACTAATGCTGCCAAAAAAAAATGCACTTTCCATTGGTCTCCTTCAGGCAACAGAGCCGCTCTCATAATAAGCCTAATAATTCCGAGGCCAAAATGGAGATCTTTACTTCAGAGCTCATTAAGCAGGTGATAGCCGGCCCCAAATAACCGCCAACAACCAGTGCTGAGGAATGGGTGCGCTCATGGGGAAGTCGGGGAGCTGTCAGCAGGGGAAAAACAAAAGACGACGCATGATATCCCCTCGGTGATTAACCCCTTCTGAAGGCTGTGTGTGTTGTGAGGGGGGGGGGGGGGGGGGAAACAGCCACAGTGTGAAAATAATTATTAGAACTAAGCACGGTGAACTTCTGAACTCCGAACAAGACTGCAGGGGCGCACGTGTTTTGACTGCTTAAATGCGTGTGGAGGAGTTGTGGGGGTTATGTCAGGCCACCTGGGCCCCAAGAGTAACAGTCTTATTTGTTTTGCCCAACGACAATGTTACACATCTAACTGCTTGAACATTTCACCTTGTAATAAATCATAAGCACCGACATCTACTCACTGCACTTAAAAATGTTGTTTCCTGTGCTGTAAACCAATGCTGCAATGTGCGTAACAAATCTTTTTTTTTTATTCTGTAAATGATATGTAAGCCGACAGTAGGGAACGCGCTGCTGTTGCAGCTAAAATAATAAAATACAATTACGAAGCCTGGGAAGAGAAAGAAATTTAAGGATTTCTAAGATTGAAGTCGAGAAATGTACAAAAAAAATACGACTTCCCTTCCTTACATTTTTTTTTTATTTTTCCTATCAGGAACATCAGATTGTGAAATGTGCAGCCGCACAAGTGTTTTCACTTTCGTTGGCTGATCAGACCTCTGCTCAGGACAGAGCGTGCCAGCTAATTAGCAGGAATAATTGTAAACACCTGTGCGAGTGTGCAGCACCTCTAAACACGGATCGGGCGTTAAACATACTCACACTCAATGTCGAGGAACATGCTCTTCCGATGACCTCCGATCCTGCTCAGGGCCTCGCAGTCAAATCGACCCAGGTCCGTGAGCCTCACGCCGCTGATGGTCAACACCGACTTGCCGTGGCGTCCGCGGACTTCGAAGCGTCCGTCCGGACTCTGAGGATGCAAACACACCCGTATGCAGCTTATTGTCATGTTCCTCTGTTCAGCTGTCACGCAAGAGAAGGCCAGACATTCTAGCTGTTTGGTTTATTTGTGGAAAGCCTTCAGTGACAAGTTGTCATTTACATCCCTATCATTTCCACTCACTTATTGCCCTTAATGAGTGGTTTGGTTGATGACTAAAACACAATATTTGTCGCACAAAGGAGAGAAGCAGACAGAAGATTATAGTTATTCGGTATAATACGGCGATTTATTTGCGATATTATGTTTGCCACATATGTACTTGTGATTGTGTAAAGCAGAGTTATGAAGAGGGGAACACAAAGCAAACATCACACAGAAGGACTCCAGAAAAGCCGGCTCTGTCGCCAAGTCATTTGCAGGAAGTTCCCCGTCCAACTTTGTACGACTGGATGTCGGCCCATTGATCCATTCTGACCCCCCTCGCAGGCAACCCGCCGTTGTCACACAGAGCCGGGGTTAATGCAATAAACTGTCGATTTATTACACGGTCATTACACCTGTATGAAGACAGATGGTGTCAATTTGACGCAACGGGTCAATTACAGCAGACGAGGCTATCGTTCCAGTAATCGACATTCACTCTGAGGAAAAGCACCACCCCCAGCAGCATCCGTGTTGCAGACACCATACAGCTGTAGCCTCCAGACTGTTGCCCAACAGATAACCTTTGTCACCCCAAGAAACTACTTTTCAGAGGCCCTGCCGACGGCGCATCAGAGAGCTGCAGCAGGGTTTTCGTTGTGATTTCAAATCACAAAAACTACTTCCAGACAATGCCACTCTTTTTGAAAGATACATTTAATTCCTATTCATGCAGAGTAGCCTTTGCAAACCAAAGAGTCCTGCATCAGTTTCAATAAATCAGATGAACACAAAGGCTTTTGTTTGCGACAGTGTTTCTTCTTCAATATATACGTGTCATGAAGAAGTTGTCTCGACGTTCTCTTTTTCGCAGACGAGGCACCGCCATGAATAGGAAACAGAGTTTTAGTTGAGTTCTTCTTATTATTCATAGAGTCGGAGAGTGCCGTGGGGTGTTTTCAATGTAAGTACCGACCAAACGGTACATGGCATACATTAGGGTGGCAATCTATCCGGAGCTCTTGAAGCCTTTGTACCAAAAAAATAAAAATCATGGGTATCAGTGCTGGCAGTAACATATCCTGATTGCACTGCTAAGTGATGCTGAAATGGACCAGCTTGTATAATCTGAGACGCAGGTCCTATTACTGCTGACGTGGACAGGTTTTATGTGCAAGACTTAAGGAGTGGAAACACACACACAAAGGTGTGTGCGCACCTGTTTACCATGATTGGACAGGTGACTGAAAACATCCACTTTTTCCACATTGTTGCCATCTAATTCGTCTCATGAAGTCAACTTGGATAAACAGCTTAAATGGAGTAAAAATAGAATGGAAGTTATTCAGCTCAAGGCCTGAGAGTTAATGCAGGATTGCAATCAAATTCGTGTTGTGAGTTTGTTCTTAACAAAGGAATTAGAACTCAAAGAAAACAAAAGCTAAAGCTGAGAGTCAAATCAGGCTCCCAGTAAGCCTATTTAGCAAAGGAATATCCCACAATGCTTTTGGGGGTGTAATACTTGTGGCATCGTACTGTATATCCAGGATATGCAATAGTGCTGCAGGAAATCTGTGATGTCACTTATGTTTTTATTCCTCAGGAAGGATGGGTAATGCTGCGTTCGTGTCCTCCAGGAGATACTGGAATTACCAGTTTCCAGAGAGGAGGGAGGAGGAGGAGGAGGAGGAGGAGGAGGAGAAAGAACACAACGGCGAGTCACACGCACACCCGTCGACACATACTGTACGTGGTGGTACGTGGTGGAAGGCGACGAAATGTGGAAGTCGAGGGAAAAGAGGAACTGGTCATAAGCAGAACAATACCACAGGAGTGAAACAACACGCCGATTCAAATCCTTTCCCGGCTCATAATTAAATTCCAGGAACTGCATCCCATTATGTTCTCTTACCGAGGGGTCAAGGTGTTAGTTGGCAAAGAACGAGAAGAATGGAAGCAAGATGATGCAGTGAGTAAAAGCTCTCTGAAGCTAAATGTCTCAACAAGAGAGGAGTGTGTGCAGACTGGATATGCAGATTGGAGAGCAAATTGAGAGAGGAACATCCTGCCTTAAACCCAAATGACTGCGGCCATCAATCATGCCTCGTGCTGCTCGAGCCGTGTTTGTCTTTGCGTATGTTTAGGTGTTTTGGTTTGCACCACGCATTTCCATAATTGCATTTGCTGTGGGAAGAGAAGCACTTACTCTCATTTTCGGCTGTGATTTATCAACCCGAGCGATTCGAGCCAATGCACACATTCATTTATCTCCGCGCCGACCTTTTTTTTTTTCCCTGAGCAAAAGAACGGCTGCCATCTTTGCGTCTGTTTTTTTTTTCTTCTTCTTCTGTGAAAGCTTCAGCCCCCCTTGACAGGGAGGCTGCGATGGGGGTGCATATGGTTTTGCCATTGATTCAAGGATAATTACGTTTCCAAGAAAATGTGGCTGCAGCCCATTCAAGTCCTGATCTGTGAGGCGGTCCTTATGGATAAATTCAATGATGTATGATGAAAATTGCTGTGGTTGGACTACATAAATGTCGCTGAGTCAAAGAAAGGTAGGAACCAAAGAGTAATTAAAGGTGTTAACGTTTGCCCTGGAAACTTCAAGGTTCCTGCTGCCACTTTGTGCCGAGCGCTAATCAAAAGAAATGTGTCTGCTGATTTCCCTTGAGATCATAATCTCAGCAGAGTCGAGAGATTTAAACATGACCTGGAACAAAACATGGACCAAGGTGACTGTATTATTTGAGTGAAGCTTTGATAAAGAGCCTTTGAAAGTCAACAATCAACTATAAGCACTGAAATGTAATCATCCGCCAATAGGCAGGCCTTGAGCAGCACTGCTAGCAATAAATGACTACAATTGCAAGCTTTCAATGGTTGCCATGACAATGAAAACAGAAGAAAAACATCTCACGTGGACTCCCTTATATTGCCTTTGCTGCATGACCATGTTGCAAAATTCGTGGTTCTCTTTTTCTGTCACGCCCCACTTCGGAGGAAGATAAATGTTCGCGCCCCACCGGCCCAACAACATTGTAACAAAATGCTCCGTGTTGAACTTTTATTGAAACAACATTTTGTGACTCCTCCATCTGTGCTTTTTCAAATCATAGAATAAAGAAAATTGCAATCACTTTCAAGGAAACCAGATTGCTCCGTCAGACAAAAACAAATACAATCCCTTTGTTAGAACAATGCAAATACAGTTCTCTCTCTGCGCAAAAAAACAACTCACATTTGGCAAAAAACTGCTTCTTGTGGCTGCAATTCACCTGTTTTGCACTGAATATCTTTTCAAAACAACAACAACGTGCAACCTGTGCAAAATAACAGAAAATGAGTGCAGATATGTGTGAGCCACCACCGCTGCACCCACCTGTAATACCGCTGCGCCCCACTAGAGATGACAACAGGGTTGCATTTCAAAGTCATTGGAAGTTGACATTTGGCAAATGCAAGGTTTCCACGAGAAAGAGATGGAATATTCACAATTCATGCCGCAAAAACATCGTCGTCATGTTATGTAGATGTCGGGGGGAGGATCAGACAAAGTGTTTTTATTCCTCCCACTTTGGGTTTAATCAAACACACAAACGTTCAAAAAGGCCCTGGATGTATTTTTGACAAGCCCTCGGGGCAGCTCTTCTTCTTGTCCTCTCCTGTCGAACTGAGGACAAACTGGTCTCTACAGTGACGTACAAGCGGCCGCGGCTAGCTGGTTAGCATGCTCAACTCAGTAGACAACTCTATGGTCCCTTCTGTGTTAGGGTTGCATTGGATTGGAGTGAAATCAAGTAAATGCCATCTACATGTTGGAAAATGTGTAGATTTTGAAGATATACATTTGTTTTTCTTCTGTCGATATGCCCTGTGTTATACATCCTATGTGTGTGTAAAGTTACAGCCAACAACCACACAGAGCCAGATGGACTTCCTGGCAGTCTCTACCTTGTCTCCGTCCACGAAGGTCTGGCCGTTGCTGGCTCTCCTCCAGGAAATGTCGGGCAGAGGCTCGCCCTCAGCCACGCAGGAGATCATGGCGGCGCTGCCCTCTGCGGCTGTCACGTTCTTCAGCTGGGTGATATGGGGCTGGACTGGAGGCCACAAGAGGACGAAGGAAGTCAGTAAGTAAGGAAGGAAATAAAAATGACAGAGGTGAAGAACAGATTGAAAGGCAGGGGAGAAGGTGTGAGGGAGGAGGGAGGACTGTGGAAGTAAAAGGGTGAGCGGTACAGAAACTGTCAAAGATCTAACTCATAAGGGAGCGGAGATGAAGGCTATACCACGGGGGTTTAAACACAGAGCTGATGCATGACTTACTGACGGTGTAGGCCAAGATCATTCATACACTGCAGTCGCACTCCACAGTTTTGGGCTGCCCTCTGGCCTATTTTGTGCACATTTCTTGGCCTAGACGACAACACAAAAACTGACTTTGCAAAAGTTTTAAAGAAAAACAAATCAAATCCCCCTCTCCTTCTGTGTGCGTTCCACCTTTTTTGTTTAAAGAGAGTTATCGATTTTTTGTCAGAAGGGTGCCTCTCCGGCACCGTGTGCATTTGACGCAGAGCGAGCGCCACGATAAGTGCTGCAAAGCGTGCCGCTGGGACCTGCTGCCCGCTCGCCTCCTCCTGATAAAGCCAGGCCTGAAACCTCAGGCATGGCACGGCCACTGAGCATGTCACATGAAGCATGGATTGCTTCCCCCCCCCCCCCCACTGCACTTAAATCCTTAACAGGGTGCTCGCAAAGTAGCATGGCATCAAATCCAAAAGGAAAAGAGTAGTGAATGGGAAATAGTGACTACTGTACTGGAGGCTTTTAACACCGCCCAGGAGGGATCTGCAGAGTGTTTGGCAATTCCACATGGCTTCAGCCTGAAGGTGGAGGAGCCATCTCTCGGGATTTTGGGAGCTTGTCAAAACATAGAGCCACACAAACACACATATGACTATACCTGCAGGGAGCTTCAGTGCATAGATCAATGTGACCTTACCAGTATATATACACAGCTGTGTTAGTTAACTCAACCTATTCCCGACTCCAATCGTTTTAGCTGTACATGCTACCACACCCAATCATTTCACTTGTTCATAAAAACAAATGAGCTCAATTATGGAGCACTTAGGTTGATCGTACATCTGTTAAACCTTGCAGAGCCTTTTGTGTTGGACAGAAACACGCATGTAGGCACTTCCCCTCAATAATGCGCATTCAAAGCCGACCCACACACACACACACACACACACACACGGATGAAACTCTTAATAGTTGTGAGCCGGTTCCTCATCACCGCCGTTATCTGCAGCCGTTTTGCCCCGGATGCCCTTCATCATGCAAATAGTAAATGGAAAACGTCTCATTTATCAAGCATGGTGCAAAACCACTCTGCAGGGAACATTATTAATAACGCATTATCTCAAACATTTCAACTCAAAACGGGGACGAACCGAGCAGCATTCGAGTGCCAGAAAGATAATAATCCAGAATTCATTTGACCTTCCAGGTTTAGGGTATTTTTTACAAAGTTTATTCTTTTCAGCTTGATGCGTGATTTTAAATGTTTTTTTAATAACCCAGTCTTATTAAAAACAAGACTATTTTATCCCAGCATTTGTTAACAACCATAATTACACTTCAATACATTAATTATAATAATTCAACTGCAAATGTTGTGCTGACACGTTTTGCATAAAAAGAGGCTCAGTCTTGCCCTCACTCTGTGAGAAGGACATTAATGGTTTCAATGTTGAGCAGAAAGGGACACAATGACAACTGATGGAGCTTTTTAACACCATAAATATGTATAAATACAGACAGTTTGACTCATTGTTGGCTTGTGACGGGAATTAGTGATGCTTACTTTAACACGTCTTGCTGTTTGTGGACCATTAATCTAGTTGCTGCTTTCTTCTGCAGCCGAACAGCATTTCCATTCCTTTACAGCAATATTTTACGTGACATAAAGCGCCGACTGACAGGTATCAGAAAATGCAATATGGTGCCGACGGTATCTGATGACGATACGATGTGCGTACTTGTTTCAGCTGCACAGATAAACAAAGTAAATGTCAGTGTAGATTCTCTGTTAACTCCTCAAAGCTGAGCGGCTTTAACAGAAAAACCTGCCGTCAGACTCCTCCATGATCAACGCGATGTCAAACTGAGCTTTGCATTTGTTTTTTCTGCTTCTCTGCTCCTTTATGCGATACATTCCTCCCAGCGTGGCTGCTGAACGCTGATGACTAATGCAGAGTTTAGAAAGAAGCACCTTGCTCTTCTAAGAAAACCTGACATTTAGAAGTTATCCGCTCTCAAACGGCGTTGTTTAATGTTGTCCACTTTTTTTGTACTTCTCTGTGGAAACAATGTAAAAAGGCCCCGGCAAACAAAAACTGGTCAGCTATTTCTTATCGTATAAGCGGGGGGGATTATTTCCTCACGGCAGCAAGTGACCCGGAGCCATAAACGACATAATCCCTGAAGACTGATAGCGGCACGCTGAGCTGATCCTGGACCCCCAGATGTGAAAGTGGATGAACATGAAATAGGAATGACATGGCTTCAAGCAATTAATTGCTACAATTGTGGCAACTAATAGTCATTGGTCCACGTGTAGAAAGCCATCTGTGGAAGTGAATACCCAGAAGCTGCTGCAGCTTTGAAAACTGAAAATAAATATTTTTTTCCTGAAAATATTTTTTCCTGAAAATCGTTTTTGCCTCTGCTCATGTTATCACTCTATGACCATGCAGTAACAGAAAGGAGCTCATGTCGAAGCTTGTGATGTTTGTGATCATAACATTTAAGTCCTAAGCACAACTTCTCCGCGCACACTTAACTTCTTCATTTAAATGTGCATTCTGAAGAACAAGCGCTTCTCACATCCTGAAAGGATGTTGACGACAGGAGCACAGATCTCCATACATTTGAGCGGAATATGCAGAGTGATCTGTGCGGGAAACGGCCAGCAGGTTTATGAAAATAGAAATGGAATTCTTTTATTCGGAGAGCAGTAAATGAAACATGAAGCAATAGATGAGATATTGTCTTTCAGCAGAGCTATATCATATTGATGCGGTTGTTATTGTTGTGGGCTGAGGGCCATTTGGACATCTGTGCTTTTGAAAAAGGTTTTTTCTTTTTGTTTTTTATGAACTGTGGTGGTCCTCACAATAAAGCTTTATGGATCAACATAAAACACCGTCATGGGCAA
Source organism: Melanostigma gelatinosum (assembly GCF_949748355.1). Taxonomy (NCBI): domain Eukaryota; kingdom Metazoa; phylum Chordata; class Actinopteri; order Perciformes; family Zoarcidae; genus Melanostigma; species Melanostigma gelatinosum. The sequence continues at coordinate 2,780,611 of NC_136657.1, read as the reverse complement.
TGCCATTATACTTAAGAGCTTTGGAGGAGCATCACATGACAGATGATGTCAAATCAAAATGATGAGAAGCATTTGTGTTATTTTGTTGTGTAATTTAAGGTTAAACCAGATCAATTCAGCCAAATTAGAAAAAAGAAAGTTTTCCACTTACACTGCGAGATATCTATCCATGCAGGTAGTTTGGGTTTTATCTGTCCAACTTCTTTATATTAAAGAAGTAGTCCCTATGAATCTTTGTTTTCACTTATGTTTAGATTATCCACAGTAAACGAGATGCAAAGAGAAGTCTGTTCAATGTTTAAAATGTACTTCTGAAACTATTTTCATGGCTTGTTTTCGACCAGAGGTGAGAGAGATTGTTTTTATCTCTTTCAATTTTATTTTTCAGTGAAACAACCTCCCTTTAGGTCAACAGTCTTAAGGGGGATTTACAGATTCCAATAATGGCGTAGCAACATAAGCTATGCTATGGCTCAGTCATACAGGTTTAGGCAATGACACTTTGTGTTTAGGTTCAGTAAAAGAGCATGGTTTGGGTTTATAAGTATGTTCGTCACGAAGCCGACTTGAACACTGACTTTTGGTTTCACACTGGACGCAGACAGCGGTCTCCTTGGTGAAAGTCCTGTGTTTGTTTGCTCTGTCCATCCACCCGACAAAGGAAAAGAACGGACTACATCTCAAAAGCTTTGACATCAGCCTGAGAGCAGCCCCTGCGTTAAAACTGCGGATCAGAGTCATGTGTTTAATGGTTCATCAGAATCAAAAAATACGGATGAATGAGCAGTCGTCAACTTAAACATGCTTACCAAACACTTTGAGGACGATCTCTCTCTCCTGAGATCCTGCCTTGTTGGTGGCCTTGCAAGTGTAGGAGCCCCCGTCGACCTGTCGGATGTTGCGGACGGTTAGCATGCTCCGGCCTCCGTCCAGCCTGATGATAATATACTGCTCAGATGGCTCCAGCTCCTGCCCTTTCCTGCGCAGACATAAATCAGAAGCAGAATCCGCAGATGAGCGACGACGAGCAAAATTCACTCTGCAGCACATGTTTGATGTTACAGATTTATAATCTTAGCACTTTGGGTGTCAACCGATCCCATAAAAGAGAGGCTAAGTGCAGACAGCTTGACTTTGAAGCTATTTCTAGCTCTGTCGCACCTAAACAGGCCCAAACATGACAGCACTTGTTACAGAAATCCTTTCAAGTATAATAGAAAGTATTTTTTCGGAAAGACATATCGCACTTTAATTGAAGAACAATAGTTCAATGAATCATTTGTAGTTTGTCATCAGAATTCTTCCCACTCTACGACTTCTCAAACTCGTATTCTCCGTCGGCGTTCGAGTCTCACTTGTGTTGTTGTGTGCATTCCGCTTAAGACAGCAGCGCTCACTTAATGACTCCGGTGTGGTTGTGGAACACAGTGCTGACTTAATGTATTTTCTTATTGGACTCTGTTGGGAAATTAGTCAGAAAAAAAGCAACGGCTAAATTGATCCATGTCTATATTGAAGCTTCATAGCAGAAGCGTAATGGTGTGAAGCGGGCTTGCAGCCTCCCCGCTTGTTTATTTACCGCAGCTTAAACCAGCCGTGCAATCCGTGAGGTTAAAGGGAATCTGACTTTTTTCCCCCTTTTTAACACAGATTTAGACAAACTCATGGGTGCCTCCAAAGATATTTCTCTCAGGATTTGGCCAAAACACCAAGAAGACAAGAGGAATTTGTATTTATGTTGTGACTCAGTGGCTCAAAACGATTGTTAATGTTAATCTATGTGTTGGTCTCATCTGTATAAGAAGAAAACCGGTACAAAAGAAAGTAAACTGTCCTTTTCAGACAGAAGCAGAGGTTAGAGAAGAATCTGATCCAGTGGAAACAGAGTTCATCGTCTGGAGGTCAGACGTGTGTTGCGGCTGGTAGATAAGTGGTTTGAAGCTCACAAAACCCAGAAGGCCAAAATGAATAAGTAATGTTCTCCTCCCTTAGCAACTATAATCTATGCGTCCTTGAGCAAGGCACTTATCCTCCAGCTGCTTCAAAGACCAGTGGTGGCTGCACTGGCCATCTCCCCGCTGAGTGGGTGTACTGTATCTGTGTGAATGTGAAGCAGGGAGAGATCCTTTGGAATAAAATCATGATGGCGTCGGCTAAAAGAACACCAAGAAAACAGCTTACAATATCACCAGTCGCACTTTATCTCTAATCCACCCAAAAGCTTGAAGAATACGTATGAAAAGACATTCTTATTTTTACCTGATCATTCAATATGGATCATAATGCCCTCAATCTGAATCTGGCCCCCTTTTTTTTTCACATCATAAGCTAGTGTGTAAATTCGAAAGCTCAGAAGCACAGAGCTCAGAACTCGAAATCTATTTAGAGACTCCTCTATATGGTCTCAGCCCGTATAGTCTACTGTGCGAGTGGAAAATAAAAACAATGGTATTATTTTAGCTGTGCTCTAGATCTCGAGACTGGGCCACACTGTAGGGAAAGCGGGAGGGAGGATAATTGAAAGTCGATGGAGGAAACACCAAAGCCAAGTAATAATAACTCTGGCCAGCCGAAGAGGAAATTAAGAGAAGCCTCATCTTTGGAACGGACAGTGCAGGACGGAGGACGACGGCAAACCTGGCGCTGACAGGAAATGCAACTGGGAGGCTGGGAGGAGGCTGGGAGGAGGCTGGGAGGAGGCTGGGAGGAGGCTGGGAGGAGGCTGGGAGGAGGCTGGGAGGAGGGGTGACATCAAAAGCAAAACTAAATTGGGTTTTGATTGTTGTTTACGCCGAAGCCGATTCTTTTGTTGCACATTTTTATTCTGTAATCTCGCATTGACACGCAGGACTTCACAAGAAGGTTATCTTTTACAGGCCTGCCAGCGAGAGTCTTTGTTCAATGCTATACATTAATACCATTCATGAAAGGGTCAAATCATTTTCTTCAGGCGAACAGGTTTCTCTCTTTTTGTAATCACCACTCAAAACATGACGCAAATTGTGAATGTGACACAAAGAATGTGACAGGGAATGTATTAATTGTGTGTTCACAAAGCTGTCGCATTATGAAAGTAGAAATCAATCAACGCATCACCTCTCACCTGTCATCACTGTGAAATTTGCCGCGTTGTATGATGCATGCTGTTACATCATTGAAATCACATTTTCCTGGTTTTGCGCTGTTGCTAGAAGACGAGGTAACACACACCCAGGAGTAAATATCATTTCTGCTGTTTGGGGCTGGAAACCGGAGAGCAAGATGAAAGAGACGTGCAAAGTGGAAGCCAGCGCCAAAGAAGCTGAACACAACCATTTTGCCGAAAAAAACCGTGATCTTCACTGTGATGGTTTCCATGCATTTTTATTTGCGCTGTAGTGCAATTAATAGCTTCCTAGAAGGCAGGAAGTGCTCAGTCAGAAATGGAAAAAACGCTCATCTTTGTCAGCAACCATGCAAGGAATAATTGATTTGTACGAAACAGCCTCAAACATACAGCAACACAGCTCTGGTCCATTCAAATGAATTAACTAGAAGCAAAAAACAAAGTGTGTTTATAAGGAAAGAAAAAGCATGAACTTCACTGGAATGACAATGAAGGTGCAACAGGCTTGTCACGATTGCCTGCTGAGTGGGTGCAAGCCAATTACTGGATGCCGAGCTGTAGAGTGGGTTGTGTGGAGTCAAATGCTCTTCAGGTGCAAATTTCCACCTGGTGCTACGTGGCGTGTGATACGATGGTGTGGTTGCTGAGGCCAATGTGCGAGGGCGGACTATACATTCCTCTGTAGGCTGTTTACGTTCACACATACATGGGCAGAAATAAAGACGTGCAGTGGCACGTAGGTTATCTGAAGGAGCTTAGGCTAGCTTGAATTAAATGGTCAAGACAATAACTGTCAGTTTGTTTTACATGGTTTGGGTTGGACCCTTTAGTCCCCTTAGACATTATTGTGCTTCCAATGGTGTGGCAGCTTGGAAAGGCCCTCTCTTGTTTCAACATGACAGTGCTCCCTGTGCACAATGCCATGTGAATGAAGGAATGGTTTTCTTTTGTTGCGGAAGAACTTGACCGGCCTGAGCTCAGATCTCGACCAACTCTTTTGGGATGAATTGGAACGCTAATGCGAGGCAGAGCTAACCGCCCGACATCAGCGCCCAAACTAATGGAATGCTCTCGAGACCGAATGGGATCAAATCCCTGCAGCCAGGTTCCAAAATACTCCCAGAGGAGAAAAAGGGTGTCAACGCAGCAGCTCCATGCTCATTTTGGTTTTGGAATGGAATCGTACGTGTGTGTAAAGGGCGCACCATATTCTCTGAGCTGTTTATCAGAGGCCGAGGCGAGGTGTTGAGGAAGCAGAAGGTACCTGTGCCATGTGACCACAGGGTCAGGAGATCCGGTGGTCATGCAGTTAAAGGTGACTGATTCCTGGTAGTCAGCTGTGGCATTGAAGAACTGCTGGAACACGGACAACACCGGAGGAACTGCAGACAGAAAAACAGACATTCATTCGAGCCTGAAAGTGAATAGGATGAATCACTAAAAGCCAACATCTGACTTCATTTTTAAACAACTTCCAGTGTCTATTGAGCCAGATGATGACGGCGAACATTGTCAAATGGATTAAATTGGCCTTTGCGAGTGGCGTGTAAGCACTCACTGAAAACGCTACTTCTGTTGGTAATCCCATGGGGATTTCAAATAACATTCTGACCCAGCTTTGGTAAAAACACAAAGGAGCCGAACACAGCGATGTGAAACCATAATACTGTTGTTCGATTCAGAAATGCTCGGCTGAATCCATATGAACAATGGCAAGACGGAAAATGTGTTCCGACATCAAAAAACAACTGTACCATCTCTGAAAAACAGTGCTTTCCTTTTGTGGATAATAATTCGGTCCCCGTCAAGCGCTCCAGCTCCAGCCATTGTTTTGTCTTGCCGGGCCAATTCCTCCCGAGTCAAAATGAGAAGTGCTTCCTTGCTGTGTGATTCTAAGATCGCTGGTTTGAGAGACGGGAATACAGACTGGGAGAGCTTGTGCTCTCTCAGGTATGCATAGAAATGTGACTGAAGAAACACCATCAAAACAAATCATTCTAAATATTAGTTCCAGGACACAGTATTTTGTCACATGTCATGTTCTTGAGCCATGAGAATAAATAGCATATTTTGGACAATAACGTATTTTTTGTGCTTAAAGGTCTTAACATTTCCACGAAGCACACGTATAAATATAGAACGTCTTGTCAAACAGCAGTATTGATAAACAGCAGAGGTGTTGATGACTTTATCAGGAGTATATGTTGAGCGCTGCAGCGTGTCCCTGCCATCCACTCAGTTTAAGGACTGGCATCTTGTCATTCAGTAAAAGGAGAGCAGGCCTTTTATTCCGGTATGCCTTCACAGTGACAAGGGAATGACAGCTTTATGGCAAAAGCATTTTTTAAAATTTTTATCAGGCATCTCAGTCCATTTCTCAAGCCTGCACTTCTACTCCCACTATGACTGTCCAATCTCAGGGCCCGATAAAGCATGTTGGAAGCAGACAAGAAATCATGTTTAAAATGCAGAGTAACAAAAATAAAGCTCATTGAGCTACACTTCCTGTGCAGGGGTGAAGGAAACGGATGGTAAAAATTGCAATATTATCTACATAGGGGCCCCCCCCCCCAGGCACGGGGTTTAATGCAAGGACCATGAACTTCAAGGTCCCTGGTTCTGGGCCTTTCTTGCGTGTCCTTCCCCATCTCACTCCTCTCATTTCTTGTCATCTCTCTACTGTCAAAATCTCTATAAAAATGTGTAATGAGCTTCAAATTTCATTAAAACGATGAAAAGACATGAAACACAGCTGTGAAGTTGGTGAGAAAAAAAACAACTAAACATGTCCCATCCTTGGGATAATGAATGGGGAATTCCAATCAAAACAAAGCATCACCCGAGATACCCAATGAACCAAACCCTGCAGTGTACTGTAGTCTTTCTCAAAAGATCAATTACACTAACGACACCAGTGTGCATTACTGTGTAAATGGAAAACTCTTCACGGTACATCTAAATTCCACAGTGTCTGATCTATCTGCTGTCTCGTGGCGTCTATTTATCGTTTAGTTATTGCCAAACACAAAAAAAAAAGAACAATTATTTCCATTTTTGTGAGTCAAATCTACACAGGAAGTATATGCCTGAGCAAGCGCACGCACACACACGTACGGAGACACAGATCAAGGTGCAGAAAGCTTTCCAGGGATAAAAATGGCCGAAGCAACAATCAAACACCACGAGTCCTTTCCAATAGTCCTGACTCGGCGAGTGAGAGGAGCAAGCATCTGCCTGACATGATAACCATTGATTTCCACGCAAAAGGATCTCCATTCTCCAGCGTCGCTCTCTGTTCCTGTGCAACACGCTCCCACACCAGTGAGCCTTGTTGAAACAGTTAATGAGACACTCTGCCAAGCAGAAAGACTTCAAACAAGCAAATCAGCAACAGGGTTTAAGCGCCCCCAAACAGAATCTGGGCGAGTATCACAAATTCTTCATGTATTAGTCATATTCTTGAAACTTCACAGGCTCGCTGGAGATGAATGCGAGGTTTTTAAGACATCCCCGCTAGCAGGAGCGTACACGGCAAACATATTCCAAAGATGCAAACTCGGCCCTGGACCGATTTAAGTGCATCCGCGAGGAGCTGGGGGACTTGTTTTCATTTCGGCGGGAATGGGCTTCAATGAACTGAGGATCCAGCATGTTTAGAAGTGGTGAAATGTTCAGGGTAAAATGTCATCGCCGTCTTGCACCGACTAGAAATTCAGCAAGCGACTGTTTGGAAACTAGATTCTTGCTGGAGCGCTTATTAGGGATTTGTTTTGCACACAAGCTGGAGTCAAACCAGCTCTGGTTCATGATTGAGAAAGGAACCGAATGCTTATTCTCTTCCCGAACAGCCAGCGGTTATGATTGATGTTTTCTCAAAATAATCCTGAAGGACACAGCCGGTAGTTTCAACTGACAGCTGAGAAAGGGAAAATAGCCGGATCGTGTGCGAGTAAGTGAACCGGCAATTAAGTGAGAGTGTCTCGGAAGGGTGCAGGGGAAATCAGGAAGATATTTGCATCTCCATCAGTTGCCATATAAACAAACTGCAACTACTGTGGCTATCGGGGTCATCAGAACGGAGAGATGTTTGATGCCGATTTGGGAAAAAAACATTTGGCTCCATTGAAGGGAGCAAAACGAAGCTGTTGGCAGACGCCGGCCTCAGATATGAGTTACAATCTGGGCCTGTTTAATAATCAATCCAAACTGATTTGCATAGAAGCAGCAGTTTGACTTTTTTTTAAAATACGCCGACGTGTTTGCTTGCAGAGCGTTAGATGATTAATACCACTCTCATGTCTGTACGGCAACTATGAACGTGGTGCCACGAGCCCGTTAGCTTAGCTTAGCAAAAAGACTATTAATGGGTGACAACAGCTCTGTCAGAAGTCAATTAAGACGTTTTCGAGGGTCCTGGTACAGATGTAGTCCGGCTCTTAACCCCCTTGAAAAACACAACTTGTTGTTTTCACATTTAGTTTTGTAGCCTTATCCTTACAGGCCTGATACAACAGTGGTACCAACCTTCGCTAACTTCATCTAACTGGGGGCAAAAAAGCAAGTCAGCTTATATCCAAATATTGAAATGTAAGCGAATGAGCAAGCCAGTTTGTTAACGTCTATGGCGTTGATGTTTGCCAGTGTGCCATGTATGGCTCTATCTGAGGTGGAGAAACCACAGGGGATGACAAATGTGTTTGTCTCCCGAGAATATGTCTCATTTCATGAGATTCCGCTCAACGTCCGGGGATGAAAAATCGCTGCATGTCAGGAAGGACAAATATGTCCATGATAGACTGAACTAACTGTCACAGAGAGGGAGAGACAAAAGTATACTCTTCCAGCTCTGCTTTCAGAAAAAGTATTGTTCTGCATGACTGGTTAAAGCAACGTTAACACATTGCTGAAGTAGCCGGAGCTGAAAACAGCACGACATATCGCTGCTACGAGCTGAATGTAATTGACTGACGAACACCTCGGAGGTGGCGATCCAAGTTCAATTGTAGTTTCCAATCAAAATGAAGCATAGAGGCACTGCCACATTCAATCAGACAATCAGCTCAGCTTGTAGTTCGATGTGCAGCAACGAATTCAAGAATGCAATTTGCAACTTTATGCAAGGATTTGGAAAAATATGGATTGACCGCTGTTTGAACAAATGATTCGTCTCGCGGAGCTTTAGTGGCTTTTCTTCATTGAAACCAGTCTACGAATACTTTAGGGAGGAAGAGTACGCTGCAAAACTAAGGAAGAATTTATAGGAAATGAAATGTGTTTACCAACGAGTTCGGATCTGGCGCATCCGATCACAAAATTCATAAAATGAGTGAAAGAAGTCATCCAGGCGCAACGTGTTTGTCCGTCTGTTTTCTTTGTTGTCAAGGAGAGGCTGAATACTCAGTCGTTGAAACGTACGAGTTCCAAAAGCAGTCCAGGAGGAGTTCTGCAGATCCAGCTGCCTCACTGTTTGGCTATCACCGGTTCTGGATGGACCAGGATCAATGTCCATCCTGACTTTGGCTTAAAAGAGCGCTCGATGTTGGACCTCGGGAGATGAGGTGCAGCCTGAAGATGCCCTCTGTTTACACCTCATCCTTTCTTCTTCCTCCTGGGGTCTTCAGACATGGACCTGTTTATTTTTTATCAGTGTGTTGACCCTAGCTCACTGGTACATCCCCAGGCACCACGGCAGAAAACAGTTCACCAACCGCAGCCGATTGATAAAACATGTCGTCTGCAGCACTCATTGATATACCTGAGCCTCCGAGCAATCTGCTCTATCTGCTTGTGGTCAGGGCATCTGGGTTGTTCGACCAATCCAGGTTGTTGTCGATAAAGAATATTCTCTGGTGAACCATGCTGGCTTCCTGTTCCTTTGGAAATCCTCTGCTAAGACGGATATTCCTACCCACAGAAAAGGAATAACCCGAGTGAATTCTCCGAGTGACATGCCCCATAAATATAAAGGCAGTGGTATCGAGAGAGAACGCCATTCTTCCCTGTTTCTAGACCGACAAAAATAGTCCTTCAGAGTGGGGAAGAGATTTACACGTCTAGCTTCAGGGCAGGAAGCGGGAATGAACATCACATACAGGCCTCATGTGTGGAAAAACAACTCCTTGGGGCTGCTGTTGTACAACAAGCACATACCTGGATGTAAGCTCATACTATTGGCATTTAAGTAAGTGTCATTTCCATCTCTCACTAGAGCTGGTCTGAAGGTCTACTGGACCACTGCTGACCAGTAAGCAAATGTCTGTTTGATATTTTAGCACATTAATGGCTGTTGGAAAGATGATACAAGGACTACAAAGACAAATTCAACCTGCAATAATATAGATTGTGATCACTTCATCACGTCACTGATATAAGCACTCATTTTAAGCAACCTGATCCCTTGAATGAGTCACTATGTGTAGTTACTGCTTTCAATAAATTATAAAAGTAAAAAAATAGTTGACAGGACAGCTTTAAGATGCTGTAACAGATGTGGTTAGCCTGGTGGTTCCATATTCGACAAACTCGGTTTCATTAAGTTTTCTCTCAGCACTTAATATATCCTTTTCCAGACTAAATGGTGTTTCTGCAAATCAGATTTTGACTTCACTAAATGTGAGTCTTTAGGGATCAGCTGAATGAGACTCCTTGAGGCAAAGGGAAGTCCACTCCAACGTGTCTCCCTCAGAGACCGTGCTTCTCTCTGGACACTCAGCAAAGCGCTCTGCAGACTGTCCCGTCTCAGCTCCACACGGCAAGCGTCGTGTGGAGCTGCAATAATAGGTCGTGCCTCATTGAGCAGGCTTATTGGATCTTCCTCAGAAGGGAGGTAAGTGGTGTGCTAAATTGAATGCAATTCATAGTTTTTGGGCGGAGGGCCGCTCTGCTATTACATTAGGTGGGAGAGAATTACATCGGCAGAGACAATATTGCAGCTGTTCAAGCGTTACACGACGCTCGCGGCCTGAGTGAAATCACATTTCAATCACCTCGCCGGTCTCAGGTGACTCGCTGTAAATGAGGACAAATGAGAAAATTGAAATGACATCCTTCGATTTCTTTGGCCCACGGAGCCCAAAGACAGCGCTAATTGAAATTTTCAATCACACTAAAGAATATAGAGGATTAAAAGATACCGGAGTGAGTCCGAATCTGTCAAAGCTGACGAGTCTGTTCTGATGCTGCAACTGAGCATTCGCCCAGAGTTTCCAGGTCAGTTCCTGCACGTCAGAATCATCGGCTTCACTCTGCACATGATCAAAACACTGTGAAGGAGCCCTGCGATGCGTCACCTTCATGCTAGAGTAGTCCACACTTAGCCGATCAACACACTTCCAACACCATGTGTCTTTATATTTAGCAACAACATCAATTAGTGCTTCCAAGAAAATATCGATTCCATAACAAATTATCACCAACTAATAAAAGCTCAACAATGTGACACTGATCCTGTGTACTCGATCCCAGCTCTGTTATTATACGTTTAACTTTAGGCATCTGCAGACTTCAGGTGCGTTCACGGCGGACGCATCGATTTTTTGACGCGCGTCGAGATTACATACAAAGTCTATGCACAGACGCGATGAGACTGTTTTTGCGTCCACCACGCCGCAAAATCGCCAACGCGTGAGTTGAAATTTTTCAACTTCAGCGACATAATCGCGTGACGCTGTGGCGCGATAGCCTATCAGCGTTGAGTTGCTCCCCCTGTCATCACTGGCTTCCTGCCGTTGTTGAATCAGGAAATAAATCCTGTAGCCGTCTGTGTTCACCCAGAGCTCTACGATACCTCATATCAACAGAGACCGGACCAAACTATGTGTATACATGTGTGTGTGTAAACCATACGGTACAAACAATGAATAGACGCGGCCGTATTTACGTCTACGTGAGGTTATTGAGTGCTGGTGGAGCTGCTACGATGTTAGCATAGCCTAGCACCGATATCTGTGACTTCCACAACACGTAGAAATAGAGGTTATTTTTTCCATGGTTAATGGCGGACAGTTGAACGGATCCAGGTCTATAAACCACGCCCCCTCTCCGGCGATTGGTGTGAACACGACCAGCGGCGCGTTGGACGCGTTTTTGCGGCGCGTCAAAAAATCAACGCGTTTGGTGTGAACGCACCTTTAGTGCCTTGTAGGCTTCAGAATGAAAACAATGGCCGGCGTTCATTTATGAAAACCACAGCGACAAGACAGCTTGTGTATGCAGAGGAAAGTCAAACCCTCATGCATGCTAATCTGTTGACTCTGTGAGGAGGAGCACGCGTCTGTGTTCTGCAGAGCTGAAGTACTGAAGAGCCTCACTTCTCAGCTAGCTTTGGAGGTTTGGGTTTGTGTTCAATCAGAGAAGCGCGATTGTTTACTGGTTATGTCACCCTAAGAGGATTATGCTTGACAACTAGAACTATCCTGCAGCTGGTTTACCATCCGAAGCAATTCAAGACTCTTCGGAACATCATTGCCGCACATTACCAGACTTTACAAGAATAACCAAGAGGCATAGGCTGCAGAGATGCAGGGAAGAAGATGAAAGGATGCATCTTTTTGAACATTGGATTTGTAGCCAGAAAATTCAAAGTTAGAGAAAGGGCTGAGACCAACAATGTTTTTTGTAGGAACACAGTGACTTTAAGGATGTTGGTGCTCTCATGGTCACAGTCAAAGTACACAGTTTCTTGCAAACAGTTAATTACTGACCCCTAAAGGCAAATTATTTTTGATAGAAAGCCTCAAAGTCTAACAGGATCGACTAAAAGTTTGGATATTTTGGGGCCTGAAGTTTCTTTAATCTCACTATTTTTTTTAAATCCGTCTTCATGGACACACCATCCTTAATGTTTGGGAGTCTCCCTTTCAAGCACTGTCTGCTTGTCCTGCTGGTTTCATCACAAATCCTCAAATGCAGCAATGACTCGAAATGCAGCTCACCGTTGACGACCACAGCGATTTCCACAAAATCGATCTCGCCGCGGGCCTCTATGCTGGCCTCGCAGCGGTACACGTCCTCGTCAGCCTTGGTCACCTGATGGATCTGCAGGTTGTTGTTTGGCAGCACCGTGAACCTGCCTTCACAGCACAGGACGAAGGAGAGGAGGACACACAAAACGACAAAAGAACAACAGTGTATGATGGAGAGAGAGAGGCGAGATAAGAAAGTTAGGAAAACAGCAGAGAGAATTGCCATCTCCACTCTCCAGTAGACTGTCAATCTTCTCTTCAGCACATTTACCTGATAAAGTCCACGGAGATAAACACGCAATCACAGTCTCCACTCCCTCCCATTGTGGCCACTGTGAGATTGGCCAGGAGTGATGGGGCTTCTATCTCATTCCTCGCAAGCAAAGATATTTATAACCATGCATTGTAATTAGAGTGAAATGATCAAAAAGAGCCTTCTTCTCCATGTTTCATCATCACAGTGGCACTGAAGATTTTAATTTCAATGAAAAAACGTGACAGATTCAAGGGTTCACTCTTTCTAATCAGTGTTCAGGCATGCATTTTGTCTCGATGGAGGATGGGGAAGTGGTGTAGAGAGTTGTAAATCAGGGTGGAGGAGACGAGGAAATAATGAATCCTAGTCGACTGGTTCCTACTGTTGCACCTGCTTCTATCAGAAAATAACACTGCTGACAGTTAATCTGTCCTCAGAGTAATTCTCGACTTCTATCTGTCTTTTTAAGCAAAAGTATGGGATTAAAAGGGACAAGCTTTATAAATGATAGAGCTTTGAACCAAATGGGACAGAATATGACTGACAAGACGATTGTAAATTATTGTGGATTGAGTTTGAATGCGGCCTTTTTGCTAGAAATAGCTCCTTTCATACGATGCAGGCTGCTGGTTTGCATTGCATCTCACGGGAAGCAGCATCTTCGAATGCCACCGTCCAACCCGCTCTGTAATCCATTCTCTCAGTCGCTTGCTCACATGGGTTCCGTCCAAGTTATACGCCTCCTCCGGGGCTGATGGGATTTCTATTTATAGAATTTGATATCCTTGTCTTATTGTGGAGCCACACAAAAGAAGGAAATAGCATTTCCTAGCGAACATTATTTTTTGGCACGTTGGCTCGTCTTTTCATGCAGAGAGACAAATGGGCACACCGGGACTCGTAAGCATTTCCCTAATAATAATAATAATAATAATAATAATAATAATAATAATAATAATAATAATAAAGAGCAATTGGCAGGTTTACATTCAAAATGTAATTCTTTTGAGATCGCTGCTTACTTAACTGTTATTACCTTCATAATCTCCTGTTGGAATAATCAAGATCAGTTACACAGTTTGATGATGATTATCACAAAAGTGACTCTCAGAAATTTGATTTGCAGCGTTACATTTATTGATATAACATTTATAACTGTTGATAACTAGATGAACAACATTGGACCCGATTGTTCATTCAGATTCAAACTAAACACTCGACGCTAATCTGCTTCATCGGGTAAAGGCACAAACACAACGACACAAATCTGATGTGAAATAAACTACTTGAACTCTGGCAGACTAGTTTGTCAGACCCCACCGCTCATACTAAGAAGCTATAAAAATGTGTTTTCAATGACTCCATTAAAAACAACTCATTAAAAATAAATCAAATTCCCCCCAAAACTCCATCTATCCATCCATTTTCCAAACTACTGTTCCCATTCAGGCCTTTTGTTTTAAAGGTACCATGTGGAGTAAACAAACAATGTTATGTTTAAAACCCATTCTTTGTGTCCTTCAAACATGCTGAGTGCATTTCCTTCCTCATAAAACATTTATAAATCAGTTTTTTGGAAGACTTTAAAACCTACATATTTTCATGTCTTCTTCTCCACCGCATTTGTTGGCACACTACTACATTTCTTGGCTAGTTACCACAACACAAAACCTTCGGCAGGACTGTTTCAAGTCGCACACACGATATGAAAAACATTGCTCTGAAAACTCCACAGGGTACCTTTAACTTACTTTCAAAGTTAATTCATCATTGTATGGCATTCCTCAAAAAAATAAGCGAGTAAGAGATTTTTAAATTCATTTCTTAAAACAACATATTACATCATGACAATGTTTCTGTTGAACGTGCTGGTATCCATCTATCATCCATCATCTCACATGTTTTACCGAGTAATCACCTTCCATAGGCATTGAGAGGAAGAACATAATAGCAGAATAGCGGTGAAGTGAAAGAAGGTCATGAACACTTACTGTGGTGCTCCTCGGTGATCTCTGCGTCCTGGTAGTACCACATCACCACGGGCACCGGGGAGCTAATGACATCGCAGACCACCTCCGCCGTCTCACCGTGGCGGAACTCCTGCGGTGACTGAACATTCCGAAACGTCAGCCGCTCTGAGAGATCAAACAAGATGGAGAAGGCTGTTTTTTTTCATTCTGCGAGCATTCAGAGCAAATTATTGCAGGTCTGAACATCAAAAGGAAAATAAGGAAAAAAAGCTGCTGTGCTTTTGCCGTCTTGTTAAACTATGATGTCTTTGAGACAGAATCCGGGGTTAGGGGTTCGGAAAAGTTATTTTAAAATACATTTCCTTCCAATTTTCCGTCTGGGTTGAGTCCTGTAAGTTGAGCGTCTGGTTTTTTCGAGTATTTTTGAATTGATGATGCAGGTGTAAGTGTTGGGATGGCCTCTATTTAAAGCCACGCATGGCTGTTCTGAAAAGCCCAAGAAGAAAAGAAAAGTTTTCTGTAAGGCTTTTGTGTTTCTTTCCACCTACAAGTATAACTTTCCTCTGCTAATACTCAGTATTTACTGTTTCTTATTGCTTCTAGCTCGTCTGTGAATGATCATGTCATCATAACAAGGCTGACAGTCATCAGCCATGCTAGCAGCTCTACGAGGCTGCACTGCGGTGCTTTGAGCTAAACGCTAACATCAGCATGCTAACATGCAAAGAGTGACGATGCTCAAAAGCTGATGATCAGCAGGCATAATGTGTAACATGTTTACCACATCAGTGTAACATTTGCTTATTGCACACAAAGTTCAGCTGAGGCTGATGAAAATGTCACGAGTTATTATTATACTGCAGGTTTTGGGTGATGAACGAAAGTGTTAGAACGATTTTAATTTTGGCCTGATGATGGCATCGAATGAAAAGTTAAAGGATCACCAAAATTCCTAAAATTCATCCTTCTGTCCCATTTTGGTAACATCCAAAAGTTTCGAGACATTTCCATCTGGACCAATCAGTAGAGCTATGCAGGTAGAGTCGCCAAAAACGACATTAAGCACAGCGGTCACGTGACTTAATGCCTCGCAAATTCAGGCGAGAAGTATTTGGAAACAGGCACAGGGGAAACAATGTGCGCCTTGGAAATGGACTCACAAAAATCTAATGAAACAAAAGCTAAATCTGGCTTGGACTGTTTTCTGGGACACAGATAAGGCGATTGAGATGAAACGCAACAGGAGACAGAAGGGTGGCTGTTATACTTACTGCCAATCACAACAACAAAGAAAAAAAAATCAATGAGCTGAGCCATTCTGCAGCCCTTGTGTTTGCATAATTAGACAAGAACACAGGCAGCCTTTGATCGACTCTTTCTTGGTTTCAGGAACGCTTCAATCATAGATTCCACTCTGTGACGGTTTGAAGCTGTGTCCTCCCTCTTGACAAACATTTGGTGTTTTGACAAATTGCTTTCATGAGGACACTGTTCTTGGACCAGCCCGTCTGAACAAACAGCACCTGATCCTTCCTCGAACCTCGCTCTCGTTCGGATGGCGGGCTTTGATGTACGCCGGGGATGGCGCCGCTTGCGTTGCAACCGCCTGCCATCATCTGCGTGCTGCATTGTGAAGGTGTGAATAAATCAACGACAGCTCCCCTATCAGTCCCTTCCGTTAGCGAGGCTTCAGCATTAGCATTTTGCAGTGTGATTTATGCCAGGCTGCTCCCCAAAATGAGCTCTCTCTCCTCCACTGCACCCTCCGCCTGCAAACGTGCGTGGCATCTCAGTGTCTTCATTAACTTCAAGGACGCCATTGGATGTTTTTGTCATTCACTCTCTTCGTTTCTTACCAATTTTGCTCTGGCGTCCCTTTTATTTCCCAAATCTACTGCACTCTCTCTCTCTCTCAGGTTTGAACACTTCTGATGTCACTTGTATCCATTTCCTTTCCCTTTTGTTGTCACACTGCTCTACAAGAGAACCAGTAAGGGAAACATCCTCTCCAGAGTAACACTCTCGCACACTTCACACTGGCAAATGGAAAAATACTCAGTACTCCAGGGGTTCTCGTTCACCGTTCGCCTATACATCACACCGAAGATAGATGCCGAACATGTTGACGAGCCAATTTCCCTGGACCGCTCTCAACTGGGAGGCAGTTTGGTTCCTGTCTGTAGTGGCCAATTTTGCTGGTTGAGGAGAATGGGCTTTGCAGCATTACTGCTCTGTCCATGAATAACTGAAGAAGAAATGAAGGAGCTGGCTGGCTTACTTTATTATGGTTTTCCTGTCACCTTGTATGTCTGCAAAGGCACCAAACTGCTGCAGTTAATTCAAAGCAATTTCAGAATTTCGCTATCAGGGAACTTTCAGGGAAAGCTATTTAAATTTCCATCTTCTGCGTGGGCCGGCAAGAGTTTTATCTTCGAGCAAGAGTCGGCAGCCATGCTAGCAGCTCTGTGAGGCTGCATTTAGGCACAGCAGTGACTTGAGTTCAATGAATCATGATGATGTTAGCATGCCAACGTTTGCTAATTATCACTAAACACAAAGTGATGTCTTTAGCTTTGCAATTATTAGACAAAGTGACACTGACTGGATAATGGAGCTCGATGAAGAGTTATTACAGTTCATCCTGAGGGGAACATGAAGTGCCAATCCACCCAATGGTTATGGAGATATTTTACTCAGAAAACCACAAGTGTGAGCCACATGGTGGCACCACAGCAAACGTCTTTAGGCCTCAATCCTCCGGTGACCGTACATGTCCTCATCTAATTTCATGGAAATCCGTCCAGTAGATGTCCAAATATTCTCACTACACGACAGTAAGATTCATCCTCTTGGGAGCTTGAATGTCGGGGCAATCCATCGTTTTTTTACACTTGACCAAAGTGGTGAACCGACTAACTGACCGATATTGCTATCAATAGAGCCATGACTCTACTGTGGCTAAAGAAGCTCCAGGAAATCCAGTAATCAGCTTTATTATTTAAGAACTGCACAACATATCACCATTTCCTTCGGGACCGAGTTCGTGCAAAGCGTACACTGTAAAACGCAGATCGGCAGAGATCTTTTCCAGACGTGGTTTGTGTGCGAGTAGTTGCAGAATTGCGGCAGTGTATGGTTGATTGAGTACAGCGTAATGTAAATCTCCTTTACTTTTGCCTTTATGCTTTTAATGGTTTCATGTGAAGCACTTTCAATTACCTTGTTGTTGAAATGTTCTATACAAATAAACTTGCCTTGCCTTATTATGTTTGTATGTAGTTAACTAAAGTCCCGGCACCAGTTTTGGATCCAGAACTGATCTCCCGCTACATGCAATATGGTTATAACAGGTCATCATGGAGAGGTCATCAACTGCTGAGAGGATGTCACCACTGTCTCCCCCACAGGTCATGGTATTCGTGTACAACATGTTGCAGTCCTCGCCTGCTCCGGCTGTGCGCTGGCAGAATGGCTGGCTTTAGCTTCAGGCAGGTTTTTCCATCCGCATGCTGCTCATGCAATCTATACCGAAGGGTCCCGAGTGAGTGGCGGCGTGTTACCATGGAAACAATGGTTTTAGGGAGCTGCTTATGTGGGGAACGAGGCGAGGACTGAGTGGTGGCAGGCGTGATTGAGGCTGCGATGTCTCCCCTAATGGTTTGCTGGGAGAGGATGAAGGCAACCACACAGCAGGTGATGATTCCAATGCGAGTGTGTGCACATACAGGTATGCATCTGTGTGTGTGTGTGTGTGTGTGTGTGTCTGCAAATCCCCGTACCTCGACCTTTTCCTCCAATTAAAGTTGTATTAAATTAAAGTGTATCTGGGTATTTAGGTTATTCACTTCTCAGAATTCACTTGGTTCTTTATGTCATATTTTTGTGTGTGTGTGTGCCTTTTGCATGCATTGTAACATTAATGCACTTCCTGTCACTGTGCTACCTGTGAACAGAAGGTTTCGTAAGTTTGGGGAAATGTATCATTTGGATCTAAATGGGGACCTAGCAAGGATTTTAGGATTTTATAAACCTACACCTGTAAACAAAATTGAGTGCATTCTTTTCACCGGAACATCTCTAACACCACACCTACTGCGCTGTGCTGGGATGCCTTGATCTGTTGGCGGGGCGATTGCTGACCACTAGTTTTGGCATAGCAAATCAAATCTGGCACTGAAAAAAGTTCCACTGAAAAAGATTATACATCAATCAAAGTCTCCCTGCACCTTTCTCTCTTGAGTTTTATTTCACAGCGCCGACGTTTCACTTCTCAATGCCGCATTCTATTTTCAATGCTAAATCTTACCGTCACTGTTCTAGCTCCATAGTATACCAGCCGCACAGATATCAGTGCTTTAGCTGTCAGTTATCCGTGAGTTCACATGTGCAACCACAGTGATGGTGGTGTGAGTCAGCACATGAATCAGCCAGCAGATAAGTCTTTCATGTCGTCCAAGTTTACACAACACTTGTCAGAAAGTTTTTACAAGACACCAAATAGAAAGTCTGAAGCCTGAACATGGAGCTTCAAATGCAGTTTCAAATTGATCTCCAAACTTAAATGAGCTCAGTGTTCCCAATAGTGGCTACAACTCTGGTCCGAGATCTGATTCTCGTCCTCAGCAAATGAGCTGGTGGTGGTTAAGTTGGATGTCTTGCTCAAGGACGCTTTAACAGGACAAACGGCGGTTAAAATGAGCCGAGGCTGAGAATATGAATAGGCTGGCTCCACCTGTGATCAAACACTAACGCGAGAGGTTTATTCTCTTCATGTCTTCATGTGTAACTCTCAGGCGGCGCAAACAGAGCATCTGCAGGCAGAACGTGTGTGTAAGTGCATCTTATCTGTCAAGCTCACGGTAGATCTCCAGCACAACCGAGGCCTCCTCGGTGCGGCCGGCGCTGTCGGTGGCCTGGCAGCGGTAGATACCCGCGTCCTCGATGATGGCGTTGTAGATGATGAGCCTGGATCGCGACATCTCCGACTGGAGCGCCATCCGCTTGGAGTGCAGGATGCGCTCGCCCTGGGGGCTGTACCAGTCCAGCCTCACTGACTCGCCAATCGCTAGGAGCAACGTCAGAGGAAGAGAGAACATGAAGTGATTGTGATGTGCACATTTTATACTTTTATGGCAGGCGAGGCAGGATCATATCGACATCCAGAAACAGACGTCGCCATGATTACTCCCACTCACCCCTGAGATCCTTTAACAACATTTAAAAAAAAAGAAAGTTGATAATTTTCTTTGCAACCTTTTGTTGACTTCCATCCGCTCTATATAGTCTTTAAATTGGTCCAATTAGTTGAACCTGTTACCATTCAGTCCCAAGATTATTTGTGGAAATATTGAATTGCCCATGAGTGACATTTCCATGCATGAAGTGAGTCAGCCTGCAGTATTTCTGGAAAGGCCGTTGAAGAAAAGCTGCTTGTTTTTTCCCTTTGGTTGCATGCGATGCTTGGAGCCTTGTTTACTTGCATGCACGTCGAGTTTTTTTAATGTAAATGATTTATGTTCATTTGAGTCTTTATCAAACTACAGAGGCTGAGAGAGAATGTAGACAAATCGATACGTTTCCATCAAGTTTAGCCGTCTGCTCACGATGCAATGGGACTGACATTGTGGGACTTCCAGGATTAATCAAATTGGTCGATTTGATGAAAGTCAGATTGTGAAAGAAGTAATGTGCCGGGTATGTTTTGTATTCATACAGTGACGCTGAGGTTTTATATGTCAAAACAATAGCATTGCTGCTCGCTGTGGTCTGCTGAACAGCTGAAGACCATCCAACGTTGCCGTTGGAACTCGTCGAGGGACCAGATGGCCTGAAGTTATACGATTATGTCATAATCTTGGATTTACATCATTTATAAATCTGTAAAGGAGTAGCGACATACATAGGCTGTAAATCCCATTCTCGTTTCCAAGATTACGCACGTAAACAAACCGAGACACGAAACACAGTGGCGTCCTTATGGAGCCCGTGGAACTCGTCTGCAGGCTACTGTAGGAGATTATGTGGCCATCTGCATGCAGCAGGTGTCCTTCGGCTGTAAATACTGCAAATGCAAGTGTCAGTGTGGCGGGCCAGTACTTGGCCCATCAATCAGCCAGAGCCGTGAAGAGGAGATGGACAGAGGCTTGTCCAGTCCCTTAGAGACAGGTCTCTGGATTTCAAAGAGGGAACGAAAGAAACAAGAGCAGATAACAGACGCAATACAAGCTGGTGACAAACCTGTTGTGTTCTGGAAAAATGGCAAAAGCCAGAGGCACGAGATATCTCCAGAGGGAAGCAGGCGGTTTGAATGCTCTCTATTCCGCTCAGTAGCTATCAGCAAGATGCTCTTGAGCAGAGCTTTTAACCTCCAGCTACTCAGCTGGAGTCGTGATTGGTGATGGTTCATCTCAAGAGCTCCCAGGTGCTACTGTGAAGAGATGTCTTATTATATGGTCGGATTTAGCTGGAAACATATTTGTCCAGCATGCACGGTTATGTAAATTGGGTATAACATCAATGATCTCCCAGTAATGGAAAGGGATGAGCTGATTTGCCTCTTGATGCCTGCGCTTTGCTTCACAGAGAAACAGTCTCCCACTGTCGCCCTCAGCACGGCCCTCAGCACACCGATCGCAATGTCTCCAACAACCGTCAGCGCCATGTCCGTTGGCATGCGTGTCTGGTGCTCGTTAGCTTCAACGCCAACAAATCCGACGAGGCGATCAAACACGAGCGCGACTGAGATGAGATTACAGTCGGCGCCAGTCTGCCTTCCTTCACGCGTGGCTTCCCACCGGAGCCGCGTGCTGCATCTGGGTACTTGAGGGGAAGAGATGAGTGTCTAGCATCGCTACAGGCGTCTCTTTATACCTGTTAGCATTACAGCGTTATCACCCCTTACCATTTTACAGTCTGTTGACAGCAAAGACAGCGTAATATGTTCGAAGTCGATGTAGCCAGCGCGGTGACAGGCCGTTTGCTTCGCAGATGATCCGAGTAGACAGGAGTGCGTAGCACGCTGCCCTGGTTTTCACACTCGGTCCTGCCTCGCCGTGTGCCTTCTTACAGCTGAATGAATAGCTGTTGGACATTTTGTCAAACCGCCCGTAGAATCTGCATAAGCTCCGGCATTATTACTGATTCTTGACAAGAGCGAACGCTCGATGACTGACTCCTCTGGAGGCAGAGTGGAGCGACAATGAAGATTTGTTTTTGGTGCTTGCAAAATGTCAGCAGCAGCAGCAGGCCCATTGATCGCCGGCTTCTGTTAACCGCTCGTGAAAGCGGCAGCTCTGCTCTGTATCGGCTTGATTTTCGAACCGCACATGGAAATACAACTTGACGAAAGCAAGCAGCAACGCTTTGTGTCTGGAAGGTGTTTTCAGACAATGTTTACGATCCTCCTTTGCAGTGAGGGAGCAATATCAAGAAACTGAAACATTGAAGCGATCTAAGCCTCCTGCACAAGGCAGATTATTGACTCGACGTGCCCCTTGCCGCCAGAATTAGCTGCGCGCAAGCCGAAACACTCCCACGTCCCCACGGCGGCCGGCACTGGAGCCGTGGTCGTAATTGATTCAGGTCTCGGGGGAAGTAGACAGCTGGGCAGAAACAAGAGCTGAGCAGGGAAAGAATCACGCTGGTCAGCATGTACGCGGGTGTAGCTTGACATGTCAGAATTATCGGTTACATAGTCATCTCTGCCTCTCCATCTCGGTCTGCGCTGTAACGTCTGGGTGCACTGGGACGAGGGATGTGACCTCCCCTGCTCTCGTTAGACGTATCTGAAGAAACCGTTGGATCTCATTTGACCAGTGAGGCTGCCTCGATAGCTGCCTTGGTTTTATTTTGCAGCCAACACTTGTTCTGGCTTCCTGCCACCACAGTCTTATGGGAGGTTAAACACACACCTAAACACCAGTTTATCCAGCTCCTTATTTGTCACGCTCGGAGCGCAGCTTCATTTAACCCTGACAGGAGACCCGTTCTCTCTGTGGTTTGTTTGTTTCCTAACAAAGGTCTAATTGAGCATTTAAAACTGAATTGAAAAGACGAGGACTTTTGTAACAATGCACTTGATTTCTGTGATCGTCAGTTTTGTTTTTCCTGAAACCTGGTGAATTCTGGTGAGTATTTTTTTAATGGTTTTGAAGCAAATACAATTCCATGAACCGACAGTAATGACTTTAAATTTCTATTCCCTGCATGATGTTATGTTCCGTAATATACAGATGGTAACACACTTTGTTTTGTGAGGTCACAGCGACTTTTGACCACCAAAATCAAATTGGTTCATCTTGTGTTGCGCTAAATTTGAAGGAATTCCCTCAAGACCTTCCGAACATGTCGTTTACACAGGAATGGGACGAACGTAAGGTCATAGTGACCTTGACCTTTGGCCACCAAAATCCAATGGACTAGTCGTGTGGACCAACGGACGGACAACCTGAAAAAAATTAAATTCCTCTGGCCGTCAGAGGCCTAATAAAAGTGGTGCAGCAGAATAGCAGAGGCAGTTTTGCGGCAGACTCCACCACCATCATTAAAAGACCAAATGAGGGAATGTGTTTTGGATAATGGTGTTTGTCCCCCTGTAGAGTCAGAAGGCTGCACGACCTATTCCAAAAACAACAACACACTGTTGTTGTTTTTGCATCTGCATGCTATTATATGTTGCAGTAATATGACCGGGTACAACAGAAAGCACTGAAACATTATGGACGTTACAAAAACATTCTACTTCTGTCAGGGCATCCATTAAAAATAACAATGTTAGATTGCTCAACAACGTAGAAACGGTTCTTATCGCTCATTTCATGCATTTGCCATCATGACCTTTCCCCACAACCATGATGGAAACAAACAAACCAGGAACCAATTCACTCGAGGTGCAAGGTGACACCAGCACAAATGCAGCGTTTCGCTTTCTCACTCGCCACTTTAGAGACGACTATGTTCCCAAGACAATCTCTCCAGCCGGCCGCTCTGCAGCTCGGTTCACCTGCTTTTCTTCTCTCCGTTTCCCTTTTCTCTTCCTGACCCCATATGCCGTCTGCTGTTTTCTCCTAAAAGCAAGAAGTCATGAATAGATGCTCTGAGGACGGATGATGAAAGCTTTTTAAATGAGAAGAAATGAGCCGTTCAATCATTTTAACCCTGCTGACAACTCTTCCTGGCAAACTTTTCAAACAAGACAGGTTTGTATCGAACAAGTGAATTGATTTCACACAGGTTCTCTTCTCTCAAGTACACATTCACCTCCATGTTCTGCCTTTCTTCACAAACGGAACCCGCCCGTGAATAAACATACTATATATTTGCCTTTCTGTTCCTTTCTTTTCTCCAATCCATATTCATGCGGGCCTGATTCGTACAGCGGGACTCAGCTTAAAGCTAAAAAGTCCCTTTGTTTGCGGGCTGACTTTGGTTTCACTGGAATCTTGCCTCTGACTGTTCTGCCCTGCTTTTCAGCCCAATCCAGTTGGCAGGACTGCATGCAAATGTGGTAAATAAAATGAAATTAAAAAGGCTGAGAAGGGCAAAAGATCAAGTGACACAGACACTTCCTCCCACGCACTTTTGACGTTGGATGGCGACTATTTATCTCCCACCTCCAACACTCTTTTGCCTCAAAGCCTTTTCCTTTCTTCTCAGTTCTGTCGCTTTAGCTCTTTCACAATAAAAGCCTCTACCTTTGCCTTTCATTTCCTGCCAGTTTGGTTGCATTCAGCTCCATTCATACCCTCTCCATTCTGTCCTTCTCAGCGCGCGTAAGACCTCCACACCCCCTCAATGCTCCTCCGGTGTGTGTCTCTACTCCCTTGGCTGTTTGCGCCACGCTGAGTGGGCTGGCAGGCGAGGCGAGGCAGCCAGCAGGAGGCGGGCCGGACCTGCCAGAGTGTGTTGCCACCCTACAGAGCCACTGGCAGCAGCGTCAGGTTCCCTGTTATAGCTGAGTGTTGATATGCCGTTCTGAGAGGACAATGAGGAGGCGGGGCGAGGCGTCCCTGTTTGGATCCTGTGCCCATGGAGTCAAAGAGTCACTCACCATATGGACAGCACGGATTGTGTTGCGTTCACTGTCCTACAAACCACAAACAGACTTCAGAGGCAGCGATGTAAAGCCCCCTGCTGGTTCCCTGACCTGCCTCCAAACACACACACACACACACACACACACACACACACACACACACACACACACACACAAAGTACAGCCACATAAAAACAGTGTGCGGCTGTCGTACCTGTGCAGATGAAGAACTTGGACTCTCCGACACTTAACTCCACTTTGTTCAAGGATATGGACACCTGCAGTGCAGCTGTGGTAGAAAAGGAAAGAGGGACGGAGAAAGACAGAAAGAGAAAAAACAGGGAATGGATTAGTTGCTGAAGTCGGCTAGAGAGACACGACACAAAATGACTTTCAAAAAGTGTTTCTTTACAGCATTGTGGCTCATTTCCTTTTCAGTCACCATATACTGCATTTAAATATCCCTCTGTATAAATAAGAAGCTTCTTAGAAATAAGCCACATTAGCAGCTGTTGCAGGTATAAGACTGCTGAAAAGAAGAATTTCTATATTTGATCCAAACTTTAACCGCTTTTTAAAGTTCCTGTTCAGCCATTTCTCCTTCGAAAGAGACAGATTTGCTTGATACCTTCTATTGGGCACATGTCTGTTTGCGACAAGCTTGTCAGTCCCTTCCACAATGAATGGGATCCTTTAAGCCGGAGGTGATGCTATTTTTGCAGTTGTCGCTCTTGACAATGAGTACATGCAGAAAACAACGGTGGGATGGGCTCTTGAGAGGCTGAGAAACAGCAGAGATCAGTAAATAACTGCCTAACACACTGGAGTAAGGACAACAGAGCGAACTGGAAATGTGTTGGAAGAAATCCACCTTAAATGATGCTAAAAATGAAAATAAAATAATTGCAGTCGGCGACAATCAAAGGCTGTATTTGTGTGCTGCTATTGTAGCGCTACTGCTGTATAAAGCCACACAATAAGGGCTTTGCTAAAAGTTCTGCAAGGCTGCGGTGAAAGGTACAGCCAGCTGACTCCATCTTGGCTGACATGAATTTCCTCACAAGGGACAAAGAGAAGCAGGAGGAGAGTTGTAGCGAAGAAGAGAATCGGACAAAGAAAGGCGAGCGCTTGCATGGCAGCCCAGCAAGCTGGAGCAGAGAGCGTGTCTCGATGTCTCATGTGATGGGCAAAGAATGGCAACTCAGCGGGGAGCGCTGGGAACTCAATAGCAGAGCGCCTGTCAATAATGGAGGAAATGATGAAATGATTATCTCCGGCTGTCCTCACTGGGAGCCACCCGTCATGACTGTAGGCTGCCTATAGGTGCCAGGAGAGGGGCACTGGCCCCGGCGCCTGAGCAGGGCCACATCATGGGGCTGAGCAGCTGCCTTATCAATGCATTCGATCACTTCTGCTGTGCAACTCCACTGTTTCAGCACTTAAGAGCAGCGATGAACGCACGTATAGCCACACGCATTTCCTTATATCGAATGGCATGGACGTACACAGTTGCTGTACACACGGTATGAAGTTTTTGTACTTATATTTTGTATTTTAAATGTTTTTTATACTTGATCCTCATACTTTCTTTCAATGCTTTTTCTTCTTGGACCCTATTTTCCCATGACTAATGGGGACAACACTTTTTGAAATTCGTCTGTTGAGGGAGAACGCTGGCAGCAGCCAAACAGGAATTACATTTTGTCTTGCCCCTATTACACATTTAGACACAAAAACATGGGAAAATAGGGTTGAAAAATACAGAATTACCCTTCAAGGGTTCTTTGAGCATCTTCAACACCATCTGCAGTCAGTGCGCAGCTCTTAAAATAAC
This sequence comes from Melanostigma gelatinosum, assembly GCF_949748355.1. Taxonomy (NCBI): domain Eukaryota; kingdom Metazoa; phylum Chordata; class Actinopteri; order Perciformes; family Zoarcidae; genus Melanostigma; species Melanostigma gelatinosum. Next base: position 2,754,449 of record NC_136657.1, on the reverse strand, counting down.
ACCGTTCTTTAGGCATTTTTAAGCTGAAATACACAGCAGTCCCCACAGCGAATATACATTGGCATTTTAATGCGAATGCTGACTGGATTCGAAATTGGAGAATTTGTTTATTCAACACTGTCTCGCCGAGTGGGGACACAAAGAGACGTACTAATTATATCCATTTTCAGAAATGGAATGTTTTCAGCTGCGTTCACCTGCTCATTACAGAGTCTGCTTCAATATGTTACGAGCCTGGTAGCAATTATCAGCTCCAATTATCAGCTCCTCTGAGAAGGGTTGGAGACGTGGAAAATAAGACAACAGGCAAAACTATTGATTTCCATTTGTAATGTGTCCAAGACGGCCGATGCCATACATGACTTGCCAGCTCACCAGCATCAGTTATGATCTCAACTGAAAGGCAGGACTTTGACCAGAACGGTGCTTTAGGGCGGGGCTACCTTGTGATTGACTTGTCTTTATCAGTGTTCAGTCTGGGAGTTGTCCGTTTTTCTCTGCTTACAACTTTAACCCTTTCACAGTGTGTTTTCACTCCATCAAAGTCAATTGTAACATTTTGGTCGCCGAAAAATATCGTTTTCAGCGTTCAGTTGTACTTGGCTCCACCCTCTCGTGTCACTTCTGGTTCCAAAAACCAAGATGGCGACGGCCAAAAAGCCACACTCGAGGCTTCGAAACGGGAGTCAAAAAACAAATGGGTGACATCACAGGGAGTACTTCCACGTATTCCACAGGCGTATCGGTGTCTGTGACGTGTACAAGTGACACATTGGTGTCATGTTTTGGAACGTTGTGAATTGAAATAACAGTAAATATTGAAGTTATCATGAAGAGTGTTTTGCTCATCTGACAGAGTTCATGAAGTAAAAATGATGCAGCTGTGCCACCTTTTATATTTCACTGTAGTCACTTTAAAGATGCTGCAGAGCGAGGATGTCTCATTTGGTTAATTCTGTCCTCGCTACTCTTCCTCACCTCCTCCGCTTGCATCTCAGGTGGGCGGGACTGAGACGTGCGGAGAGGAGGAGGCGAGATAAAGGAAACCGCAAGGCGCAATTCACTTTTGGATTCGAGGTTCAAATTGTGCAGCCCTTCCAAGTCGCCTCGCGCTGCTTTCACTTAACCGTTTGAAATCTCTTGGAACAAAGCCAGACGGAGGGGAGAGTGTCCAATCAGATGGCAGGGAGAGACTGGTGCGATTCCATAATCCTGTACTCCATAAAAAGCCATGGCTAAAGAAAATGCACCACAGAGAACGTGCCTTTGAGTGCTTCTATGTATGCTTGTACATGCAAGAGTGTGTGGGGGTGTACTGTATTTTTTCGGGATGTATTGTTTGTGTGTGTGTGTTTGGGGGGGGGCTGTGTGTATGTGTGCAAATGTATTACGCACACAGAGCAGATAGGACCTCAGGCGTGAAATGCTCTGCTTTAATTGTCTGTGATTTTGTGGAGGAGTTCGAGAGAATTCTTCCCTTGAACCACAGAGACAGAGAGAGACAAAGGGAAGAAGTAAAAGAGTGGGTAGAGCAAGAGCAAAAAGAGCAAGGAGATAAAATACTAATTACTACGTTTTGTATTCACCCGAACCTCTGAGTCTCATGCATTTCTTCAAAGGTGTTAGTGAAGGTAGAAAAAAAGATTTCCAGTAAGAAATAAGCTTCAGAAAACACTAAACAGTCAGCACTCTGTGGCAACGAGGGGCTGAGGGAAAGTGCAGATGTCAGGGATTTCTTCGTTAACAGAAAATTTCGCTTCATTAAAAGCTGGCTTTTACTTGGTCGTTATGGTCATTATTTCTATTGCTGATGATATCACTGCACTGAAGTTTACAACGCATGCAACATATGTCCCTTTCTGTCTTCAGAAACGAGAAGAAGATGGACGAGAGGAGACGTTTAGCAACTTCCAGGTACCACGAACGCTCCTCTGCACATACGAGTCGCTGAGATCTGGGAACACAGCAACATTGGAAGAAGACGGTATGTGCGGTGCGGCATCTCTAGAGACGACCAAAGCCTATATATGAGACAATTCCATCAGTGAAATATATATTGTTTTTAGGGAAGAGAGGAGTAACTTATGTTTCATAACTGACAATATTTCGAAATTCTTCACATATTAATTTCCTCCAGTGCCGGCAGAAAGTTGCGAGTCGAAAGACTTAGAAAGTGCTTACAGTATCAGGATGTTTGACTTTGCATAGTAAAGGAAGCTCTTCTGAATCAGGTTCTGTCAAAGCGTGTGCGAGTTTTTGCCAATCTGGCTCCCCGAGCACCCAGTCCTATATATCTGTCTGGCTGCATAACAAGCCCGTTTCCATGCCGGAGAGGAGACGAGGGAAGAGGAGAGTGCTGGTTTTACTCAGTCAACCATATCCAATCGCGCAGACATACAGCATCATCGTGTAGAGTCTCAGGCACAACCCACAGCTACCTATTATCCTCCCTCTCTCCCGCACACCTTCTCTGTATCTCTGCTTTTCGCTCACCAACTGCTTTGCGATTTATGTCACCTTCCTTAAGCCTCTAAGGTAGTTGCAGAATGCAGTCAAATGTCTGTTATTAGCGCCTGCTACAGTTGTTCATGTATCATTATTGGATTGGTAACACACACATGCCATCATCTTTATGGAGCAAATTAAAAGGTGCACTGAAGACACATTCCAGCTGTCTAAGTTGGATCATCCAGTTGTTGTTTCAGAGACTGTCAAAATGACTGAGGAGGCAATATGTTTGATCAATAATGACCTTAAATCAGTGATGGGCAGGTGAACCTTGCAGTGTTGTCGTACGAGAGAGGTATTTTGAAGGTTTTGGTCTCGTCTTGGAATCGACTGCATCTGTCCTGGTCTCGGACAAAAGGGACTCGGGATTGATGCACTCGCACTCAAAACAAATCGAACGTGGTAGAGAGGAGAAGAAGCTGAGGACATGTCAGCCAAATCTCTGGTCATTTTATTTGGCGAACTAGAAAAACACACAGGAGTACTGGGACTCGCACTGGTCTTGCATCGGTCTCAATTCTCTCTGATCTGGGTCTTGGTCTCGGTCTCTGTGGTCTTGACTACAACACTCGTTTGATTATTTAAGTGAACAGCACTTTTTGGAGATTAGCTATGGGGATCATTGATGCATTTGTTGTGGTAGCTCAGTGTTTGGCTTTTGAAGAGCCTCTTAAAAAAGGTATCCAAAGAAAACACTTAATCGTGGCGGTATTTTTGGTTTATTGCAACATATCAAGGTAAGTTACAGTGTGAAAGAGTCAGGTGCAGAATGAACTGTATTTTACAATCAATCTGAAGTTGATCTGAGAAGCTGTTGGACAATGACTGTAATATTCCTAGAGGACCGTTCGGTCAACAGATTGAACACTAAACCTGTTGAAAGCCAGTCAGATCATTGACGCCGTGTCAGAGGGCACACAAGTCACCAGAAGGGACAAAGTGGAGCTCCAAGTGGCGATGCAATCATCAGCCATGATAGAAAGAAGGTGTGTGTGTGTGTGTGTGTGTGTGTGTGTGTGTGGGGTTAACAGCCGGCGTTCCAATTCTACTTTCAATTGCTACATTGCAATCAGAGCTTCTAGATGTCAAAGGTGTGGTGGGGCCAAATCGCCAAATTACACCTCAGTGTGAACAATGAGCACCCACACAGGCACACAAACGTGCAAATTCACATGTGTAGAGTACACGATGGCAAAAGTATTCATAGACCACAGTACCATTCAGACAAACATAGACTCCAGTAGGACCTGGGGATTGTCTCATAATCCCCGTCTTCCTTATTCTCCATCGCAGAGATGATTTCTTTCCAAGATTGCTCACAAACTGGCGCATCACAATGTGAGAGAATAAATCCCATTTGCTCGGATATTGTGTTCATATTTACGGAAACATAAGAAGAATGGGGGCTGTAAACATAGGTGCAGGATAATGTCCTCATCCTTATTCCAAAATAGAACGACGGCCCAATAGAAATCACGCAGAAACGTTCACCATTTCTTTGCTGTTTTTTCATTATTTTCTTTCCCCTCTGCACCTCTCAGTCCTGTGTCTAATCTACTCGTCTTTATTTTCTTCTTATCTCGTCTTCCTCCCTTTTATCCCTCCTCTCCTCCCCCCCCCCCCGCCCCCCGTCCCCGGGCTGCAACCTGCTCCTGCATATGGCAACGTCAGTGAGTGTGGTTTCCCGCATACGCCCAGCGAGCAGCTGAGAGAAGTCTGGGGCTACAATCAATCCAGGTCTGTCAGTCAGACAGGATGATTTGCTTCACACCGCCCCGCGTTTTACTTCAAGTCTTCCCCATCAGCCTTTTCTCTCTCGACACCGGGCGTAATACTCCAACCGTACCAAGATGACGGCAATAAAAGTGATCCCATCAACTTGAGTTGCAGTTATTCCACTGTGATCTTCAACCACTTAAAGAACGACGCTTACAACAATGCAGAACAATGCTGAAGCAATCAAATCAAGGTGTCTTTTCATCAACTTGCCGGTCGATGCGTCGGCCTTGAATGCCGATGACGTGTTGATCAGGGGCAAACTGGTGACATGAATGGAATAGAACAAGTGGAGCAGCGCCGACGGTGTTAATGAGTCGCCGGAGCTGCTCCGGTTTCCAAGGATTGTGTCAGTTTCTTCTACGTATTAATAAGGTCATTCATCGAGGCGAAAAGGTTCCCGTCAAATGACTATGGTAATAAAGCCAATTAAAATGGACGGACATTTTTCTGAATACAGACAAGCTAATTTTATACATATATATATAAATATATATATATATATTAATGAGGCCGCCGCTGCCACTTTAGTGTCGCTCAGCAATGCTTCACTGAATTGAAACGGTGTCCTGGAAGTCGACAGAAACATTTTCAGATGGTATCAACATTTGTGGCCTCAAAGGCTGATCTCGCTTCGCTGTCATTGCAGCATCTTGTCAGGCGGCACGTCATTTATGTCACAAACAGCTACACATTGTACCGCGCCGCAACGAAGGGGTGGTTTAAAGTTTAAAGGCCGTCACAGATTCTCATCAGCTGTTACTGGAATTGTTCTGCAAATAGTCTGGAAGCTACATCAGTCCCGCCAGTAACAACAGTCTGCAGCACACGGAGGTGGAGGCAAAATGTTATTTTTCCCGTTAGAGAATAGACTCAAGAGGTCCTGATGATGCTCCCAGGCAAACTCTAAATTCCCTGCCATTCAGACAAGCACAATACATTGATCTGGTGGAAGGGCCGGCTGAGCTCAGCTGATTTTTACACCGGCTCTGGATAAGCACACTGAGACGGGTGAACACAACGAGTGATGGGAGGCTTTTTCTGCTTCTGCGGGAGGAGGTGACTCGATTGCGCCGGGCGAAGAGTGATTGAGTAATAAAACCTAAAGGCCTTGGAGGCAGTTTCTGATTCCCAGGCAGTGCGGAGGGAAGTCTCGTAGGTCGCGGGAGAGTGAAGGTCCAACATTTGTAAGGAGCAGACAAATGAGCAATGAAGTGTGTGTGCAGCAGTCGACTCAGACATGAATAATCATTATTTCTGCACGAACAAGAGCTTATTCTATCAAATCCTGGATATGTGTGTTATTTTGCCATCTTTGAAGATAAATGGCAGTTTCAGGCCATACGATCAAACAAGCAAAATGCAAAGAGAGGATGAGTGTCATGACGGAACACCAAGAAGTACTTCTGTGGGCTACTGTCAGCAGAAAGAGCCTTCTAGTGAAGGTATGTAGGCGTAATACCCGTCAGATTTACTCGAGCATGAAGCATGAAAAAGGTTTGCCGTTGACGCCACTCTGCCACCATTCTACATTCCTTCTCTTCTCTCTCGAAGAAAGAAGCAGCAGCAAATAAAAATAGAAGTAATCCATTTCTTTGTTCAGCCGTTCTCCTGCGCCAGCTGTTTGTGTGGCAATAACGCCATTTAAGAACATTTTTAGGGCAGACAAATCACCGTAACCATGATTGCGGTTTACTAATGTCAGGTTGTCACTGTGACAGAGCAGCGCGTGGTTCAGAGCGGGCAGGCACCGATGAAATAATACAGGGGTTACTGTGGGGGGCAGACCAGTCGCTAGCAGACTGGGAGCAAAGTCTTCCACAATTGCTCATTATGGAAACATTGTGATATTCACACGGGGGCATAATCGGTAGCTTAGTGGAGGACCTTGAAGTAATCACATGCATAAAGTGTATGATATTATGATTCAGTGAGAGTGAAGCGGTAGCATAATTCCTGCCTGTCACAAACACACGGCGTGTGGCTTAATTAGGGGTCTTGGTTGCAATTTAGACTCAAAGGGGCCCGCGGCGCTTGATATTCCATCGTGCTGTTTTTTTTATTTTACTTTCTATTATCCAGGGTAATGTCAAGGGGTTCCTGGCCAAGATGGCAGCGAAAAAGTTTCACCAGGTAAAAACACAAATAACTGATTTACAAAACAAAAACAGCACGAAGCTAAAAATAAAAATTCAGACACCTAAAACAAAACAGCGTATTGCATCAATCAAATCATCTTTATCTGGTGCTCAAACGAGCCTTAATGCTGTTTTTAATGCTGTCAAACCGCGCATGCTTTTGAGGAAGACGACTGAATTCACACTCATCTTCGTGGGACAAAGGGTGATGATTAGATGACTGGAGCGTGATGTTTCACGAGAGCTCCCGTCACTGCATTCTCCCCTCTCGCACGAACATGAAACTCTTGGTTCCTTCAGTTCAGACGCAAATGTTCGCATCACTCAAACAACAGCTCGAGCAGAAGGCCTCAACACCAAGTAAAGATTTATACTTCTGCTGTCTCCTAGGACAAGATACAAACACTTGTTTCATCCCCTCATCCCCAGCTGGGAGCTACTCCCTGTTCTTTGAACAAACTATTATTTGGTCTCAGCTGGCTGGTCAGACTCACTTTGACAATATGCCAGTCAGACCGCCCCAAATGTACAATTGTAGGCTACATTCTCAAAAAAACTATTTTCCACATTCGACCAGAAAAACAACTACAAATTTAGAGAGCCGTGTTCTTCGGTATGTGTAATGTACATGTGGTTAATCCAATCACGCTGCCAACACAGGCAAAATATCTCAAAACATTTCTTCGTATGGATTCCAGATTGAAGAAAAGCCGCTCTTGTGCCAAAAAGAGGAGAGCGGCGCATCAGAACTGATCACTGAGGTGTGTGCAGGTCTGCTACGCGTGTAACGGCTGTCATCTTAATTCTCATTTCATGCATGCTGGCAAATGAGAAGAAACACGTTTGTTTGTCGTCTCTGCGGCGAAGCGATCATTGCCGCTGCTGGGCTGATAATTCCCCTGCCACATCCTGCCCGTGCCACATCCTGCCCGTGGCTGTGACAAGGCCATTATCTCAGGCCGGCGGATTCATTCGGTCACAAAGGAGAGGTCACCGGCTCCTGCCAGGCCTGAGAGAGGATACTCTGGGGATCGAGAGAGGGGGATTCGGGCAAGGCATAAACGGCTTCTTCCGGCCCCTCCACAATGAAATCCAAAGGTTTAAGGCCAACGGGCTCCTTAATTGCGAGGGCACTCCCCGTGACAATACCGTTGCAGACCATTAAAGCCGGAGCGCCGTGCTAAATGGAATTCACCGCATTGTAAACCGAATCGCACACATTTTCTGAATTCTGCTGCTGAAAGGGAAACCGCCGGGCTCTTAATTTAAGTATGAATTGGATTCTAAACCCCAATCACATTGGGCTGCGAAGGAACACGCAGCGAGAACGAGGCAGGGTCCGACGTGTTTGCACAATGAGCTTTGCGGCTTTTGAATTGAATTACATTTGAAAATGTCATACAGCTCACATTTCTGAGAAAGTGCATGGAAAACAATGCACGCCATGGCTTGTACAGTAAATGAATATGAAATGCCCTACATTCATGAATCCACTAACAATGAGTAAAATGTCTTTAAAGGAAAACGCTCATAATGAGGATCATTCTTTCATTCGGCTTGGCAGACCACAAAAAAACCCCGTCAGTCGGAGCTCATGTTGTTCTCTCCTCTGATCTGAAGTGCAGTGGTTCAAAGGCTCAACCTGTATTACTCACTTTTCAACGTGTTCCTCCCACCCCAGCACACGTCGGTATCTCTACTCCCCTTTCTACCCATCCGCTTTAATTTGACTCAAGTCAGAGCCTTTCATCTTTCCCTGTTCTTGCGTCATTGTGCAATGAATTGCCTGTTCACCTTTACTGATTCCTTTCGGATATCATGTCTGTCTGTTGTTCACTCCCCCCCCCTCACACTCTCTCTCTCTCTCTCTCTCTCTCGCTCAGGTTCGTGCTTGTCCATGCGATGCTTCTGACAGAAGCTGCCACCAACTGTCACCGTGGCCCAGCCAACCTGGAATTTCGGATGCCGGCACCAGGCACCATTGAGTCAAACCACGCCAGTTTAGATATTACTCAAAACTTTCTCTCCCTCTCTTCTTCCTTACACATTATTATTACATCGTCAAATCAGCCTCGTCAAGGCATTGGCATGTTTTTGCACACTACACAAACAGTATTGCTCAACATTGCTGTTGAGCCGGTAATATTAAAGCGCAGTCGCAGCCAAAATGTTGGCGGGAATTCTGCGTCCGGTCGCATTTAAAAAGAAGAAGCGTTCAAATGTTGCGATCGTCATTTCTGTTGAGTGCACAACAGCTGTAAGTAAGTGTATGAAAGTGGAAAAGGATCGTGGCAGAACATGCCTCAAACACCTGCTTTTAAAAGTAAAACCGATACTCATGGGAATGTCATTTCTTGTCCCGGTATTTGGTCATAAATCAAAGTAATGGACAGAAGGAAGATTTCCCTTGATGCTGTTGCTCCCCTTAAGAGTCAAGGCCATCACCAAAGTCAAAATTCATCCTCTGAGGACTGTCCTCACTAGACTGCATGGCGATAAGTCCAACAGTGGCTGCGATGTTTCAGTCAGGACCAAAGTGGAGGATGACAGACTGACGTCTCAAAGAGTAGTCTGTGCATTTAAAAAACAAAAATAAGAAAAGCTTCAGTCGCTCAACCTTTGTCGTGACTGATTAAGGGATCCATTATGTTAATGGTACATTTACAACCACCATGACAAATGCTCATGTGACTGAAGTGACTTTGAAGAGCGCCATAAATCAGGGCATGCTGGACATCGGAACACTCTCGGACATTGCAGTGCATTTTTTAAAAGCTCATCGTGACTATCCATTGATTGTCTTTTATTTATTCGAAGGATTTTTTCCTTGGCATGTCTGATCTTTCGCTGCGCCGCTCCGTGCCGCTCACCACTACATTCAGACGGGAGAGCTGCGGAAAGAACGTTAATCTCAGACTCAACAGCCGATATCGTGTGTGTTTCATGTCACAAAACAAAGCTGTGGGAAGGTATGCACCATATATTTCGAGTAAACTCCATGTAGATCGGGTGTTTGTGAGATCATTATCGGCTCTAACTGCGATTAGAAGTTTGAATCGGTTGTCATGGGAGACTGGCTCCTCCACTGGGTGTGGCTAAAGGTTAAGTCATTATTCAATCTGATGCGGTGTGATGGAAAAGAAGCAAATGTGGTCGGGCTTTGTACTTTGAAAGTGAAATGGGAAATGCTGCAGATGACGAAAACCCATTGATCGGCAGTAACTGTTCATAAATCATGGGTGAATGGCTGCATGGATGGACAGGCAGACAGACTCTTGGGCCTTTTAGCTGTCACACACTGTAAGTAGGTGACAGCTATAATTAATAGGCTGACGGATCACCGCGCGTGTGTGACGGTACACTACATGTGTATTGAATGGTTGCTCAGCCGTGGCGCTGAGTATTGCAGTAAGCATATTAAAGAAGAACGTGTCACTGAGCTCACGGGCGAGTACACCGCCTCCCCAGCCGAGCTGACGGATCATAGCGGGGTGCGTATACATCGGCTCGACTCCGCATGGCTTTCAATTAGAACTGTCGGGAACATGCACTCAGCGCCCCACTGAGATAAAGGGAGGCAAACAAATCAATATGCATGGAGGGAAGTGCACCTCGAAAAGAAACATCCCGCCCGATCACACATATGCACACTTCATGTCAAATTGGCATTCAAACACATATACAGTGTATGCTTGACAACCGTAGGCCCAAGGCAGACGCCATCTGTGCAGCCACCTATTCACCAAACATCTATGCAGCAATACATCACATTCACACAGTGTATGACAAACACACATACAGCACACCGCTGTGAGAGTGCCCCTGACTTGGATAATTGTCGTCGCTGTAACTCGAAAGACAACATATCCCCCAGCTTTAGAATTAGCACATTCATTATTTAACTGGGGAACAGCTGGCTAATTGGCAAATGAAATGCTTTCAATGATGTGCACATGAGAAGACGACTTTGATTAAACTGAATCTGGGGAAAATGACGGAAAAGGAAATGAATAGAAATGAGTACGTGGCCAAAAATGCAATCTTTTGGTGACATGAAGCCCATGTCATAAGCAATGCCTTTGTGCAGATGCACCACATTTGCTGTGTTTGTGTGCAAATAAAAAGGGGTTCACAGTCAGCAGAGGTGTAAAATGTGGTGACAATTACGGCAGCTTCCCATCCGGCGCTAACGGTAAACTCTCCAAACGGAGAGGGATGCCGCAGATCAGCTCTGGCGCAGGTACTCCAGTTTTAATGGACTGCCAAAGCCAACTGACTCATGTCAGCTTTCTAAATCAGAAAGGAAGGAGGAGGGGGTCGGATGTGCTCGTAAAGATGCCCCCACCTTTCTCGTCTCCGCTCATTCAAGTTAATGACACACACTCTCAGGCCATATATCAGGTTGTTTGATCCTGGTCAAGGATATTAAACTTTGATGGGTTCCCGCGTCTACTCGTCTCATTCCTTCCTTTGCAGAGAACAGTGGTGCAGGGTTCATTCGATGTGTGCACCCATCTGATAGCCAACAGGAAATGACTCATAAATGCGGGCTAAAGTGTTGGCACCAAGCTGACAAGGCTTCAAAAATGCTTCACATCCATTTTGGCAATTTCTGCTACTTGTGATCCACAACAAAAGGTGACATGTGTGTCAGCGGGGTGGCGTCCAAATGGAGCCAGGAGAGTGGGAACGGGGGGGGGGGGGGGGGGGGGGGGGGACTGTGCAGATGTACTGTTGGGTCACAGCGGCAGCAGCTGGTGGTGGCTGTCACTAGACATCATCGAGCCAGCTAAGATACAGATACTACAGCGGTTCTGCGGAGGGTGGAGATGAACTGGTGGCTGCTGGGTCACATCTCAAAGCATGCGCTGCTGTGACGGGCGAAGAAGCTTATCGATTTCAGGCATCGTGACACAGAAGTTGACCATTTCTGCAAGACTTTTTTTTGCAGTTTTATGAGAAAAGTGGAGGCAAAGAAATCATCTGAACCAGTCCAATCACGTGTCATAAGGAGCTCAATTTTCCAAGCACACTTTCATGAAAGCACTTCTTCGAAGAAGCTCACAACAAAGTGCTCCCGTGTTACTTCTATTGTTTATGTTCCCATTTCCCACTTTGCATTTAATTGTATGCGGTGACTGGTGGGTGACGACCCTTTGTATTGACGGCTGAGCGGCGGCTGAGTCCACACAATAACTGGCAAAGGCCCGAGCTAACATTTAGAGATGGAGTCCCCGCTCGGTTTGCAGAATATGCAAATGTGTCCCCACTCTCTCCAATGGCTTTTTCCTTGCTCTTTCCCCCCTGCTGTTGGTGCTGTTGTTGATAATAGCGTTTGTTGTCGGGCCGCATGAAGAAGGAAGGGGGTGGCACTGCGGGCTCCCACAGCTGCGCCACAGCGGCCCGGAGACAATGGGCATCCTGGGCGGCTCTGACGCAGTGCAACAATTGTTTGAAGAAAGAGCAGACACGAGTCAAGAGAACACACACACGAGTACTTCACTTCTGCTTGGCATTGGAAATGAGCCGCACCATCTGAGAGCGTGCAGGAAAAAGAGAGTTAAATTTCCCTCGTCTCACTTCTCAGTGTTCACGAGCTGCGGTTTCGGCATTGTTATCAACGGCACAGTCTGTTTAATTATTCATACTGAGGCAGTTCAGTTTTGCCATTGTTGCCTGGAATGCTTCTTCCCTTAAGTTTCCTTTTTTTGCTTTAAAGAAACTGTTTACATGCCGCCTGGAGGTGTGGTGAACGGCAGCTTGAGCAGCGGCTTTTCTTGGTTGATGCTCCCCCGAGATCCTTGATCCGCGATCTCGGGGGAACTGAGGCGGACTTTCAGTCCCTCCCTCTTGACACAGCAAAGCATCGCTTCTGTTGGTGCACAATGATGAACAGCACATATGGTTCAGAACATAAGCAGGAGTAGGTTCGGTCCGTGTCGGCTTGTTTGGATATGAAAGGAGCCAGCTCCGAGGGCTGCTGTGCCATGCATATGATTGATGAATAAATAACAGCTGCTACCACCGGGGAGGCCCAGAATCACAGCATTTCACATACCTCCTCTCATGATCATCCATCTCCAAAAACATTCCAGCACATCCTCTTCTTTCTCACTCATCCCTCTCTCCCACCCCAACTCCTCTTTCAGGTAGCTTTTGTTTCCATAGAAACTGGGTCTTGTCCCATGCATTCTCCTCTCATGGCAGGTTCCTTCCCCACTGGAAAGGACTCTGGAAGAGTATCACTCCTTCCCGAACAAGCAGCTATCCGAGGCTACTGATCCTTTGATTTCATTTGCCATTTCTAGAAAGCATCTTAGCGCCGAGAAGATTGTAGATTTAGCCATGGTGTGGGAAATCTCAGTTTAATTAAAGGAAATACAACAAAAAACAATCGTATTTACAATGATGGCCCCCGTGCCCTTCATCCAAAAAGGGCAACGCTCCCAAAGAAAGTACACGGATGGGATGGAAGATGTGTTTCCACGCTCAAATTGATTCAAGAATCTTCGAAACAAGACACAGACTGGTGCCTCGATGACACTTTTGTATGATGTTAGAATAATCAATGACTGAAACGAGGCCAAAGCAACCAAGTGCTAATAATACCAGGTCAAGAGTCTCACTGGCCTCCAGGTTTCTAAACTTCTAGTCTCCCATGATCATGAATGTTTTGGACCTCGGCGACCTGACCCTATAAGCAGGTCAATTAAGGTGCAATGAGTGGATGAGAGTTACAGCCTGCTGATCCGTGCCCACAAGCCTTTAAAACGAGCAACCCACATCTTTCCCTGCAGACAGCATCATGCTTCCTTATGCACCGCAAAACGGGACCATTGTGCCCGAACCTGGCTCCACATTTCCGCGAGTTGAGGATGCACTTACTTCAGCTGTTTCCGTGGTCAGATTTGCAAGAACAAAGCAAGGCCAGTCGAGCAAGAGAGAAATGAACCCCGCTCACAGGGCCCAGCCTGTAAAACATGCTGTAATTAAGTTCACATGCTGATTGTTGTGGATTATTTGCATGTCAAACACTTGTCAGAACAGAACATGTATTCCTGTTGACAGCTCACAGTGGGGGTTTAACCTGGTTGTTAAAGCTTTAACCCGTTTCAATACAGCTTGTGCTAAATGGATAACAACCACAGAGCTGGATTTCCATTTTATCCTAATTCACAGGATCATGCCCACGCACTCTATTTCCCGACGGTTCTCTTTTCAGAACCTCCATCTGCATCAAGCGTTTCTCTTTCATCATCTGTTCGGATGATTTAATTTCATAGTCGGGAGTCCTGAACGAAATGCGAGGCTACTTTCAGTCGGAGTGCAAAATATATGCTGCAAAATAGAGTGCAAAGGGGAGACGCACACATAATTACTAGTGATTGCCAAATGAATTACTGCCGGCGTACTCGTAACCTGTTATTCTGAATGATCTGACTCCAACAGATGGTTACACAGATATCAGACATAAACACTGCAGGTATTGCAGGAATGAATTGTACTGCTGGAACTCAGAGTTGGCCCCGCACACTTAAATTAGTCCTGTTTTAGTCGTGCTGATCGAGATACTTCACGGTCCAAAACAGGCAGCGGTGAAGCCAAACGTGTTCCAAGTGAACACGCTGACCGCTCAGCCTTTTGAGCGCGACGGCAGAGATAAGCGCTCTGCTGTGCGGAGATTGACGAGGCAATTATAAAAAGTCGAACAAAACCAGCTGGTCGATGATGTTTTAATGTGCTTAGAGGGAGATATGATGTTGTTTCCTTAAAGGGAAACTTCGGTATTTTTCAACCTGGACCCTATTTTCACATGTTTTTGTGTCTTGGTAACCGATGGAAATAAAAATTGGTCCAATATTGAGCGAGAGTGCTGCAGCCGGCAGCTGCTAAACAGGCTGCAAGTAGCCGCTCGGAGCAACTCGGGCAAAGATTGTTCATATAAGTGTCTGACAACATGAAGGTCTTTCTTCACCTTGGTCTGGTCTGTATGTTATCGTGTCATGTGACTTTTTTGCTGGAAGACAACAGCGGAAAGGTGAGTTGGAGATTGCCAGAGTTTGTTGTGTTTGAGGTTAAAATATTTCCAATGACATGAATATTGAGCTGATTTCAGAGGGAGACTTCTCAGAGACTGCAGACAGGCCAGATCAAGTGAAAGGTGGGAGAAAACTCTTATTTCTCTGGGGTTCTTTCTAGAATGTTGTCAGACAATCTGAGCCTGTCAGAGGCAAAACAAAAAAAAGCACTTTTCGTGGACATGCATTGACGGTGAGAAGTTTCCCCGAGGGATTACATTACAGCTGCCATCTGCAGTGTTATAACTCCATACTGACCAATGTAAAACAATGTTATGCCAATCAGTCACTTAGACACAAACACATGGGAAAATAGGGTTACAATGTGTTGTGATTTCACTTCTTTATGAGTCCAGTTTTGAGGAGCAAAAATGGATCTTTTGTATCCGTATTGTTTTTCCACCTTTAACCACGTGTTTCTTTGATCCCAGTGCAAATAAAAGAAACATTGTCGGCTAATGCCAGGCCAGGGCATGAGGGCAGGACAAAGCTCAATAAACCTTTGAAAGAGAATCAAGAAAGTAGTTGCAACTTCAACGAACTAATGATTAACAGACCATTAACCCTCAGCGACATGAGAAGACATGATGCTCGGCTGCTGGTGGGATGACTCAACAGAGAATGAGCCAAAACCGGAGTCACAACGCTGCGATCCAGACAGGAAACAACGCCTACACCATCCTCACCATCACATACATGACCGTGTACACACGTCTCGCCCATGTCAAAACCCCTTCCTGGGTAATTCCCTGAGCCTTCGTTGCGATAACTCAACCTGCACCCCTTCCCCCTCTAACACCGACCCCAGTAACCGCTGCTACCACCTTCCTCTCATTACGCCGGTTGTTCTCTCGGCAGAGCCCTGGACTCCTTCATTACGGGGCCTCGCCGTGCTCACCGGCAACCCCCCCAGGGCTCGTTATCGATAGCACTGCACCGAGCAGCCCAGCCGATCGGAAAGACTTGCAGCCGCGCGGCTCAGTGGACGTGCGGGGGCGAGCAGGGAGAATTCATTAGAGCCTTGCGGCACCACTAAATCTGATGCAGCTGCTGCGACTTATGCCTGGGTCTGATAATTTATTGGAGGGAGCCCCCCCCCCCCCGCCCTCTTGTGATCTGGGGATGAGAAGGGCTGTAAACACTGGCCTCACCTTGCAGCGAGTGAAGATAACGGTGGCAGAAGGTTATCAGTGTCCCAACGGGAGTGATGTATGCGCGGCGAATACGGGAGAGTGGCGCGCTATTACGCTTGCATCCCTCCCCCTACTCTCCCTCATGGCCTCGTGTCCGTGTCGTTCACCTTCACTGATCTGATTGGCGGTAAACACCGAGAGGTGTGTGGTTGTGGTCGTCTCAGATGAATCAAACACTCATTTTGTTCCAAATACACACAGAACTGCAAGTGGAATCATTACCTGCAATCTCAGAGTGACCATTGACCTCCTTTAACACAGTGGCCACAAACCTGCACACACACACACACACACACACCTCTGTTTAGCATACACACTTATACTCGATGGACACTCCAAGTGGCCCTCAACAGAAGCCACTGAATACTGATTACAAGCTCTTTCATCATCATGTGTTTAATTGGGGCCGTGTTTGTATCCTTTCCCGCCACGCTGCTCCTTAAGTCTTCCGCCGAGCTCTCGGATGTGTTTACCGCTGCGCTCGGGTGAATGAAACAGTGCTCTGGCTTGGGGACAAAGGAAACAATGTCCCCGTTTAAGGCTGTTCTGCTCGGTGACAACCCCCTGGCAAGCGTAGGCGGCTTCTCTAGTGGCTGGTCTTGACTGTATGTGCTCTGGCCGAGAGAGACTTTAAGGAAGAGACAATGGTGCCTATCGCTGGGAAACGAGGTACGTCGCCACTGGATGTGCCAGTGGATAGAGGCTTCCTGGCCCGAATGAGGTTACGGTAGTCTGAGCACATATGAAGTCTATGCGCACACACACACACACACACACACTCCTTGCCCCCTTCACCCCAATTTCTGTCGCTGGGCCGTCTTGCCCGGCGGAATCTGGTCCATCGATCTGTCCGGGTCGACTCGAGTAAATGTACGATTCACAATCTGTCTCCTTGCTTCTAATTTCCATTTGAGCAATTGGCCGGAATGGCTGGAGCATTGCCCAGAGGCTGAAGTCCATGGAGAGTGAGTCTATTGTCTCGTGCTTTATTTATCCCTCTCTGGGCTGGAAAACTACCCCTTTTCTACCACCTTTTCTGACTCCCTTGTGGGTCATTGTGAGGACCATGTGATTGCAATGTTCTCGGACAAATTAGCATTTTGAAAAACGACAAATACCACAGCGAGCCAGGGTGTTCTTCCACTGACAGTAACAGCTGCTTCATAGAGGACCGATAACAAGTCAGCAATTGCTTTCCCCATGAAATGCCCATAGTTTACTGGTATGTCTGTATAAAAGTACAGAGCAAAGCAAAATGATCAAAATAAATGATGAAGTGAAGTCATAATGCTACAGGAAGACCATCTGGTTGACCTTAGGTGAACCTGAGGGGGTCACAGAGGCAACAAAGAAGTCTTTACACCTCATATGTCAAATCTAAAGTGCTTTGATTTATTTGATGGTAATGGAAAACTCCACCTCCTATGATGAACGTGCTCTCAGAGGCATTGCTAAGAATCACAGTAAAAGTGGCTAATGCAATTTGAAGCCCTGTACCCTGTTATCTTAAAGGGACAATGCGCTATATCGGTGATGAAACAATAGCCACAGGTCTTTCCATTTCACACATTTAAAATATCAAATGTTAAACGGCCTTTCAACTCTTGAAATCAGAAGGAAGTGTCCCCCCTGTTCTCATTCATGTTTTGTTCACAGACAAACCTGTTAATATTTCCGCACACACATTCTTAAGTACCACTATGACGGACGGCGCCTCACAGCTTTGCTTTTATCCGCCGCGCTTAAAACAAGATTCACAGCGAAAAGGAAATGGTTCGTGTGATATGAACACATCAGCGCCGAAAGCGTGAGGAAAGTATCTTTTCATAAGACTGGCAAACACATTTCAAATGCGTCGAGATCAGAGAAAGAAGACATGGAACTGTGTCATGTATGCCTGCAAACAAACTAGGCTAATACTTTTCAAACACTGCAGAGTAAATGATCCGTCCCTTAAAGCAAACGAAATGATGCATTTTCTCATTTTCTTTGTGGCATATGCATGAAGAGAATTAAAGAGAACTTCTTAGCAAGACGGCTTTCTCCCTGAAAGCCTTCATTTGAAATTTGAAATGGCTTTATTCCCGTCGAAGATGAAAAGCAACACTGACATGAAGCAAATCTTTCTGAAGCGCTGAGGCCGCTGCAAGCAGAGGCTGCGATTGAAGTTGTCGTATAAATGTCTACCAAGTGTGACAACGGGACACCGGGGAGCCAGCTGGAATAGTCAGAACCAGCTGGAAAGAAAACAGGAACCAGACTGCGCTCTGTCACTTCTTTACCTCTTTTCTAATCACTCCCATGGTCATGGGTGACCATCTGCACAAGTGCCTGTCTGACTTTGGCTCTGCCAGGACCCCGTCCACCTGTGGTGACCTAACAGAGCGTCTGCTTAGAAAGCCCCCACCTGGCCCAGACCTGGCTCCTCAATGAGTCTGCTTGGTGTCACAGTGTGAGTCAGGTACGCTCGTAAATGTTTGTTTTGTAAATGTTAGCTAGCGTGATGCTCAGGTGTCACACACAGAGAGAGAGAGAGAGCGCGAGAGAGAGAGAGCGCGAGAGAGAGAGAGAGCGCGAGAGAGAGAGAGCGCGAGAGAGAGAGAGCGCGAGAGAGAGAGAGCGCGAGAGAGAGCGCGAGAGAGAGCGCGAGAGAGAGCGAGAGAGCGCGAGAGAGAGCGAGAGAGCGCGAGAGAGAGCGAGAGAGCGCGAGAGAGAGCGAGAGAGAGCGAGAGCGAGCGAGCGAGAGCGAGAGAGAGCGAGAGAGAGCGAGAGAGAGAGAGCGAGAGCGAGAGAGAGCAAGAGCGAGAGAGAGCGAGAGAGCGAGAGAGAGAGCGCAAGAGCGAGAGAGAGCGAGAGCGAGAGAGAGAGCGAGAGAGAGCGAGAGAGAGAGCGAGAGAGAGCGAGAGCGAGCGAGCGAGAGCGAGAGAGAGCGAGAGAGAGCGAGAGAGAGCGAGAGAGAGAGAGCGCGAGAGAGAGAGAGAGCGCGAGAGAGAGAGAGAGCGCGAGAGAGAGAGAGCGCGAGAGAGAGAGAGCGCGAGAGAGAGCGCGAGAGAGAGCGCGAGAGAGAGCGAGAGAGCGCGAGAGAGAGCGAGAGAGCGCGAGAGAGAGCGAGAGAGCGCGAGAGAGAGCGAGAGAGAGCGAGAGCGAGCGAGCGAGAGCGAGAGAGAGCGAGAGAGAGCGAGAGAGAGAGAGCGAGAGCGAGAGAGAGCAAGAGCGAGAGAGAGCGAGAGAGCGAGAGAGAGAGCGCAAGAGCGAGAGAGAGCGAGAGCGAGAGAGAGAGCGAGAGAGAGCGAGAGAGAGAGCGAGAGAGAGCGAGAGCGAGCGAGCGAGAGCGAGAGAGAGCGAGAGAGAGCGAGAGAGAGCGAGAGAGAGAGAGCGAGAGCGAGAGAGAGCAAGAGCGAGAGCGAGAGAGAGCAAGAGCAAGAGAGAGCGAGAGCGAGAGCGAGAGCGAGCGAGAGAGAGAGCGAGCGAGAGCGAGAGCGCGAGAGAGAGAGCGCGAGAGAGCGAGCGAGCGAGAGAGAGAGAGAGAGAGAGAGAGAGAGAGAGAGAGCGAGAAGTCAAACGAGGGAGCTGGGGACATTAGCTGTCTATGAGACGTGAAGAGGGACAACCTCACGCTCGCTGTCCTTCCCAGTCGGCCAGCACTAAGCAGACAACAGATGGCCCGCTGGCACACACACACACACACACCTTCCTAGCACTATAAAGAACAGAGGGTAAAAAAAGAGGCAGAGTGGAGACAGAGATGACTGGCTTGCTTCTCTTTTTTTTTTAACCGTCTCCACTGCAGCTGCCGGCTGCGCACTGCAAGAAATAACGCCATCGGTAACTGAAGCAGTGTTTCCTCTCTGTTTCAGGTCTGTTTCACCGGCAGCGACGTCACGGTGTACCGACACACGTCCCAGCTGTAAACTGAAGACGCTCACCTCGCTTATTTCACTATAGTAATTCATTTCTTAATTTGAGCATTTGATGGAAATTAATTGCGATTTTTCACAATTCCTGACTTTTTAAGGGTCAGTCGAGGACTAATTGACTTGTTTAAACAGGTGTTTTGTTGCTGTCACCATGGAGATGAGATGAGGCAGTTAGTCAGTGCCTGCAAATTAACACCCTCTGGATTCCAGTCATTACAGCTCAGGCAGAGGGAAAAGCACTTCCACCCAGCCCCTGTCGAGCAGCGCCGACTCATAAATCACGTGCTCCTGATGGAGGGTTTGCCTCAGAAGCAGACTGTGACCTTGTTTTGAAATGCTAACGCTCCCCGCCAGCCATCAAGTCCAAGCCGTGCCTTTGGATTCGGTGAGTGGGCCTCGCCTCAATTCTCCGGCTTCACAGCTCAAGAAGCTGAGTGAATGGATTAAGCTAACATGGATGGTGGCGGTCACAGAGATAGAAATGAAGCCATTTTAAGCCCTTGAATGTGGAGAGCTCCGTGCCGAATTGTGGTTAGTTCAATGTCCACTTAATTAGATGGAGCCTTAATCAGCTGGAGATATGGATATAAAACATATATTATCTCAATATCCACGGGAAATAGCACCAGAGTGTGGGAGACTGCAGCCTTTCAGTGTGGCATTGATCCGCTGTGAGACTGAGACAGTTTTGGACTATATCGAGAGAGATATCTTATTATCATATCTTTATGTGCCTAGAAATCCTTCTTTACTCAAACGAGGGTTAAAAAAAAAAAAACATTGGAAGATGTGGCTTGGCTGCCAAATATGTATCCGGATATAATAAGTGCGAGGGAAGCCTGTGAGACCACTACTTCTTACGTCACGCTATCAACTTTCTTTTATCCTGGTTTTCTGTTGGAATAAATTGGTCTACTGGGTTACACTGAGGATCGAGGATGTTTTCTTGTTTGATGTTTACATTTCATTCCAAAACTGTGTGCACCAATAGGCTTCTGCAGCCTCCACTTTTCTAGGAAATGAGGTTGATTAGTGAGGTTGGCCACTGATTGTTGGGTAATGAGGACTGAAACTTAGAGAAACAGCCCCGGACCAAGCGTCCACATAGTTTTGGCCAGATACGTTCACTGTGTTAAACACCATGAAGAGATGGAAAGAAAGATGCAGCAGACAGATTAACATGTAGATATTGGTAAAAGGATTCATGAAATCTCCATTCATTTCCCGTACGTCATCATCATACAACATGTCATGGAGGCCCCACAGATGCTTCCAACACGAACACGTTAATGACTCATTCATATCTGACAGGGTCTCGTTAATTCCTCATTAACACAGATGGTGGTGCATGTCAGCTGACACGGTTGACTCGAAGGGGCCCAGCGTGTTTGCACATGTTCACTTATGACTGAGCTGTAACAGCTGTAGGTTTGAGTGAGACACTATCGTGAGCTCCCGTCTCTCCTTGCATGTTTGGGGGGTTCGTAGCTTTGGGACCCAAAACGTGCCACGGTGCCCAAACCTGAACACAGTCCGGCTTCACCGGTGGGTTCAAAGCTCGACAGAGTGCGATGTACCAGCTGATTGGCCCAATGGCGCTTGACGGCCGAGGTGATTGGATCAACAGTGCGTGAGATCCAGTTCGATTCACCACCAGCTGAGAATGCTGAGGACGCAGCTGCTCTCCACGCTCTCCGTCCTAGGACCACGCGCACATGACTGGAGTGACCACGCGCACGCCCACACCCGATGGAGAGCATGTTGTAGCTCCATATGTAGCGCCGTGCTGCGTTGCCCTAGGGAGGCATTACCATTTAGAGTAGCGGGAACGACCCAACAGTGCTCGACGGAGCCGTGGCTCATGTGGTGGCCGCGCTCTCTCTCCGCAGGAAACGCCGCTTCCTCGGCCACAGCCGGCTGTTGCCGTCTGTTCCGGTGCCAACAAACTATTAGCTGGAGTGCGATCCATCATGACAGCTCTTCTGTTTCGGATGTAAAACTCATCCTTTCTTGAGGCCGATGTCTTTTGAACAGAAAGCCACACATATGGGCATTTCCCCCCTACACACACACACACACACACACTCACTCATAATGCCCACAATCAGACGAGCATACGGAAATGCATTCACAAAATATCAATATGTTCACGTCTTGTTTTGATTCAGCGATTTAAGTTATGCGTACTTACATTATCTGATAACAGCACTACTTATGGCCCTGGGTGGAAAGTAACTACATTAGCATAAACATAAGCACTGCAGTTCATCTTTGAGTTGATCCCACTTACACCATGCCGCTGCAGTTTGTACTCAATGTCCCAGACAAATGCACTGCTTACTCCTATTGGAGGAATGTTTTCTACAGTTCCAATCGATTGAAAGTTACTGTGAGGAACTTTGAGCTGGTTATGAAACAGTCTAAATGTATGACTGATGCCTTCATATGACCATATGAAGAAAGGAAGAAGAAGCATTGTTGGCTTCATGGGGTTTGTTGGCAATAACAGAGATTATTGCCGGCCTTCTGTTAACAGTAAGCCTACAATACGTTTCCTTTATGGGATTCATAAACTACCACGATGACTTGAAGTATCATGAAGCTCTAAGATATTTCTTTATGAGTCTTCAATGTTACCCACAATGCAGTGGTTCCCATCCACGCCCAGATATTTCTGTTACAGAAAATGACGCTGCAATTTCTCGTATTGTTTGAAAATGTGCTCTTTTTTCCCCACTTCTCTGATGTTTTCAGGGCTGAATCTGAGCTGCGGTGTGTGTGTGTGTGTGTGTGTGTGTGTGTGTGTGTGACATCTTTCAGCTCTGTTACCGAGCAGGAAACTGACGCAGGCAGCGGGCAGAGAGAGACCTAAATAGTCATCGCACTGCCAGTATAATTCACAACGATAATGGGTCATTTATCCAGGCTCGTTTTCTGAGTTCATTTACTAATTGGACTCTGTAGGAAATTGGTTGGGAGCAAAAAAAAGAAATAATACTGAAGGATAGAGGCAGGCGATTGATAAATGACTGATTAATTACAGACTCCCTGATTTAATCTGATGTTGAACTTCAGTTTAGCCATTTATTATCGATTCTGGATCATTTAAGCAAATCACTACGTATCTGAAAATATGACCAGAACAGTCAAAGCAAGCTACTACACCCAGCCACTGCAGTGCACACACACACACACACACACTTCTTTCCTCTTTCCGCCTCCATCATGGTCTTTCCACAACAAATTCCAGCACTCAGTTGGAATCAACAGCGTACAACTTGCAGCTTGTACTGTGCAGCCGGCTATCTGGTCAGCGAGTGAATGTGCTGTGGGGGAAAGCGGTCGCCCGCCGCAGTGCCTCTCTGCCTGCCCCGTCCTTATCGGTGGCAGTGGGGCCGGTGGGAGGGAACGGCGGCCCGTCGCGGCTCCTTGGGCTGCCAGGACATGGCCATTATCGCTGGCACTCCGTGGCCGTCTGCGCAACTATCTTCACTCCGCAAGCTTCCTCTTCATGTGCTTAGGGGCCCTTTTTCCAGAGGGTGCTCCCGTAGAGTATGTCTGTGCGTGTGAGCAGAGGGCGGCATCGAGGATCGAAGCCTCGATCGCCTTTCTTTGCTACTGGTCACACTAGAAGTGAAGTAAAGGGATCAGGTAAGTCAATAAGGATTCATCCTTGTTGCTCCATGAAGATATGCAGCACATTTCATGGCAATCCACTCAATAGTGGTTGAGACGTTTCAGTCCGGGCAACAGAGCGAGACTGCCAACCCTGTAACGACAAAAAGCTAGTCACACAGTACATTCACACAGCAGCAGAGTCGACTCGAAACGACCAAGCACTGCTTTACTCACAGCACACACAGGAGCAGCAGAGTGAATTTGTGAATGTGGCTGCAACAGCCGCTTTGTTCATCAAATGGCTACTTCGCTGGGGGGGACTTGAAAGTGGTCAAGTCCAGTCAGAGCCCAGAACACAAAGGGAATCTTGGTGAAGACTTCAGATGAGTGACGCGCATTGATTACATCGTGCTATTTTATGATTGAGCCCATAGCACACAGAGCACAGAGGCGGATCGGTAAAGGTAGATCTTGTGCAAACAAAGAGAAAATCCGACTCAGATCCTTGCACTGCATGAATAAGCAAGCTGGTGAATCCTGGCTTATCGCTCCCATGTGACCCCAGCTGTACGTAATCATTTGAAATGATGCTTCGTGACATAATAAAGAGCCTCTTCAAATGAAACACGGATGTATTCATCGTATTTCCTTCATGCCAGAGTTACTTTTTGTCGGGTTTAAAAGTGAAAAACCACCAAAATGACATTTCAGCTTGAAGAAGATGAAAATTTAATTTGTATTTCTCATTATTCGCCCGTTCACAATTTCCCCTAGAAATGTACATTTGTAGAATGAATCACACCAAATATTGAGTCCCTGCAGTTTGTTAATTATCAAAACCTCTGGAGTGATTTTCTTCGTTTCTCCTTCCTGTTTGTTAATGTAAGGGCATGAAATGGAACAGGAGGTGCCGAATAGTGTTGCTGTATTTTTGTGCACGTCAATAGCAGCGGGATATTCAGGGAATCGATATGCTATGTTTGCATTTTCTGTCACCATGGTGATAGAAAATGAATTCGATGTTCTGGTCTAGAAATACCTTCGGTTGAAAGCTATGCGTTTACTCTCGTTTGGCCCAGTCGGGACAGCACAGCCTACGCATCTGTGTCGAAACACACCGATCATAAATAGAACTGTGTGGGAGCAGTGAGGCGTGAACGGAAACGCTGACACAAGCACGACTCCTATTCGTCAATATAACTTCACTCACGCCAAGGTTTTAACCATTTGTTGTACCAGCGCTGCGAGGCCAATTCCTCATTTTCCGCAAACATTTCAAATAAAAGAGCCAAAGGCCACCGAAAACAGAGGATTAGGGCAGTGAGAGGGCAAAGCAGCAGACTCAGCCATTGTCGGAGGGAGATAATGAAATCGCGAGCTAATAGAGCTGTACTCCGGGGTGCGGCAACGCCAGAAACCCACGTAACTGCGGCAGTGCCCACTCTTGCGGTGTGTTTGATGTTGACAAAAAGGGAGACGGCGCATGAAGGCCCGGCTGTGTTTGGAGAGTGTTTATTCGTGTGTGTGAATGAGGGGAAGGAGTGGGTGTCAGGGGACAGGGGGGAGGATGGTACAAATGCAAAAGGGAAGGCAGCAATGAAGGCTCGGTCTGCCCCCAATTAGTGTAAGAGGAGGATAATAAGCGCCGGCTGACACCTCCCAGCGGAAAGTGACATCAACAAAGAGATGTGAAGAGAGGAGGAGGAGCAGAGGAAAGTTGCCATGATGGAGAGATACGCAGGAGGGGGAGAAAGAACTCTCAGCTTTGTGCCTCGGGCCACGGCACGTCATCACATCTGTATCGAACCTGTCAGCAGCTCGGGGTCTACCTGTTGGCTGAGCGACTCACTGCTGGGAGGAAGAGAAGAAAGCGCCATCGAGCGAGAAACCGAAAACAGGGAAGAGATCTGGAGGCGGTGAGACGGAGAGAGAGAGGTGGATGACGTGCCACATGGCGGCAGCTGAGCAGTCTGGAGACTGCTTCCTGTTGGTGATTTCCCACTGAGAAAGCTTTATTCTACATTTCAACTGAGTTGCGACTCACTTCCTATCAACTACAAGAGCTTTAGAACGTTTTAATTGGGAAGCCACCCCCAGCCACCCTTCTGGCCCCACCTCTGGAAAGTCTCTCTTTCTTTCCGTCTCTATCACACAACATCTCTTGCTGCTGAGCACCAGAGAGATGCTCTTCTTCATCTCGCTCGCTCTGCTGGAATACTCCCTGGGGCGATTCTCTGGCTTCTCTTTCCTCGTTGAATTTGACAACTTCACAGCCAGATGTTGAAGCCGCGATGATCTTTTAATTAACCTGGGACTCGTCTGGATTGTGCTCTTTTCGCGTCTGCCTCCTCTCTGCGCTCTCCTCAGAACACACAGCAGAGGTGAGAGAGTTAACGCTAAATGAACCTGTATTAATCTACAACGTTGACACAAATACTGTAAATTGCCTGGTGTCTCTCTTGTGATCCAAAAAGCTGGCACATAAAGAAGTCGCTGCATGTTTTTACACTTTAAAACAAAGCATTTGCATCAATGATTTACACTCTTGTTTTAAGAAATCCTTTCAGGCTGACGGAAGGATGTGTGATTTAGTACCAAGGCGACGAGCCAGACACAAAACCCATAATGCATCAGTCCAATTCAAACATCAGTTGTGGCAGTCGCCCAAAGGGGTCAGAATCCTGTTACTGGTCTGAGTCCTCAAACCAGATGGGAAGATTGATGGTGGGATAGAATGAACCAGACAAGTACCACGCTTCGCCACACTCCACCTCCTGCTCAGTGGTCACATGGAGAAGCAAAAGGAGAGACGGTGATATCTCGGCGATTTGCCCACCCGCAGCGATAACTATCTGCAGCAGCAAGGAACACAGACAGAGAAAGATTTGAGCACGAGACAAAAACAGGAGGAGACACAGTGGAAATAAAAGGTAGCGATGTAGAAGAGCCATAGGGATAACAGTGTCTGGTTGCTGGGTTCTACAAACAATGGCTGCATATTGCATGTCCCAGACACAAGGCTGGAAATACAAAAACAAGATTTATTTTCACTCCTAAAAAAAACCAACCGTCACTTCAAAATCCAGCTCTGTCCTCAGTGCCATAATGTTGTGCTATTCCTAACACTGATCAACTCGGAGGGTCTTTATCTCAACGGTGAATAGAAGTCCTTGTGCATGCCTTGTTGCTCAGCAGCACAATCCTCTGTGGCATCTTCCAGCGGAAACCTGCAGCTGACTTGCCCTTCTACCGAGGAAGAAATGTGGCACGGAGCTAGCCATTAGCGCAGCGAGTGCTGAGCAAACGCAATTAAAGCAGCGGCAGGCTGGCTAATGCTGAGCTTAACACAATCCCTAGCCCCAGTCCCCATGCTAATGCGATGGAATGTTTGTCGAGTTGTCCCTTATTGGCTCGTTAAATACACGAGCGCCTGCAAGTGCCGGGAGAAAGAGCGATGGAGGGGCAGCTAGAAACAAGCAGGGAGGGGAAGGAGAGGAGGGGGAGGGGAGGGTTCACCGCTGAGATAAAAGAAAGAGCAAGTCGATAAAAAAACCAAGAGAACGTTGAAGTGAGTGAAGGAACAGAGGAGTGGGATGTGAACTGTGAACGGTGGAAAAGTTCAGCTCCAGATTGAGGAGATTCTATAACCCGAGTTCACCACTGAGCAGCCATTGATTTCTGTTGTTCATTCAACAAAAGTTTTTTTTTTTCTTGGAAGGAATATTGAACGTCTTTTACCAGTGAGAAATGATTCTACTAAACCGGATGACCCCGAGTGGAAAGTTATACGCTTGCGTTCTCCGAGGCGTGCCCGAGTGTCGGATGTCTCGGTGTCTGCCAGGAGAGCTACAGGATGGATGCCGCCAGTCGTTCTGTTTAATGGTGATTATGAGCAGAATAACGAGCTACTGGCCTGTGGGTCAGAGAGAAATTAGCTCGGAAAGAAAACTCCATGGTTGCTGTAAGTGTATGTCATTAGTTGGCAGGATATCTCATCAACCACATGAGATGCAGAGACGATATTTGGACGACCCAGGATGCTCAGAAATCAGACTCCGCTTACATTTTGCACAAATCAGACTCCGTACAAAGCCCAAAAAGGACTTCTCCTGAAACCAGCATGATTCTCCTCGTTCATTTTGATCTGTAAACAGATGCAGCTGTCGCTTTTTTCTTTTCTTCTCATATTATTGTGTAGAAAAGTGAGTACAAAACAAGTGCAGACAAGCACATGAACGCATATAGGACCCAAAGAATTATACAAAGGACAAAGCGAGGAGAATAACAGCTTTAGACCAATGAGTGTAAGAGTGAGGAACGGAGGTTCAGCGAAATGTATTTCGATGAATGTGTGTGCATGCGTGTCCATCTTATGTGTGATCCAGTTAATGGGTGAGTGAGGGTTGTCCTGATGGGCCCCTGATGTGGCAGTGATTCGTTCTTCGGGATGAAGGAGAGCGGTACAGTCCACCTATCTTAAACAGAAACTTATTGGCCTGCCCTGAAGCATCGCATGGTGCCACTTTAACCCAACTGCCCAAGTTTCCTCCAAGTGAACACGAGAACGGATAAAGACCATGAAGCCAAGGTTTGCACCAAGTCGAGCGTGTTCTCCTGGCTGCTAATGGACTGAATAGGGCCGGCATGACCCAGGAGTTACCATGAAACATTGATGGAGAGCCAAACCCTCCCGACCAATTTACAGCAGGTGAAAAAGAAAAATGTAGACATGGACACAAAGCCTCAGCTAATGAAAGGCTTCGATACCGCCTGCACTCAGCAGTGTGTACAGCGTATTCCCACTGCATTTCGAAGAAGATCTGACCTTCGATGTACTTTAGTTTGTTCCTTGGAGATTGATTGCAATGCAGTCGGAGCAAAAGTCAACACGGGCTGCTTAGCTTACATTCGTTTGGATTAATGAAAACATCCGTGGCCCAAAAGGGATTGCAGAAGAAGCTATCAGACGTGGGAAAGTACAAAGCGGCTTGCTCTTTATAAGACATGAAGGAATTAGAACTATTCAACACAAGAAAACAAGAGAAAAATGCTTCTTTGAGCTAATCTCTACAAGTCAGCACAACCTACATTTCTTGAAATGCTGAGTGTGGGAATTGTCTAACCTTCCATTAGAATCCAAGACATCAAGGCTAAAGTATGCATCGTTATTAGCAACTTAGACTAACTCCCAGTTATGAAGCATACGCATCAACACATGAACTGTGGCCTCTTCCAGTCCAAAACCCTTCCAGCAATATAAGCCCTGCGTTATTCCGTGGTGCAAAAAGTAAACCATGTGTTTAAAATTCTGCAGGAGACCACAACTACGAGTGCGAGACTGTATCTGCCCCGTTTGAGTGTCTGCTCACTGGTACGTTTGTGGAATGTATTAAGACACTGTGCTGATTGATTTACCGGCTCTGCATGACCTAACCCTAATTATCTCTCTGAGCTGTAGAGTCAAATGAGCCTGAGTGAGCTGCTCAGGCAGAGTGCCTATTATGATTCTGTCAGTCTGCGTAAACAGCCATTTCTGAGAGGATATGACTTTTATTTCTTTACAGTCAGTGATCTCTTTCTGGCAGCTTGATGAAACCAAATACTGAGCCTCAGACGTATTCAAGAGACAATCTTTGACTTCGCCTTATTTAGCAATTCTCTCCAGCGGTATTTGTTGTTATCAGTGGCGCACCAATGTGTAATCTCATTGCGATATGTGCACATCATCAGAGGGGGCGCAGAAGAGGCCGGGCCATGCAGGACAGATGGCTCACTGATGATGTGCCTTTGATGTGTGCTGGCAACCCTCTCCCTCCAGCCCCCCCGACGGCCTTCAGCCGCCGGAGTTAGGACGTAAAGAGGAGAGCGAAAAGAGAGGTTTTACAGGCATGATGCCAAAGATGCCTGCAATAATAGAGGCGCAATATGCAACAAGTACTAAAAGGACATCAATGTAAGGGAGTTTGTATTAGGGTTGGACAATTCATTGAAATGTTATCGGAATCAGAACACGGCCTACGTGCTAAGAATGCTCTGAATATCAAATAGAGAACTTTTCAATCATGCAAAAATTACACGTTTTTCAGAGAAAATGAGAATAATGAAAATCATCTTTCCCTCAAATGTCGCAAATAGTATGTATGGCTATAGATATTGAAAATGACAGATATGACATCTGAGCGAAGCTGTTAATAGCAGCGTGTCAGTGTGCCGCTTCTTCGTCTTCTGTTAATTGCCCGAGCTGCTCGGTGTGATATCCATCTCCCAGCTCAGCGAGCCATGAGTGCGGCAGCTCTGGAACACCCGATGGGCCCGGTTATCAGCGGTCACAGCCCTCCTCCGCCTCCCTCCATCTACCTGCTTCTCTATTCTGACCTTATCTTGATCGCCTGGTCAGTCATGCAGGACGAATCACCTGCCGGTCCGATTCTTTGACACCTGAGTCACAGCTCCGAGCACAAACACCAACAGATGCTCCTCTTTCAGGAACCCCTTAACATATCAGTAATCTTCAGAGTTCTCTCGGGGGGGGTAAGACTGACAAAACATCCTGAAAGAATGCTGCAACCTACGCTTTCCTCAGAAACATGAACACAAAATACGGCGTGTGCCTTTATCGTTCCATGATGAATGAATCTGGCATAGTTTTATGTATCCGACAGTGCTATTCGCCACGTCATATCACAGCAGACATTTGAGCAGGTAAATACAGGTTTATTCTGTGTGATCAATTTCAAAGCGCTGGTTATGAAATATGGCTCAATTGGCATCATGACAAAGTGTGAACTTTTTATTCAGAAAGAAGACAAACTACAACAACCATGTAACACAAACCAATGTCTTCTGCATAAAGAAGAATTTAAAGCACGACTGGACAAAAACTTCAAAAAGTGAATTGGTCGTGGGCGGTCATGATTGAAACTGTATCTGATCTACTGTGTATCACTCTGTATCTAAGCCTTAATCTATAACTCCGCATGATGAATCTACTTCAGCCTGTCAGGCGTGAACATGTCAAATGATGTTAGAACTGCTTCCTTCAAGAGAAAGGCCTTCCCGTAT
The DNA here is from genome assembly GCF_949748355.1 of Melanostigma gelatinosum. Taxonomy (NCBI): domain Eukaryota; kingdom Metazoa; phylum Chordata; class Actinopteri; order Perciformes; family Zoarcidae; genus Melanostigma; species Melanostigma gelatinosum. Next base: position 2,724,159 of record NC_136657.1, on the reverse strand, counting down.
GAGAGCGTGTAATAATCACAGCATCTGAAATGGCTCCACACAAACAGATTCCAATGGCCCGTCTCTGAGATAAAGCTCTCAGATAAAGATCGTGTGAACCCTCTTAATTAAATCCAGCCCAACTCCCGACTCAGACTACTTTCATGTTCCATGATGTTGAAAATGGATTAAGACCATGATGAGTCCTTCTGGCTGCAGACACAGTTGACATTACACCAGTGAGGGGGGGGGGGGGGGGGGGGTGATTCATTTCATCCACGGAAGTGTCAATTGAATTGTTCCAACTGCAGCCAATGAGATGAGACTCCCTGCTCAGCAGCTCGCTCACTTCCACTTATCTTTTACCAGTTGAAACAGCTTTTTCCACACATGCTGGATTTGCAAATGCAGAGGAAAATGTGCCTTTTTCTTCCTGGGTGCTTCAGATAAAAAGTACATCTTCCATCAGCGAGGACACCATTAGCCCTGAACCTGATAATGACATCCCTCCCGTTCAATGGTGAGAGGAAATATTCAAAAAACAGGAGCAGAACTCTCACAAGTGTTCCCTCCGACTTTGTTCAGACTATAAATCTACTTGTCTCTTGGGTAAGTGCACTCCTGATGCACATTGAACCTCAATGTCGTGGGATTTGCATGAATGAAAAGCAATTTTGCGAAACCTTAAATGCAACACACACACACAGCAATGGGTGCCTTCAAAACAGCTGGCAAAAGTTGATAAGAGCCATTTTGTACTTCAAAGTCCTTGTGTATGAACCATTTTTTTAAGATCAGCAATTTGTTCCGAGAGCAAGCTGTAAATTGCCCGTGGACTATGGGCTTTGAAAAACCAACTGTTTTTTGGATTCACGCTGCAGTTTGTTGTCATTGTTGGCAAACAAACTTGAGGGGGAAAAGCCCCGATATGTCGCGTCACTGTAAATGATTCCGCTGTCTTGGGAAACGCTACCCTTTAGGGAACAGGCCCAAGCCTCTTACTCGTTGAATTAAAGCATTCAAATGCCAATGTTCATTTATGAGATTGATGTTTTTAAATGAGGGCTTTGAGAACAGAAGACGCTCCATTTAAAGACGAGACAGACGCTGCAAAAACACGCCAAAACACACAACACATCTTGAATAAATACACCAGACAGACGGTGAAACTGTTCTCTGGGCATCTCCAAAAACACTGTTGCTGATTCACAGTGCGGGCAATACAAACCCCAACAAACCACTGCACATCTGTGTAAAGTCATAACGGCTGCTGGAGTAAAACACCATTTGTCGTCGTCGTAAAGATCTACTGCGCTTATCTCAAACTTGATGGCTCACAACAATAATAAATAATGACTTTTTTTTACCGTCAAAATCCTGTGAAACATATCTGTAAATGTCTCACTTCCAGCCTGTCTGTGGCATTCAAACGCATTTGTTTTTATTGAGTCGCACATATTTAGTTTCATTTCTATATAAAAAAAAAAAGAGTTGGTCATTTCATAAAACAGCTGTAATAATTAGCAAACACGACTGAAACTGAAGTAAATAGTGCATGTGTTGGGGACTGCGGATGAACACACAGTATGTAAGACAGCAGGACTGTGTATGTGGGGCTGATTCGACATAAACTACATTTCCTATGTTTATGGAAGTGCAACAGTGTGGCTTATTGATGTGTTTTCAACAGTCAGGTTAATACCCGTGGCATATAATTACATTACATTGCAGTCATTTAGCAGATGCTTTCATCCAAAGCGACTTACAATTCGGATTGCATCACATTTCTACACCGTAGAACAGCTACCGGAGACATTTGAGGTGTTAAGTGTCTTGAAGTAGCTCAGTTATGAAGTTTTACGCGCTGACCTTTTGTTCACAGAAATGATCTTATTGAGATGAACTAATTGCTCCACCTAACCTGCCAAGGCTGATAACATACACGTTAACAGCAATAATGAGTCTTCACTGCCAGGTTTCTCCGAGCTTCTACGGAGAGTTTAGGGAGGATCATCAATCAGTAATAAGACACAAGCGTCCCCCTAAAGACAGACAACCAGCGTTTGAAAATGACAGCTCCTTCATCAAGATGACTGATACGCTCACGGTAACCGGTCCACTGTCAGTCGGTTCAAGTTGCAAGTGTTGATTAGAGTGCGTTTGTCCACTTGTGGAGCTCAAATTGCTCTTGAGCCTCGTCACAGTTAAGTGTTTATGATTGCGTGGGCACAATTTCAAAGAAATGATGTGCTTTCTAGGAGATAATAACTTTAGCTTCAATAAATACATAGTTTATCTTTCCTTCACAGGTTAGAGGAGCTGTGACTGTGAATGCAGCATCAGGCAGCAGGACTGTGTCTACTACGATGGAAATAAGTGAGAAATGCACGATGGTTTGTGAATATGAAACATGATTCAGCTCCTCTACACTTCGCAGTGCTTTTCTAGCCCGAAGTGAACTGTAACCTTTTGTTGGGTCTTCATTCTCCTCCAGATCTCATTGTCCCTGTGCTTCATCAATAGAATCATGCCACACAATTATTCACTAAGCGACTCAGAGTGGCGCTTTTCAACCGTGATGCATTCCTCTGAATTTCAGAGGCTCAGTTTATTGTGTGCCATGTGTTATTTCCTCCCAGAGTCGCGTCTACAATCCATGAAATGAACAGAATGGCTCAGAAAATGAAAGGATTACCATAAAATTACATCCAAATAGTGCTGATTGCTTGATGAGCATCTGTGGTGCCAATTTCAAGCCCTCAAAATCCATGTCATCTCTCCACCGTAATGTGCTTCATTAAACTACTCCCTGCTAGATGTCCCAAACCATCATCACGTGCTGTAGAATCCCCTCTCCTTCATGTGGCAGTAAAGATGATAGATGCTCAAAAAAAAAAAAAAAAAAATGACCTCAATTTTGCCATCATGGCCTGAAGCCGATGATTGGCTTTCCCAGATACGGAGGGGTCCGGTGATGTACCCGCAATCCCATTGCTGCGGTCACAATGGACTCCACAAAAGGACTGGGGGGGGGGGGGGGGGGGGGGGGGGTGTACAGCGACACCACTATTTCATATAGAGCCGGACGTTAAGATGACATTAACAGTATTACACATTTTGTTTACTTGAGATTTCGGGAAAAAAACAAACATTGGGCGATATGTTGCCTTTGGGTCTTTCTCTGAACCTCTCTGTAGTCTTGTGACTTATTGGATAGTATATTTTGGGAGGGTTTTTGATGACCCATACACCCATTCTCACCGTGTCTACCTATGTCCCCGTTTATGATGCGGCTCTATAAATCACTTTTCGTATTATACGACTCCATTCTTGTTGCCAACCTTGAGTCAGGCGGTAACACCAGCATGACAAAGCACGACGTGGACACTATAGATACAGTGTATGAGACAGAGGTGGAGAGGGGGCGGGTGTTTCAGTCACAGGGAGGTTTTGGGGCTGAGCAGAGACACCTCATGTCAGACTGACAGGTGATAAAGATAAGCTGGTCAGGCTACTGGAGGCTCCCTCACTGCACCGGTGCACACAACTCACGTCTGGCTGACGGATACACGATGAAGCAATGCAAGTCGGTACAAACAGAATAAAATAAAAGAAGGGGCCGCTGGAATTGTCCCCTTCTTTTACTCGCGTCATCCCTTCCTTTCCCTCCTCCAATTAGCAGATGAGTGTTTCGAAGCGTCGCTCGGTCTCTGCGTGCATCTCTACCTTCCCGCGCTTCAAGGATGCTTTATGGACGTATTTGATTGTGGCCAGCTGATATACAGTGGTCATCGCTGGCTATCAGGAGAGAAAGGTCACTATCGTCCATCAGCTCCAGTCTGAGACACCAAGCTGATACATCAATGCGATATATACACAACATGGTGCTGCCAGCAGCGAGAGGGAGAAGATGTAGTGACCTACAGTGGTTGACGGGCTGGTTTCAGGCGTGCATGGCCGTTGAGGTAGCAGAGTGGGAAGAGGAAAAATCAATACAGGCCAGTATCAAAGGTCTATGAATTCTAATATATTATGTCAAAGAACAAATCGAGCTGACATCACTTCCTTAATTAATTCTTAAGATGTTTTTTTTTTGCTGGGTTTTTAAGTGAAAAAGTTCGGCTGGACCATTTCAAAACGTTTCAAAACTAGGGAATAAATAAATGCAGCGAGTAAAAGTTATTGTTGCTGTTGCATTTTGTTTCTTCCTTTGGTCAAGATTGGGAATAAAGCATCACTCTGGGAACAATACACAAAAAAAAAAAAAAAAACGTTTTTACTGCTGGAGAAAAATGGCAGAAGGCGCCACTGTTATTGAAGCTTGGACTCCTTTGTACAAAAGCCTTTTCATCAGGCAGATGCCCAGACGCAAAACTGAAACCAAATCCCCGCTCTCCTTTGCGTGAACGCGATTACAGCCAAAGTACAGTGCTTCCTCGAGCATGAGGCAGAGGCAGCACGGAGACAAAGAAAGAAAAATGAAAACGCAAATTAAAGCGGCGGCAGAGTTGCTGTTGGTGGATGTGTTCATGTGGGAGGAAGGGAGTGGTGTGTAAATGAAATTCCTGTATGCTTAATTAACACAAAATCCCTTTGTCTTTGGGCTCTGGCCAGGGCAATTTGTGGGTGTTCAGCTGAAAATGCGGGGAAATGATTAATGAAGTCGTCCGGGTGAAAATGAGTGGCGTAAATGGTCCTGTCCTGGCTTCAAGAAGGGGATGTGTGCGCCTGTAGGCCTCGGTCCAGGAGAAGGGGGAGGGATACTTGTGGGGGGAAAAAGGGGGAAAGGACTGACAGTGTACTCACCTCTAAATGACTGAGACCAAAGGCCAGGCTAGAACAGCTCGAATGACACTCTGGAAATTGCAGTCATTGTGCAGTAAATAAAAGAGGCAACAAGGTCAGTGCATGTGTGTGTGTGTGAGGAGGCGGGAGGGATAGAAAGGGACTGCAGGCTCTCTCTACTGTACGTGGGGGCTCCCATAAATCGGATTTTCTTTCAATTATGCACACACAAATTAAGGCGGGGGTGATAAAAACCCTGCGAGTTGAATTTGAAATGATGAGCACCATTAGGAGGTCCGTGTTGTATGGTCTGTGGGGGATATGAAACCGCACAGCTATGAGCCAGCAAATAGACTCATCCCATTCGGAGCTCATTCACGCCGCGGCTTATCCGCACCAGTCTATTTACAGCGTGTCAAACGCCTGAAGGCACTTTGATTCCCCCTTGATGGGCTGCGTGGTCGGAGAGTGGATGTTCGAGAAGTTTGACAGATGCAAAGGGAAGATTGATGCTACTTCAAAGCTGCTTTGGAAGCTGTTTAGTGGAGTGGGAGGTAGCGCTGGTTCGATCAGCCATCTTTGAAGTTGTGCAACGAGCGCTGGTGGACGGCTAGAAGTGAGTGAGAGATGAGATCGGCTTGATAAAGCCAATGCTGGATTAATTCAGCCTGCAGCACCGACTGTACTTTTGATTGCAAGTTTGAGAGTACAGTCACTTGCTGCTTCGTTGTGTATTCTACGCGATATGTCAAGAGATATTTCAACCATGCTAAAATGACTTGTGTGATAGCGCCAAATTCTGTTGTTTTCAGAGTTTTGGGCATCATTTATGTCTTTTCTAATAATATTGCACTCACAAAAGTAGTTCTCGGAAAACAATACGATATTACTTCTACGAAATCTGAGGGGACAAGACTTTCTGAGATCTGCAGAATTACCTTGGGGAGTTTAATGTTATGATAGGAAATTCATTTAATGGTCAAAAACTATGAGAGTAACAAACTGAAGTTTTCCTTTAAAGCCCCTGAAACATTATTTGGTGGACGCCATTTCTCACTTTAGGAAGCTGATTGACTAAATGTGTTGTCGGGGAATTATATGAATCAGTCTAGACACCCGACTAGTTTCTGAATTGCAATCGATTAAACCATGAAGCTGCGTATCTACAGGCACAACCAACCATTCAACATGTGAATGTTTCCACATCCCCACAAAACACACTCTAACCGTCCCATACAGCTGCTGCAGGTTCCCCGGCCAGATTGATCTGTGCGATCAGCCAAGATAGCCGGGAGTGGCGGCCACATCTATTCACTGAATAAGTGCTAGGACAAGCTGTTCTTGCAGGGGCCAGCCGGGCAACAATAGGCCCTCTAATAGCTCCAGTTTGTCTCAGTTACCAACAACAGCCTCCCCCCTTTGTTCCGGCTGCACGCACACACACACACACCTTTACAACTCTCCGCCCGTCGCTGTGTTGACCACATCATTCCTCAATCTCTTTGTGTGATCTCGCTCTCATCATTTTTCTCCTTTCTTCATTTTATCGCTGGGAGAATCTGGGACTAGTTTCCTCGACGAAACATTAAACCCATAGAACAGTTCTTAGAATGACCCTGACCTCTGACCTTCCTGTGCAGGAGGAAGTGGAGAGAAAAAAAAGATCGTTTTCATCATTACATCGGTGGAAACCAAACCAAAAGTAAGAGTGAAAAGTGGGCAAATGAAACAGCACTTAACCTGAAATGTCTTCTTAACACCTTTATATGCTGGTGACACATCAGTGTTGTGTTACAGCAAACCGTAAAACCGCCCAATTACTGGAAGTTTACGGTTTCAGTTGTATTGAAACAACTGGGTATTGTGTTTTACTTGTAGTACTTGATGTTACGTTACTCTTAAACAGGGACATAAAAACGTGCATTTGGTACTTTCAGTGATGTCGTTTCTTTTGCTTCAACTCAAGCGTTTTGACTTATTCAGAAACACAAAAGTGCTGCCGCCTCATTGAGTTCATATTCATATGCATGCAGTATTCTGTCTAATAGTTCATATCTCACAAGAGATACATAAACAAATCAAAATTGGATTCAGAGTGAGCGGTTGATGTGCATCATTAAAGTCCATCACGCACACAAATAACCCTCATCGCATGAATAAACTGACTATGAACGGGTATTACAGTTGACAACAGAGCATGCAAAGGCCGTAACACCCAACTGGTATTATGATTCGGTGATATGTACACCGCTCAGTGTACATATCAGACAGGATATGACACTTCCTCGCTGCAGCTCACAAACAGAATAACTGAGTAGCGCATATGGTGGGAACACACTAATTGGCAGAAGACGCTGTCTTCTTTCTTTTTGTTATTTTCCTGACACTGCAGACATTCTCAAGGAGATTGTTTTCGCTGCGGTGTGAAGTGGGCTAAAAGTAGGACGCAGCAGAGGAGGGAAAAAGAGACAGACAAACCCATTGCATGATTCACGTGTACAGAGAGGTACGAATCAGCACCATCTACTCCCCATCATTACTCATCTCTGTGCCCTTATTTCTGTTATGCAAATGAAACCCACGCATAAAAGAACGAGCATTCGTCGTGTTGACAGCGCTTCAACGTATCACTGATGTAAAGAGACTGATGGGACACAGGAGCAGAGATGTGGACCCTCACTCTACTCGACAGAAGATGTACGACTTGAGACTCGACTTAGATTTGGAGTTAATGACTTGTGAATTAACTTGAAGCCTGATGACTCAAATGAGTTGTCTGGGTTCATTTGATCTTTTCAGTTTCAATTTGAATTGCTTAAAGTGTCAATGTGAACATTACCTTGACGGTGTCAGTATTTGACTGGTTGTCACACTGGAATATGTTCTTGATTGAGAATAAATTATAAGCTTTTATTAAGTTCTTTGCTTTTTGTTTGTTTCCATTTAATTCACTGAAAATAAACAATTAAAATACAAATACTTCTTGAACAGGTTAAATGAATGGGATACTGTCAGACAGGTACTAATACTTTGTATATCTTTATATTAAGACGGACGAGGGTTTATCTAAAGACTCCAGTTGCTCAACAAAAAAAGAAAAGACTTGGGACTTACATGAGATTCAGACCGAATGACTTGAGACACATGTCTGCACAGGAGTAAGATCAGAAAACATTCATATCTACATTTAGATGCTGTCTAATGTTGACACATGCCTTTTAGATATTTTGATCTACTGTAAAAAAGACATAAAATCAATGTCTCAATAAGCTGCTGGGCATTATTGGATGAGCTCAGCCGGCCTTCTTCCACTCTTAGCTCCTCAGTCGATATGCGAACAAAAACACAACCTTCCAGCTCAAACATGCTGGATCCACACGAGGCCGCTCGCCTGGAGATAATTCGGGCTCTCGTATCACCACTCCGGTTGTTGACTTTGGATGCAACACCAGCTTGTCATTACCTCACCAGTGCAGCACTCACCTGCCTCTTTCCCTCCATCTACCGGCACAGAGCAGCGCTAAGTGGCCACTTGGCACTTATTCTTCTGACAATGCTGCGTCTCTGGGCATATCCGTAATCTTCTGCTCGTCTGAAATACAGCTATCTGCCCTGCGGGCTAAGAGATGCATGACTGGCAATACAGCAAAATGACTTAGATGCAAATAAACATATTTATCTTTCGAAACACATCTAATGCCCATACATTGTTAACGCACTATGATGGTGTTTTGAATGTGTACATGTGGCGCTGGGACATTTGAGAAGCAGAAAAAGCCACAGCACCGATACGAACACAGGCTTGTGCTCTCGCGCTGCCTTTTTACTGGGAGTAATCAGTGGCTTGGCAAAGCAAGCATCAGCCACTGGAGTCCTGCTGTTTTAAATAACCGCAGCGAGGCCACTGGAGCAGTTAAGTGTGTCGGCGAAGGCCAGCGGAAGAAAGCTGAGAATATTCGAATGGATCGCACGCATCGCTCATGGAGTTTCATCCCAGCTGAGGGATGCCGATGTGCTTTTCTTCTGTAGAATGAACAGATACGGGAGCTCGGCGATCCAGAACGCTTTATAGCAGCTGAACACACGTGGGCACGGCTGACACCATTGACTTCACCTCATTTCTGCTGCAATAAACCCGTCAACATTTCAACAGCTGTTTTAACACACGTGTCCTCCGTGTCAAATGAAAAAACCTCACGTATCCGCGTCTCCGGTTGCATCACAAAAATGGTAATGCCTTGAGGGAAGATGGTGAGAATCTAACCGGCAGGCTTCCCTCTCAGCCGGCCTGTTGAGGGCCCATTACACTGTAATCCTGAATGTGGGCTCTGACATCTCCGCTAGCAGCGTACGTGGGCGGAAAAGAACAAGTGCACAAAGGACAATGCGGCTTGTAATCCCGTTAAAGGATTAGGGGCTCGGACACACACACACACGTTTTGTTAGGGAGCATCCCTCTGACACTTGTTCATCAACCCCAACACTAAGGCTTAATACTATTACACAAACAACCCTAAACGCCTGTTAAATCGACCTCAATTTTCAACCTGAGCGCGACGCAGGCCATTTCAAAGAGCTGACGGAGGAAACACTTGTTTGAAGGGCTTTCCTCGTCTCGCACATGACTTTTCTCTAAAAGGATGAAACTACAAGAAAGCTCCTTTTCTTCCCCCTCACAAACAGCAACAGCACAAACTCAACGAGGCGTACGCAGTTTGAGCTGGACTTGTGGCGGATTATTCCGCCATGCTTTTGTTCTTTCAACTTTTCTGAATTGGCCGTATTAAGCCGCTGTCCCATGCACAGGCCACTATGAACAAACACAAGTTGGGATCAATCCCTTAATCCACACGCTACTTTCCCGTCGTGCTCATGATCCACTTGATGCTGATAAAAGAGCAGACGGGAGCTCCTGATGCCTGAGGAGACATAACAATGAACCTTTCCGAGGGCTGCTGTTGCGATGAGGAGTGTGTAGCTGTGTGGCTCGTGACATTGCCGGGGGCAGCGCTCCTCAAACTTCCACTTGAACTCCGGCTCCCATCAGGGCCGACGCCCAGACGTTTTGGATCGAGTTCAGCTGTTGTTAAAGACTTCCCCCTTTTTGCAAAGATGTTTCGATCACGCCTGCTCGTGTTTCACCTCCGAGCCATGCACCGCGGCTCTTTGTTGGGTTTGTAAACGCAGAATGAAGTGCTTGTGTGAATCAGATGTTCACGGATTCATGATCTCAATATGTTAAAGCAGGCAGATTATCAATGCAGCCAAGAACAAACCATGCATAATTAAAAGGCTATTTAGCCTTCATGTAGCCCTGATTATGCTTTGCTGGTTGTTGCACCGAGGCATCGTCTGGTATTCAGGTCAGTCTTTGAGGTCAGATTGTTTTATACGCTCCTATAAACACTATTTTCAAATCTCAGCTGAATCATCTTGTTTTCTTTTTCTTTCCGTTTCTAAAATGTTAAAAAAAAAAAAAATCTATTTCTAGAAGACAACACAGCAGGTTTCCCTACGACAACCTAAATCACTAAGCACATGCTGGCAAATGTATCTATGATGAAGTCACATCCCCATCTGCTGTTATTGATCATATTTAAATGAAATGCATGAATACGTCAAGCATTGACATGATCCAACCAACAGCAGCTGCACAGTTATGTGATGCTTTACACAGCATCTCAGGTTTGTTTGTCTTACCTGATGATGTCAGCGGAAATGGAGCGTCGCCATTGGCCAACAGAAGACATGTGAGAAGATGCGTCGAGATCCCGACGGACACACAGAGAGCAAGGAGGGCAAAGAGAGAGAAATGAAAAGCTCATTGGTTAAAGATAAACTACATTTTGTAGGCTTCATGTCAAACACGGGTCCCAATATTTAAATAAGCTCTGTAATACTGCAATGCAATGAAAACATAAGCAAGAGAATAAATGACACAACAGGCATATTTGGTGTCTGTAGCAATGGTTATCAACATAACACAGATCATTATTATTAAATCAATAGTGTGAAATTGTACCTCTTGCTTGAATTAATCACCAGACAGTGTTTCTTCCTCCAAAGTACAATGGCAATATTTGGAACATTTGAATTACTGATTATACATGTGAAATGAAATACTATATGTTGTTCTGACGCTGTAATTAAGGAGTCAATCGACAAAAGGTCTGGTAATACATAAGCATTAGAGTTCAGGCAATTGTGGAGCCGTTTATATGCAAACGTAACGTGAGCAGAACAGTCTTTGCCAATCGTTACCGTCACTGACGGTCGCCAAATATTCCATTTCTCTCCATTGAACAACACAGAACATCCAGTTTACCATTCACTGAAATGTAAATGTAGCATTAAAGTGGCCTGAATGTCACCGACTGAAAATCAGACAGTGGAACCAGTGAGCCGGGTTATTTCATTTCGTGAGAGAACTCACATCAGACAAACATTACATTAGTCGTCTACCGAGTCCATTTCAAATTCCCCGTCACTGGAGCGTGTCCAGCTTGTGTCTCCTCTTGCAAATTGAAGCCTCAGCCGTCCTGTTTACATGACACATTGGTGGAAAAGCCCCACAGACGTGTGAATCCGTTTGACTGTATTTCTACTCTGAGCACTTCAAGACGTATAAATATAACATGCATTTTATCCTTCCCCTCTGTCATAGGCCTGTTGCATATTTGACTCTAAGTCTTTTTAAATTACATGAATTCCCAAAAAGCTTCAGCGTTCAACTATTCGAATGTAATGTTCCAGTTCCAAAGTAACATTTCCTCTGAATGATCCCGCCGAGGCCTCGTGTCATGGCTCTTTTTCATTTTCATCCCCATTATTTCACTGAGCTGTGCTTACGTGTTCTCAAAACGACATCAATCCAACGGGACAAATTCAACACGCATTACGTTCCAATAACCTCCAAGTAGACGGCAACATCGAAAAGGGATCGTTGAGGGACGGACGTCATTACATTGTGTCACCTGGGTCGGAGATCGAGACGAGAAAATCAAGCCTCGGGGTCGGACGAGAGTCGGGAGGGATTTATACCTGCTCCATCACAGTTGCTGTCTCAGAGGAGGGCCGTACAACATATTGAAGACTACAACAGAGAAACAATGCTGTAAAGGTGTGTGAATGACTTGAGCTCAACATGGTGATGTGTACAACGATGCACATAATAAATCAGGAAGATGCCTCTTCTCCTCCGTCTCTGCTGCTGATGAGTTTGTTCAAATCAACACATCCGTCAAAAGGATTCAACTTGAGAGACGGAAACTTCTTAAAACATCCGAATGGGGAATTTGCTTCATAACTACATTAAGTTTAAAGAGACACAGGAGTTCAAAATGACATAACAGTAGAACAAAAGCTAAATCTCAGAACTTCTCGGCCATATTGGATTATAAATTCAACAATTTCATGACTGGGCATGAAGAAGATCATGTGATATGATCAAAAGCTCCAGAGCAGCCTCTAATAGGACACTGTGGTGCCCAGGAGAGCTGCCTGCACTCTGTCCCAACAGATCATTTCAATATCCCAATTAATATTGGTAAAATAAGGTGATCTATAAGCAATTGTAAGAGAAAGAGACTGGTATTAAGCTGCTCCATCTTTGGACTGGAAAGCAAAGAAGTATATTTCACAAAACTGTTCTTTTAAAGCATCAAAAACAGTTTCTTGAATAGAGCATTTCTTTATATATATCCCTTAAAAAGGCTCCATCACAACAGCGGCTATCCAAATTAAAAACCAGCAAGCCCAGACTCAGTTGTATAGCTGCTGGTTCCATGCCCGTCCATGAATGTTTTATCGTTTCAAAGCGCCTTTAGGGCCTGGTATTCATTTTTAGGACTCCAAACGACCACAATTTCTGAAGAGTTTGGGTTTTAAATGAACTGTAAATGCCGAGAGTCATTGCTGTTATGATCCTCTCATCTCCCTTCCCTGCTCACAGACACCATCACAAACACGCTAATGTGGCCTGGCATTTGCTGCAAACATTGAGTGGCGAACGATGCGGTTGCAGCGACAATCTGATTGGGGCCGCGTGACACCCAATAGAATTGCAGAGGACAGATGTGTGTTTGTTGCAAACGAAAACGGTTTGACGTGTGAAACTCGATACATGAACCACATCCGTCAGCGTGTTTTGTGCGGTCAGGCTGCGACACGTCAGTATCCGGAGTGTTATCCCCTTTGAAAAGCCAAAAATACAAGAGCACGAACGTTAGCATGCCTGGCGAACGAGATTCCAACAGTAATGACCGTCCTCTGCGCAAAGTGGGCATATTATTAACTCCAATTTAAATGATAATGTGGGGTTCCAGCTTACACTCTATCAATCTTTGTCAGGCTTGACCCATACACACTCCATTGGCGCAGGAGTCACACCAGTCCCAGATGCTACTAGCTTGAATTTAGGACAACGAGAAGCTGCCTGTGTCGAAGGATCGTTACCATGACGTTTGAGTCGTGACTCTGCCACCAAGCTCGACAGGTGTAGCAGAATGTTAATTGCTTAAATGAGTCACGTTGTACACCTACAGAAGGCTTTTTTTATAAAATCGGTCACCCTTCGGTGGCTCCAGGCACCTCTACCAGCTGCACTCCCGCCATGATGCCATCTCCTGTCTCCACCTCAGCCACTCTCTCTGCATGCTCTGTGCCTTTCTAAGCAGGCGGCCCGCGCTGCAGCCTCCCTCCCCCGGAAAGCAGCCCCATTAAAAACAGCCAATGACATTTCCTGAGCACAAGCCTGGCATTTACTTTGATGGATTTATTGACATTTGCGGTTATATTCTTTACCAGCTTGCCGTGGCTCTTTAAGAGACGCAGGTCTGACCTCATTTCAAATCCTCCACTGCAACGTGTCCCATGTCCCTTCAATCGGATTCTGCCTGCATGTGTTTTTTGATGAACAGCATCGCGGTGTGGCTGTGAAGCGGGTAAAGCCCACGGGCCTGCGTGGGTTCGCTTGTGTGACTGCATGCATACTGAGGTGCTGCTGCTGTGTAGCTTCAAAGATATTTAAAAACCCTGGACTCATAATTACAGCGTATTCTGATTATTGTGAAAGCATCAAATCATAATGGAAGTTGCATTTCAGGGAATGGGCCAGCTCGACTAGCGATAGATAAGCTGTGAATCGAATGGCCTCCGAAGAGAAGACATTCTCCATCAGTCCATTAATTAGTTTCCTCGCTCTGCAACTTGAAATAAAGAGACGCGAGGGGGAGATCTGAGGCATTGATAGCTAATCTGGTAGAAGTAGCCGACCAGCATCTATCAGCTTTGGGGAGCGTCTCTCTGCACGTGTGTGTGTGTGTGTGTGTGTGTATCAGACCACAGTAGGGGTTGGTGTTGGATAGAGAGATGTCCTTAATGAGAGAGCTGCAGGCGAACACACACACACACACACGTGCAAAACATCCTCCATCAGTGCTGCTGTCTCACCTCATTTCGCTCCTTGCTGCCTTCTGTCTGTGTTTATTTGGCATCGGCCCTTTGGATCGGCCCCTGTGTAAAACCTCCCATCACCCTCCGACGCTTGCTTTCACTTCCAGCTTCCCGGGCAAAATTAAAGCAACACCTGGACCTTTAACAGCATATGCTGCTATATTTCACCGGGTCGTATTTCTTCTGTTAGGTCATTGCCAAGTTCTGGGGGAGGAAGTTTCTGTGTTCGGTGACTCTAAAAAAAAATTTAAAAAGAAGAAAAAAAACTGCTGGCTGCACAGACTAAAAAGCAAAAGCGAGCCTTTTGCTTTGCTCCACTCACTGGATACAAATTAATACTAAAAATGCAAACATGCCATTTTCCATTTGACAAATATATGCTTTTATCCCGACATCAAGACAAGAGCCAAGTGGAGGAAAACATTTTCACAATGTCAGAGGTGTCACTGAATCATGGCTAACGAGCCCTCTCTCACCTCCCATCCTCCTCTTTTTTTTTTACAGAACCAGAAATATCCTTTCTAATAGCTTTACATGAACATATCAGGTCATTTTCCCTTTCACAGCGAGGAGACCTGATAACGTTTCAAAGCCAACAGGTATTTGAAGGTTAAAGGAGACTGCACCACCATGGCCCGCATGTATGCTGAGGACAACTAGCCCCTGGAGTGTGGAAGGACATTGTTCTGTAGTAATAAAGTGGGGCTGCAGCAGGAGAGGGAGAAAGTGACAGGGGGGGCGGGAGAAAGAAATACAGAGTTAGTTAAAATTGAATTACCTCATGTTGGAGGGTGACAAGACAACAAATCTAGGAATGGCGCACGAATAAAAAGGAGGGGAATTAAAGGCAGACGGTGACAGAAAGCAAATAGCTGCAGGGGGCGAAATTAAACAAAAGGGACGATGGCCAAAGAGAGCAGCAGAAAGGTTGTGGACAAGAGGGAAGCAGAGGTAATGTTAGAAACGGGTCAGTGAACACCATTCCTCTCCCTCTTACCCCACTTCTTCCTTCCCACCACAGGCAGTGATGCTGTCACACCAATCGGCAGCAGATCTCCGCCCCCCCCTTCTTTTCCCCCATATCTCTTCCCGTTTCTCCCTTCCCCCTCCCCATCGTTCCCTCAACATCGGCCTCTCCCTCCTGAGCTGTGAATATCAAATAAGCTCTGTCCTGGCACCCTGCCTACACCTGCGCCAACGTGCCCCCAAAAAGAAGAAGAAAAAGAAGATCGAACCGCTGGTTCGGCATTTTCGATGCGAAAATCGATGTGTACGTTTCTGTAAAGGTTAATTGTTTCTACAGAACTAATAAGGCCTGTGTTTGTGCAAGAGGAGCCCACAACTCCGTCACAACGGCTTCACATCTAACGAGTCTTGCCCCGGCAATCTGCTTCCTCCGACCGCTGCCGGTGACCGTCACATCTGCTTTGGTTGCTAAAGAAAATCACGCCGCAACCATGAAATGTTTACAGTTGACCAGCCGCTCGTCCAATCGTCTCCGCCGCTAACACAGAGCGCCCCCCCGTGAGCCATCCTGACATCCTTTTCACATCTGCTGTTAGTGCGTTGCGCAACTCCTCGCACACTTAATTGCACTTCATTAGAGTTCGGGGGGGATTCTGAACAGGTGTTGTGCTGCTATCCGATCCTGATTGAAAATGACACTTCTTCTCTCACCGAGGAGTATCCGCTGCATTTCTAACTGGCCGGTGTGAAGCTTCCATTCACAGGAAGAAGGAATATTGATCCCACATCTGCAAGCTCAACGGAAAGCTTTTCTTTTTTCAATGATGTCTGACATTCTTTCAGATAAAGCACAAAGACAGATGTTTGAGGAGAAATATATTCATGTGTTTGGGTTTTAGAGGCACTGCCGTGAAGGGGATGGATTTTATAAACACGCTTGGGAATTTGAAGAAATCTAAAAGAAATGACTGCAGGGAGACTGAATAAGAAATGATAAGTGTCCTTGCAAATCTGTCACTATGCTGGCACATCTGTGGGCTGAAGTAAAAATCCACTCGTATATATCTTACGCTGTAATAAATCATCAATTGGCAATGATCGATTCATCGCAAAAGTGGTTTGTGATTTTGTACTTCTGCTTGAATTTGTGATTTCCTACAGTTCCCGGAATGACTTTCAATACGGCCGGATAACACATTTGAAATCGTCGGATGCAGCCGAACAGAGCGCTGGAAAGAAAAAACACCAAGAGCAACAAAGCTTCTGTCATGATGAGACAAAGAAACGGAAAAACAAATCAGGACTGCTACACTGCATTCTGGTCTATTGAGGCTGTACTGCGGGAGGAGGAAATTGTCCTCCACAATGGATTCCGCCACATAGATGATCTAGAATTGGCAAAAAAAAAGATGTTGTTCTGTCCTTCCGATGGTCCAACACCCTGCTGATTGCCGCTGTCGTTTAAGGTAGAAGATTCTGCAATCAAACTCCACGTTAGCTTTGCTGGAGGTATCCGAAATCACAACATCTCTGTATACACACACACACAGCGCCAACCTCAGAAATGCAACAGTAAGTAGCTTTCTTCTTGTTTTAGGGTGGATTTTCTTATTTATCGCCTACTGCTTTGGATAAAGTCCAGCACCAAGGGGGGCTTAGTTTGTCGAGATGAATTAAAAAAATAATTACATGCAGATCAATATAAAATAATCCCCCCAGCATAGCTTTATCAGCAGCTATCAGGAACGCTTACAATCATAACTGCCCTTCATCTGGGGACAAACAATGCAAAGCTTCACTCTCTTTAAGAGCTTCTGCTAGTTCACAAACCATCACTTGTTCTTATCTCCCCTTTAGGGAAGTGAACGCCTGCTCCCCTGGGGTGGACAGGTTTCTCTGTCAGGTGTGGAGGCAGATGGTGTTTATCTTGTCATCGGAGATGGACAGGGGACTTATTTAAGGTGTTAAGGACGGTGGAATGGATGGAAGGCGCCGGTTTGTTAAGGATGGTTGTCTCATGACCGGTTCATAAGCAGCTAGGTGGGATGGCCTCTTTGTGGAGGGGCTATGAAGCTATTTCATGTCTGACTGGTTGAGGATAAAAAAAACACTGGTGGCGGCTGCATTTGAGCATTCATTCAAGACTTGAGACTGAAGTTCCATTGGAGGAATTAGGAATGATTACCAGTTCAATCATCTAAATGGATGAGTTAAACGCACAGGTCAGGGGTTTCAAAAGGTGTTGACCTCTCTTAAGGGTTGCAACTGATATTTCACGAGATGATTAGTTGGAAATATCTTGAGAAGGGCATCAACTCTTATGTCGTACACCACAGCAGGTTTTCAAGGGGATGCATTTTCCTCTCTGCAGGAGACACAGCTCAAGATAACCGTTGCATCGCAATTTAAACAAGCAGGAGACACCAGCCGGAGCAGAGCATGTCAGCTTCAAATCACAACGCAAAATGTACAAAACTCAAAAGACTGACGAGCCGAAAATCCAATACAGCTCCATCCTAGACCTGTATTTCTTGATGTTGCTCCAATCAAGCCAAGTGCTGTGTCAATGATGGCGGTCACGGATGCCGTGACAACCTGCAAGTTATTTTGGGCTTTCCACCAATCAGCCGCTCAACACGCCGACCCCCCGTATTGCCAGCGCCTGCTGGGTATGGATCGCACCGCCTGCTGCGCCAGGTGTCCTTCTCATCCAATGAGCCATTAGAGTGCAGCTCGAGGAAGAGAAATGAAGCCTCAGAGGATAAGTGAAAAATGCCCTCTGCATTCTGCAGCTCCAGGTGGCCGTCCTCCGGCTGTGGCATTTTGAGGTTACGTATTGTTATGTCTCCGTTTGTGTCCTTGGGTTTTCTTTTCTTTTGATGTGCTGCCGACTGTGAGAGCACAATGATTCTGTCGTCTGTGTTTCTCTTTTTCGTCTTCCTTCAACAGAGAATAAAAGATTCTCAGCAAACGCGTGTTGGCATTCAACATTTCGATGTATCCTCATATATCACAACAACACTGGTTTATATGTTACAAAAAGTTATTTTGCATCTTTGAGTGTTCTCAAATGTCCACCAGCAGGAGGGATCGGTCCGCCTGAGCAATCTCAGAGAGGCCACAATCTGTTCAGGCAACTTGACGACATTAAAGATTGTGGTTTGGGTTAAAATTAGTACGTTTAAACTACTTTGTTAGGTTCTCATAAAATGTTTGCACAGCAATGAGCCGGATCTACTCCCCATCATTGTTTACATGAGTCTTTATTCAAGGTTACAAGTGTTTCATCTACTGTGCGTTTGCTTTTCCATCGACTCACAGTCCAGTATATTGTGCTTCAGAATCATATTGAGGTTTAAAGAGCTTCGTCTGTCTGTAATATAAATAACGATATTACTGCCATCGTACATACAGTGAGTTAATATCTCAACTCATTTCATACAAAATTGTGTTTTGAGTTCTGGTTTTGAATCACAATAATCTCTCCTCTCTTGCCTGGTTCGAGTACTGCAGAGTGCAAAGGACTAGAACTTTTAAGTGTTTCTCTTTGTTCTTGTGAAAATGGTCCTTCTTAAATCAATACATCATCAATCATTGAGTCCAATCACAGATTCCATCAAATAGATGACCATGGGTACTACATCTCTTTATTTTCTTGATGGAACACAAAGCAGACATTAAGCCCCGCCCCCCCCCCCCCCCCCGCATTCTCTTCCAAGGTTGAACACTGAAAGAACGGCCACTGAGAGCTAATTCATTTGTAGACTGACTGCTATAAAACATAATTACAGCGTACCCTATCACTGACAAAGCCTTCATTATGGTTGTTTTCAGCGGACTGAGTCATTCTGTTGATTTGGGTGCCGCATTGTTCTGTCCATCGAGTAATTTATGATGGTGTCACACAAACAAAATCTTTTCAGGCGTGTCTTTTCTCAACAGAATGAAAGTCCTAATTCTGAATCAATATGCTGCTTTTTTCCTTAAAAATAACTGCTTTTTTTGCTTTATCTTGCTGTTAACTTGGGAACCCATCAGTGCAACAGCTTTGAGAAGTCTACAAAAACCCGAACTATAAGAAAAATAAAGGGAAACAGAATGCTGCTGGCTTAAATCAGACTGAGATGTACCAGCGTTTGCACAGATTTCACAGACGCCCCGCTCTGGGTAGAATGCTTCCACCTACACCAGAGTTGTGACATGAATAGCATCTGCAGGCTATTGTGACAAAGAAAGGGAAAATGCTGGAGCGTATGAGAGAATGAGAGGAGAGAGTGTGGGGGGAAAAGTCTGTGGCGGGAAAAAAAGGTAACGACAAGGGAGAGGAGTGTGTGCAGTGAAGAGCGGAGACGGGTGAAAATGAGTCAGACTTCTGCGTTTTGTTTCTGGTTTGGGTCCTACAGGTGTCCCTGGTCCTGATCCTCAGGTGTGTGTGGATCAGAGGTTGTGCAGGTCTAACTCCTCACCAATGGACCACTTCACCTCCCATCACTCCCTACACTCAAAAAAACAACGCTTTCAATGAACTTAATACAATCATGGAAAGAATTTCCAGAGGATTAAACTGCTTGATTTAAGCATTAAGCAATTATGTTGGTCCAACTTCATTTACTTGAGTCGGATCAACTTCATTTATTTGGGTTGGTCCAACTTATTTACCAGGGGTTCGTCCAACTTAACATATTAGGGTTGGTTGAACTCATTTTACAGGAAGTAAATTAAGTTGATCCAACCCTAGTAAATTAAGTTGGAACAACATAATTGCTTAATAATTAAAGAAAGCAGTGAGAAGTGAGAGCAAAAGATGAGAGGAGGGGCCAAGTACCGCCACCGGCTAGCGTGCAGTAAAATAAAGATGTGATGAGGAGGAGACATCGGTGGAGTGCGTTTGGCTACTGATACCTCGCTAATGCCCCGACAATCCTCACTGACCTGTAGCATCTACTCCCCGCGGACAGCAGTGCTCCGTTGCTGTAGAAACCTCCTCCACAGTATTTTGTATCCAAGTCGCATTAAAAACATCTGCCTTTGCAAGTTATTAATACCTGCGGTTTGTCTTATCAATGTCCCTTGTGACCCAGGAGATATAAAGAGCTTCTATGCAGCGCTGTCTTTTATCTCAGTTATTAAGGATACTGAATGAACAACGAGTGGCAGTTTCTCTCAAAAGCACTGATCTCTAAGTCGCTTAAAAATAAATAATCTCTCATAAACACCTTTTTGTTTAGGTTGAACTTTAGGGTGACCCATATAGTCATATTCTACTCCAGTCAGGCGCTACACTCACAAGGCATGGTCATTCACTGCAACATATGATCTCATGATCTTCATCAGCTAATTGAGAAGATTGTCTATTTGGAATATTTTGCCAAACTATTTTCAAGGCCAAGAACGAACGGCACAATAAAGTACAACATAGCAGCTGTAGGAATGTATGACGCACGTGATATTTTACAGTAGAAATGTCGAATTACATAATTTCCGGTCGGTGACCTTCCTCCCAAATGGAAGCAAACTTCACTTCACAACAGAAACTGTAATTGCCGTTAGCCTCAAGGAGAAAAAATCAATCAGACACCTTGAACAGCTGCACCACCCAGCAGACTACAGAAACAAGTGCTATCCCACAATTTCACCTGAGCTGGATTTACACCAGCTCTGTGGCTCTCAGCCGCCACGCGTGTCCTTGCGTGTCCTTGCGTGCATTCAGAGTAGATTAAACCCTTTATCCCAACTCCTGGGACACCAAGTCAACAATTGGCCCACTCACAGCCATATTACATTACACCTCCTGTTCTCCAGCGGGTTAGAATTAAGGGTTCATTTGTTTGTGTTAACAGTTAATGTACACAAGCTAGAAATTACAGTTATAAGCAGGCAATGAGCCGATTACTACATTAATTGCATGTTTTTCGTGTTAATATTCCATGAGTAGAAATGTAAGCGGGCAATGCTGCGTGTTTTGCCTGCTTCTCAAGCTAAATATTAGCAGCCTGTCCATATGTTCTCCCTGCACACATTCAAACACGTATGCCCGTGCAAGCTGTATAACAAGATCACACTGATCAGAAGCTGTTCGTTTGCTTGACTAATCAGAAAACCCTTGGCGAGTGTGCAGAGGAGGACAAACACTGCGGCAAAGAGACGAATACTGTTTGTGCTCTGTGGTTAAAATGGTCTCAGTTGGCAACACCCCCCTCCCCCTCTCCCAAGATCAGCCCACATGTAATATTGATTTGTGTTTTTGCTTCACGCCAGCAGCCCCTAAGAAAGAGGATGTGTTGGAACATTCTGGTTGACTCCGTGGGGATCAGAGTGTGTGCGCTACAGTCTGTGCGTGTAGATGGGCGGGCTGGGGTATTAACCCGATGGTGGTGTTTTTGAGGAGACAGACCCATTCACCATCTCAGGTGATGAGGCAAAGTCAAATCATACCATTTCTCCTTGGTCTGCCGGTGAGATTTGATGGTGAATTTGACAGAATTCAACTTGTGAATGAATGTCTGCGTGCCTGGCCGCGTTTCCTGGGAGCAGAAGAACTGGAGCGTCGTAATGAACGGAGAGAGATGGTCTCTATGCAACAGACGGACGGCGGTGGCTAAATCCTGCAGTAAATCCTTGAATCCAAAAAGTAGAGAAAATCAGCAGTGACAAGGTCAGACCACCAAAGAAAATGGAAACCAGGGCTGGTTGGAGGAACTGCAATGAGAAAGCAAATGTTTCCCTGTGTCCACTTTCCCTTCATGCTTGTTCCAATCACCATCTTCACATCTACGCTGTTACAGAGGATAAAAGGATATTTCCTGATGAATTCATCCATTTCCATTGGTGCATCAGCCTAAAAAAGGCTCTCACATGGAAGTGCACTCCAGAGCACATTAGTACCACATGTGTATAAAAAGTAACAACATAGTGCATGTTTTCCTTTATGAAGACAATGCAAATCTCCATCCGGATTGATAAAAGCACCTCTAATGCAAGAAACGCAGCCCAAAGTGCTCAGCATCGAGGGAGAATAGAATGAACATAAAAACAACGTGAAAATACCTTCGACTGGAAAATGAAACCCCATGAAAATAATGTGAAGATGCTTTCTGTACAAACTAAATTAGAACATTGCTCACGAAAAGTGCACATGTATTCCGAGGCTTCATAAGATCATAAGATTTGATGTTGCCATAAAGCAGAGGCTTACGTATATCTTTTGTTTTATGACATTTAGAGCATTGTGATTTATAATAACTAGAGGTGTGATATGGCTGTCCGGGGCACATTTGCTCCAGTTACCCAGCATGCTTTAAGAAGGTCCAAGAGGGATTTAAGATGTTTTATGGTCCTTCGGTTTGTCTCATATCATGGGAACAAGACGTCTGAATGGATAGAGGTTTTAACAGCCATGGAAAGGGTTTGCTTGAGGAAAACGGTAAATGATGAAATCACATTTGTTTTCAGTGGCCTTGAAAAGAAAAAAAAAACCACCACCACAGGTTGAACATCACGGTTCAGTCGCTTTCAAGCTCTGCATGAGTTTGTAGAGCACAGCTCCCTACAGTCCACACTGATGAGAGGGTATGGGTGGGGGGCGGGGCCAGAGGAGGCAGTGGGGTTTATTTAGAGACGTGGAGCCCAAATGAACATCCTTGATTTGTCAGACTTTTTGAGGGGTCAAGTGGACTCGATTTTACGTGTTTAAATAAAAATAAAGCATAATCCACGTCGACATCGTGGATCTGAGTGCTAATGCGTTGGCTGTTCGAAACATTTCCCAGCGTTTCAGGCTGACTTGTCTCAAGGGCTCAGCTGGAACACGGCTGATTCTCAGTGATTTTATTGGTATTTGTTTCTCTCGTCATCTCCGAGATGCCTTCTGCAAAAAAGGGCGAGCTGTCTCTATGGCGTCGGAGTAGTAACTCTGCCAACTGCAGACACAATCTGAACTCCGGAGCAACCCGTGTGGTCCACCCACAAATCAATCACTGATGAATCCATTCAGCGAATGAATCCTCACCGCAAGCCACTGACAATTTCCCATGCTGTGAAATTGTCGAGGATCTCTCAGGAAGGGAAACGCCGACGGAATGTTGATGCAGCGCTCAGGGTCAATACCGCTACACGGGACGGCAACCTTCACTGATGTAAATAATCCGTTTCAAACGGCAGCTAAAAAGCGACACAATGTTGTGGCCATGACAAATGGGAGGCGGATAAGGTATGAAATCTCACGTGGGTTGCTTTGTAACGGCAGCAAACGATATTAGGAATGAAAGACGCGTCCGATTGTAGATTAGCATTGGCCACGCTTCTCCCGCGTTTACGCTACAATTAGAGCGTGAGCGCGTCGGAAGCGTTCGCTGCATTGATATGCAGCCGCACACTAAACACTCACCTGCTGGTTAGGAATAACAGGATGCGGTGACTGTTGCACTATCAGGCTAACAACAGTGACTCCAGCTCAACGTTGTCGATCTGGTTGGTATTCACAAAAGGAGCAATGGAAGAGTAGTTGAATCCTAAACAGCTTCACTTGCACTGAACATGCATTTACTGTCGGGGATGGTCCGATATCTGGTCCAGGCTCAGTTGCAAAGCAAGACTATTTAGAGGATCTATGGATTTTAAAAGGCTTTGCACAGAATCATGCTTTTTGTTCCTGGTCACAGGCTAAGATCAGAAACATGTTGAGACTCCGCTCCACGCACATGAGGTGAGAGTCGATGGCGCAGACCAGCCTTTGTTTCGAACCCAACAACATCGCAGCCAGTCGCCTGGGCCATATGGAGTTGTCGCCAGAATGCGCTCCCGCCAACAGGAGTGGCTTTAAGCCCAATTAACTGATAAATGTTGGCCTGCAGGGAGCTGGCAGAATGAGAGATCAATGGAGCGCAATGGAGCTGAGCAGTCACAGAATCCCTCAACCGGATGAACCTGGTTACAAGCTCCTGGGATGGCAAACCACAGCCTCGCTTGTGTGCCCTTGAGCAAGACAGCCAACAAGCTTTAGGGGCGTAAAACCAGAAGTACCATAGCGTTCGGTATCGTGCTGCATCATTATGGTTGCAGAGGATGATAAAAGTAGAATGTGTATGTCACCTTGACCACACATTCTTACAGGTCGTCACTATGACAACAGTAGCCACTCTCCATACTGCTACTAACACAGGAGGATGATCCCGCTCGGTACGGGATGCCACATTATAAAAAAAGATGTCAAACGTAGACATAATGTAAATATAAGGGTCACATAGGGAAGATGTTCTGTGGCTGGTTGCAGCGGGAGCCAGGCAGACCTGTCAGCACCTGGGTTAGTCATCCTGACGTCGGCTCAGGCCCACGTGGGCCAGGCCACTCAGGAGCCTCCGGCACGCCACATGCATTATGGAGGAGCATCAGAACAGCAAGGGCGGGAGATGCACAGGGCCTGTTTTCCAATGACTATGCTGATGTCAGGAATATATGTTGTTACATTAAAAAGC
Source organism: Melanostigma gelatinosum (assembly GCF_949748355.1). Classification (NCBI taxonomy): domain Eukaryota; kingdom Metazoa; phylum Chordata; class Actinopteri; order Perciformes; family Zoarcidae; genus Melanostigma; species Melanostigma gelatinosum. The sequence goes on along the minus strand of NC_136657.1, from coordinate 2,699,503 downwards.
ACTTACTGAGGCATTAAGATGCCCCTTATTTCCCATTACGCGGGCTGGAAGTAACAGGAAATATAGGAGTAATTGGAATTTGGCCAAGGATGGGTCAATGCCAAGATTAGTCAATTTCTCCTTTTTAAAATTTGCATTTTTAATAAAATGAAACTGAAAATAAGCCAACTTTTCACAAACTATACAACAAAAATGATAAATCTTATCAAGTATATTTGTCTTATTACTTCTCAAAATATTTCACAACACTTCATACTGTATAACAATAAGGCAATAGTACTACTTACATTTACTTACAATTACAGGCTTATTATAACAGAACACATAATAAAATAGCTGAACATTTGTTCATTTCAAGATCTCTTTATGACTTTAATATATCTTACTTCAAGAAGAAGAGTATTTAGTTCCATTGATAGATTTTTACTGATGACAAACAAAAACAACTTGTATTCATTGGCTTTTTCTCAGTTTTTCTCAGTTTGTTTATGTAAATGATGAAGCCTCGATGAAGACCAACGTCAGTTATGGAGTTCCACAAGGTTCTGTGCTTGGACCAATCTTGTTCACCTTATATATGCTTCCTTTAGGCAATATTATCAGAAAACACTCTATAACCTTTCATTGTTATGCAGATGATACTCAATTATATAGAACAGAGAGGGAAACTACATACAGTTGAAAGAAGGATTCTCTCACATCGTGATTTAGTCGGAATTGTTCCAGAAACCTGCACTCTAATCGCTGCACGAGCAGAGGGAAGTAGATAAAGGTGAATGAGAGGCGCGTGCACGCTAAATCCAACAAAGCGTGGCCACTCTCACGCCGTGAATGTTCCAATTACTAGCAGTCACAGGGGTGGAACTTTGTCTGATCTCTATCTGTCGTTAATCATCCTTGAAACTCGTGTGTTCCCCTCTGAGCAACCGCTGAGGATTTAGTTCAGTTATTTGAATATTTGCCCCCCCGACTCAAACTGTTGGATTAAAGCGCACACAAGGAAGATGACCACTGATGAGATAAAAGACAATGGCGCGAATAAACAATGACAGTGGGTTCTTCCCAGGCCCTCACTGACAAAACAAAAGCAATAGTGTCAGAAAAACTTTTCTTTTTGTCTCCAATGAACATAAGCAAACAGATTGCCTTGCTCAGAGTTGGTTGCCTTTGGGAGGCCTGATGGGGAGCGCCGTTTCTTTGGCAGAGGCGTTCCTGCGCAATGGTGGCGACTCGTAACCTCGAGATATATCTTTCATATAACTTGTCAACTTACAGTCTGCTGCATCATTCTTTTTATGAATACATTTACATTTATAAGAAAAACATACTTGAAAAAACCCTTTTCTACAGAACCATCTTCCATTTAATCTTCTGAAAAGTTAGAAATGTTGAACATTTCTTTGTGAGAGTAAATATTCACAACTAAAGAAGCAACACTTGGAGCTAAAGAGGGGGTTTACACTCAAAAACAGCTAATAACTGTCGTGTGAAACGGTTGTGTTCACGTATAACCAATGCGAATAGTTCAAAGAACAAGAAACAAATGTGATAAACACCAGTTACATCCTGGTAGATTTGTGTAAAATGCATACAGAAATGTAGAAACAGTGGATAATGTGTAAAGGCTAACTGCAAGAGTATAAAAGTGAGATACGGATTCAATGAACAGAAAGTAAAAACCAACGCTTTATTGGCAAATGCTGAGCGTCTGTGGTGAAGATAATCAATAAAGCCCCAAAATCTGCTGATGCCGGTGCTTTAATCATATAGGCCGTTTCAAATAGGAACACTGGAAACATTAAGAATATATTGGGTTTTAAACCTGCTAAATCCAAAGCACTAACTTTAGTTTTCTGCATGTGTACATGTCTCACTGTTTACTTGCATGCGGTTGAACTCTTCAGGTGTGATCCCTCTGAGCAGCAGGTGACTGGTCTAATCGCACCAATCGGTGAGAAGAGAGGCGATCTTGGAGATTGTAGGAATTAAGAGAGAGTATCGCACTTCTGGGCCAACTTTTTTACAAATGCATTGAATGAAAGCAAGTGGAAGTGATGGAAAGTAAACTGAGGATTTAGGAAAGTTTACTCAACCAATGACGTTTGTTTGCAGCTCTTTAGAAACCCATATTGTTTGATAAGAGTCTTTTTGGTCCATTTCGTAGTGGATATGATATCCTTCCTTGAGGATGTGTCTGGGAATGATGAATTGTTCTGCTGTGTGACTGCTGCCCTATAAAGGGCTCCCATTACACATAGCATGTGGTAGTACAAGTACCAGTACCAGTACGTTGGTGTTGCTGTGCTTCTGAGGACATTGAATGTGCGTACAGTAAATAAACTGTATGTCACCATGTAGCAGTCGTTCCTCTGGGTTCAATGAGCACACTGCCGGACTGCCAGAGAGCCTGCCTCCTCCAGACAGGTGCTTTGATGGTCTGTGCAGTGATTCTACAGTCTAATTAGAGCAGCGGGCAATTCCGCTACAGCCTTGCAGAGCTCTGTGAGTCATAGGTGTTTCACGATTACGTGTATGTTAAGTCTCGAGTTCTTGTTCCAAAGAAGATGAACACATGTTACTAGGGAGACCAAAAGAGAGGTGAAGTACTGGAACTAATTTTGTTATGCAGAGACTTACAGTACACATGAAATGTAGTTTACATGCACAATCGTTGTAACTGTCACACCATAATTGTCACGCTCCCCCAACTAATACAAGCAGGTACTATGTATAATAGAGTTGAGAATGATCGAATATTAAGTGTTCATTCTAAAATGCTTCGACTTTTATTGAACTTGCTTTTTTCTCGTCTCATCAGAAAAACTTTAAGACCGTTGGAGACCGTGTTGGAAGGAAGCCAAACGAAAAATGAACAGCAGATATGAGCTCTAGCGCTCCGGAGAAAACACACGCATCAGCGATTATTACTCAGCTGTCAGATTCCTGAGGGCTGAGCTTCAGAGCACGCAAGTCCTTTTTGTTTTCCCACCACATGGATATTAGTGATAGTAGTGTGTTACATGGAGGGAAATACTTTACAGAAAGCAGCCAGTATCTCTTTAAAGCTTTTTAATATCTGTTTTTTTTATATATTTTAAGGATATATATATATATATATATATATATATATATATATATATATATATATATATATATATATATATATATATATATATATATATATAATGCCTGGTGAATACACGTTGAGAACTTAGGGAGCAGGAAACCAAATCGTTGTTACCTTTATCAGAAAAATAAGATTCTTAATATGTGCCAAATTCGTTACCGTCACCTCGCCAACGATCACAGCTGTTCCCCAACGACACAAGAGCATCGCTGCCATTTGCTGTTTCATTGAAGACGCACGCTTTACCCCCGACATGGCTGGCCTGCCGATTATATAATTTGATCAAAAAACAAATGTTAAGACCTCACATCAAAGACTCATTTTGAAAAATCCATCTCTCCAATTGTGGCTGATTAGGGAGCCTCCAGAGGCAAACATGTGCTGGGATGTAGATGAGAATGGCCTCCTGTTTTGTTGCAGATGAGAGAAGAGACTAAGATGGTTCACTTCTGTCTTTCTGCTCTCCCTCGCTCGATGCCTCCTCCCTTTATAGTCTCTCCTCCTGTCTCTCTCTCTCCTCTGCAGACTTGTTTTTGAATTCGCTCGAGCAAACAAACGCTGCAGCACCAGGAGGACTTAATCACCGTCGACGACGGCGTGGGCGGCTGCTCGGCCCCGAGACAAACCCGGTCTGACCAGTAACCAAAAGGTTGCCGTTTTCCATCTGCCTCACTAAAAGAACAGAGTGGCTCTGCAGGCAACGTAAGACTGGTGGGCGTCGAACACGGCAGCATCCACATCGCTGAAGTGCTCTCGAAAAAAAAAAAAAAAAAAAGCAGTGAATCCACACTGATCGGATCAGAGGGTGCTTCAGCGCAAAAAAGACCCTGAATAACTATTTAACGAGATGCATGTGTACTGAATGTGGGTGGATTAACCAGACTAACGGGCTGCTCGCTGAGCCCCGCCCTCTTTAGTTTAGCAGATTACAATGACATTGTATCACTTACAATTCAAAGTCATTTTTGCAGGTTCAAGCTCGTTTTAGAACCTTGTAAAAGCAGTATAGTGGTATACATACGATGGGAAGAGTAACCTTGCTTACATCCTTGTTCATATATACAAAAAAAACAAAAAAACAGTACGACTTCCCCAAATCAGCAGAGCAGGTCACAACCTAGCGTAGTGTGGCATAGAGTAGCGGCCAAAAAAAAACGATGTCTCATCTGTCCAGCACGAACACCTGTACCCTGAGATATAGCTCCTACCTACATTGTGAATAACCCAATTTGGTGTCCAACATATCCTGCACTTAATTCTAGAAATGGCTCCTACAGTCGGTAACGCGTGCACTCCTTGGAAACGGAAATACCGCTCGGTTACTCCTGGAGGTCGGTTGGACAGCCAGAAATGCTAATGTTTGCCGTTTGTGTTAAAGCATAATTCTTCTTCCTGCTGCATTTTCTTTAATCATATGCAAAGTTGTTAATTACGATGACTGCCACATTGGGGTATTTATTACAAATTCCATGTACCAATTTTTATTCATTTCTTGAAGTGCAGATTTCAGCTGTTCACAAGTCGGATGTTTTAATAATGCCTCCACACTCTTGCCACTGCTCCTGTTAGAAGCACTCCTGTCGCTGCTTTTACATTCTAATTAATTCTATTCTAAATGTGATTACAGTGTTCACTCAGTGATACAGCAGCGTGATTCATTTTCGTAAGAAAAAAAAGGATGTTGAACTTCCCACGCACCTATATTTCACTGTTCCCTAGGTTATTCTATACTGTAGTAGCTCTAATTCGGTTCAGACATGAAAAGCGCCTCAGAGAGACACCGCTTTCTCTAAAAGCTGCAATCCATCACTGCAAGAAAAGACACAGATGCAACACATGAAATATGGCTTCACTGGTATTTGCTGCATTAAGTTTACTTTGCCCACTTTTAATAAATAACAGTGTGCCGGTGGAAACGGTCCCCAAAAGACGTGTGAATATCAGAGCAATAATGCCATGTATGTCCCCCGCGTTGAATCAGAATGTGAACACGAGTGCGTTCGCTGCATGATTCAAACTGCGGAGTTCCAGCGAGACAGCTATTCCCAATATAAACCTCGTAGGCTTTTGATATGTCACTGCTGTGTTGCCAGGTTGTTGCACTGCTGGGTGCTGAGGAGAGGCTGACAGACAGCAGGGTTGCACTGATGCACTTATTCTAACCCAAACAACGATCACTCCTTTAATCTCGATCGTTTTGTTGCCAAAAGCTAAACGCAATTGAGAATGGCGTTTTCAAAGCACCACGATGCGGCGTCATGTTGAAATAAACAGATGTAGAAATGATGAGATGAAATGTGATATCAACGTATCCGTGGTTTGCAGAAACGTACAATGCAAACATTTGATTTCATGCGACTGGGTTGTTTGCAGAAAGAGTCAGTTACTGACGGTAGAAATTATAGTCTGTGTTTGACTAAAAGAGGACGCTACCGTCAACTTCATAATTCAGTTTGATGGGTGGATAACAAAAGAGGTAAAAACGAGTAAAAGCACAAAACAACAAGCACGATGAAGGCTCGCTCTCTTGAAAGCACTAAAGTTCAGTTGTTAAAGAGCAGCACAACTGTTTCATAAAAAGCAGGGGAGATGAATATTACAAAGCAGTAAGGAGCTATTATGTGAACTGGAGGAACCCTCCATTGTAGGAATCATGAATTGCTGCTTGAGGGGCACCTTTGTTCTTATCTGGCATTTCCAGCAGGTCCATCATTTGCTTTGTGCGTCATGTACGGGGGCGTACAGTGGAGTGGCAGCTAGAGTGAAGGCTTGCATGAGAAACTGGTTTGTTTTCTGAGACAATCACCGTAAGTGCGATTGTTGATGCGCCGCCACAGCCGGCCGGTTCGGTTCTGAAAGGCCGTGCACAAATGTGTCAGCGCTCAGGCCGCTGTCAGCTTTAAACGAATAGGAGACGGTGTTCGAGCGGGTGACACAGAAGGAAGCTGAACAGAAAAAACTTCATACCCGTCTGTGAATGTCACACTCCGACTGATAAACTCCTCTCCACCTTTTCTATTCAAACTCCATCATTATGCTCTCACTTAACATTTAGTATGAAACTGGCAACATGCTGCATGTAAAGTTGCACGTAACTGAATCTGGACGCCAATCTTTCGAGGCCTCTTTGTACTTTCTGTTCCTCTGATTCTTATTAAATGCACAGAATTAGAGAACCATTAAACCTAATGAAATAAAGTGCACAGAGACGCCTGATTAGCCTGAGAGCCGGCGCGATTGAGCCACGCGTAAATCAAGGTGCAAATTAAGTAGCTCGGTGAGCGTTTCTGTCATTAAAGTCGGGGGATGTGCCGCCTTTGCTTCGTGGACAGCCATTAAAACAATAGGGCACCGTGGCTGCTCTGGGAGACCCCCAACAGAGTGTGCAGAAACCGCACATTATCACATTATCGGCATCAAAGACTTCTGGCAGCAAAAAAATGAAAAGACATTATGACCCACAATTACCTACAACTTGAGATATTGGCAGAATTACAGCAGTCAGTGACAAACGTCGACATAGTTCCACACATTAACGGCTGCAAATGTGATGAAAGACATTGTTACTCAAACCCATTTATTAGATGTAAAGTACAAGCTTGATTTGATATTTGCCCTCCTATTTTATGAGCCTTTTATAAATTCACCTCTAATGCAGATAGCATTCAGCATAATGGGTATTGCAGATATAATAGCTATTCACAGCTATTCATATACAATTGTATTAATTCTAACATCGTGGCATTCATGACTGAATGAAACAGGCGGATATCAATTAAGTTGCTTGTTCTGGCTAAACGAAGAGACATGGAGCAAAGCTGCTACTGACTCAAGACATCTGAAACCACCAAAAAGGGTTTTGCAGTCTCCCTCAGAGGAAAGATAGCAGCGCTGTTTTTATGATGGCTGTCAGCGATGCAGCACTCCTCATATTATCCAACGGGGGAGGGAAGGGACACACTGTTCTAGGATGGGAGGAGGGAAGATGGAGGGGGGCGGAAGAGACTACAGGAGAAGGATTACCTGGACATGGTTACACAGCAGGACCATCATCACCCGCGGGGAAAAAAATAAATAAATCTAACTGTTTTATAGATGTGGCATACAGCGCCTCATCTTGCCCAAATAGCTGTGTCAGCCATTTTTTTTTCCGAAGAGACATAAGGCAGCAATAGCAATGCAGGAAATGAGCTACTCATAGAAGACATCCTCCGCGTACACAGTGGGCAACTACACACAGATAGCTGGAAGCCGGTTTTCAGTACTTACTGGTTGAATGCATGCTCTTACCCATGTGCGAGCATGTCAACAAACCTACTGGAAGCTCATAACATCAACAGATGAAAGAAAACTGTGCTTTGCAGTGTTTTGAGGCATTTACTCAAGTCACACTAAAAGCACCAGTGCAATCTGTATTTCAAACACAGAGAAACAGAGAAAAGAAGCTTCTTTGGCTGCAGAAGGAGTCCATTTTAGCAGCGTGCAGATACTAGATCATTGTTAATGTGTTGCGGAGTCGCCCTCTTGAACTACACCAGAGTATTTCATCTTATCGCCACAAATGTCTCATTGACTGGGACCAGCTGTATACGCTTCTCTGGAAAATGCATATTTCATCACCCGCAAAGATAAATCACAGAGAGAGCAGTCCTCTCCTCGACCCAGAATGCACTGCACAGCCTTGCAGTGAAACTGCCACAAGTTGCTGGACTCTTGAGTGTTCAGCGGGGAAGATCACAGGGCCAGAATTCCAATTATGTTGGTTCTAATTCAAAGAAGTTTGGGAAGAGACCCATTAGGGACAACAAAGAAAAGAAGATTTCTTTATTGTTGTCTTAAATTGAATGTACATACACTAAAAGCACAGGCAACTACTCCGAAAACCTTCCCATCAAGGAAAAACCATGAATAAGTGATGTCAACGGTCTCAACATCCAGCTCTGCATTGTGTCTAATTTGATTTAAATGAAATCGGTGAAAAAGCAGATGGAGCTTTTTTTCCACATCATGAGCACTGATTCCCTACTGTGCACTTAGAGTGCGTGAACCTCCCTCTCTGAGCATGGTCCAATGCAAGGAGAAGCAGATGTCCTTGTTGCTACGCTGCAACGTCAAATTTCCCTCCAAGGGGGGTCCGTGGTGAGGCCAAACAGTCACACGAGTGGCGCAGGATTACATGCATCCATTGAAGTTCAGCCAAAATAGGGCCATGGACAGGACATGGTTGCACCAAGGGGTGCCTCCTGTAGATAGCCAATATCTCAGGCTCTCTGCGGGGGTATCGGGCGCTGTGACACCCAGGGAGGGGAACCGGGCCGCTTTGAAGGTTAGACCAGCCAGAAACCACGGGGAGGTTGGACTATTTATGGCTTCATCCGTTCACAACATTTCATTTTTTCATGGCGGACTGTTGATTTTCAATGTCGGTGACCGAAGCTTTGTACTGTGCTGATTTTTAAGGTATATTGGTTTTGCTTGCTCCGACAATTTCAGTGGGCCTTATCTGACAACATCAGAACTTGAGATACAGCAGAGCAAGCAAGAGATCCTTATTCTGAGACATGAACGTGAGAAATGTCCCCATCAATATTTCAGTTTCGGTGCCATCTCTGCTCTCGGCCTACATCTCTCCAGAGGATCTCCTATTTTTGTCATTCTGAACTCTCCTGTACCACGGTTCAAAATAACATCGTTATACACCAGATGAAATTGAATAGGATAAATACTATCCCGTAGCCTTACCTCTACAGGCCCAGAACACAACAAAATCCACTTGCACACAAGATATTCTGTATAAAAGCCAGATATCCATGGGATCATGCTCCCAAGAGGAAGAACCCACTAGAATCAGGTGGTATTAATACCAGAATTTCTCTCTTCTAGCTCTACAAGCTATGTACTGCACTACACCATGAAATGTCTCACTATTAAATCCACTATTTCATCCATGATTAAAGCTTCTATTCGTTACAGATTTGTTTGCATCCGTTTCCCAGAAGTCTGAGGGGGAAGCGCTGAGAACATCGTGAATGAAGCGCTGCACGCAACCAACCGTGCACCATGTAAGCATCATACCATGCGGTAATTATTTAAAATCATGCAATCATCTCTAATGAGAGGAAAGTGCAAAGCTGTAACTAAATGTAGAACACGCCGTGTTTACAGCATGAGGTTAAGTGAAAATGTAGAACACGCACAGATAAGAGCGCAGTCGGGAATAAGATGAAGCTTATGAAATAATCTAATTTACATCCAAACGCAGCGCATGTTAAATCAAACACCAACGTGTATTCTGAGTTTTGAAGTCACACCGGAGGACGTAACAAAGTAACATGCATTTCTGAGCAAATCTTCCTCAGAGACCAAATCAAAAAGACACCTAACAGTATCACGAATGAAAGTAAGACTGCGCCAGCAATACGTAAAAAGTGGAACCGGTTTGCTTCGACTGGTATTTTTAGATTATTCCCCGATTCGTCCCTCATGACACACAGATATGCTCACCTTGCAGGCTGAAAATAGACTGCTTTGTAGGTAAATACCAGCTCCATTTGCCAGCTCCATTTAGCTGAGCGCTGTGCAAGTTCAAAATATTTGCTATCCAGATCTAACCAGTTCCATGCAGATGCCAACAGCCCATTGGTATCCATGTTGGCAAATGGTATTTCTATTAGATTTAGTCACACTGCTGCAGTTTGCCCCCCTGCTTTGTAGCGGTGTTTGCACTGTGTCCTAATAGAGCAGGAAGAGCACCCCTTGTCTGAGCAATTTAAAAAAGCAATTTGTTCTCTTTCTCCCTCTGTTTGCTTTTACTGTGTTCTGGCCCAGTGCACTGGGAGCAAGCTAACCTTACATAAATTACTCCTAGTGCCTATGAAAATGTCAACAAGATGTGGCCAGCTCTCCTCCCACGCTGATGCGTGCGAGAGAACATTTGTGTGTGCGCCACCATGTAGATGTTAAACCACGCAAAGTGGATGCATGTGTGACTGGGTGAGTGTCTCTGATAGCAGCGCACGTCTCCCCTGAGAGCATACGAGCGTGTGTGGGTGGGTGAACGTGTCGGGGCATCAGGTTCGGGGACAGCCGGGTGGGCCCGCTGACGAGGATGGATGGATGGATGTGAACATCTCTTTCACGCTCCTTTCACAGCGGCCGGGCTGATTCATCTGTCTGAGACGCCGTTGTCATTTCGCTTGTCTGATGTGGACTTCAGCCACTCCCACTGATGGATCTTTCAGAGCCCCCCTCCTGTCTATGACCACGTCTGTGTGTCGCATGGTCATCTCTGAAAACGCTCCTCTCGCTGCGTACGTGGGCGCACGAGAGCCCACGAGAGCCCCCGCTGCGCATAAATGTGCATTTGTCAACATGAGTGGACGTCCAGCTTCTTCGACATTTGTATTCGTCGTTGAGACAAGGGGTGTTTTTCAAAAGCAAGTGAGGAAAAACAAGTGCAGAAATGTGGTCTCATGCTGTTGTTGCCCACTATAAATGGTTCCTCTCTGCAGGCGGTCCCTTCTTGCCGGTGTCGCCGGGTCTTCTCTCCCGCAAACTGCCTCTTAAGCTTGTTTCATCTGTCGCCATCATTTAAACTGCAACTCGCACACTTAGAAACTTTACGTCGCACTTTGTTTTGATCGTGTGCCAGAGAAAAACAAAGCTGATCGGTCTTGAAATGGACCAGGCTGTTAATGCATTGGCTGTCATGTTTGTGGTTTGCCCCGTTACACCGATGTGGGATGCAGGTTGGCTGGATAAGAAGCGACGGCAGTGGGGGGGGGGGGGAAAGGTACCGTCTACACCGTAGACTGTACCATGTTTTCTAATGGTGGGGCCTATTAGAGCTGTGAGTTCAGCACCAGGGACAGCTCCTGCAATCCCAATGACAAACCTTGGCTCTGGGAGTAACCCAGCTTCATATGTACATATGAAGGAAAGACTGATTCCAGAAGAAGAAAGGGTTGTCTTTGGAAAAAAAAAAAAAAAGTAACATGATAGCTCAAAGGGAGGATGTTGTCTACATTCTCAACATGTTACTGACAGTCTACTTTGATTGCAACGCACGCCGCAAACAATGCCTCAATCAGGAGAAGAAAACGCACTTCCGTAAACAAGAAGACCGTTATTTCCACGCATTAGTGAGAAATAGGCCGGATGTCTTCTATATGAAGGCAGCGGGTTGAACAGAGAGCCATCAGCAGCAAAATATAGCAGCAGAGACGAGAACTGACATCATGAACTCTTTTCTGAGACATGAGTTGTAATTACAGTCTTATCTACTGTTCTAAGCAATTCGTGAAATGGAGGGGAACCCGTGCCCCCCCACACACACACACACTCTACATAATCACCAGAGGGTCAAGGAGGCTGTGTGTGACTTCCTCTGTCTTTGGCTGATTGGGTGAGCCACTCCGAGTGTGTGTGTGTGAATGATTTAACCTGTGTGACCAGAGCCGGGGCCGCTCAGTAAATGACAGTATGATGGCACGCACAAGCACTCTTAAATGACAGTCCTAATTGGACCGGTCGGCACAGGGGCCACGGATGACTGTCCCAGAGGGAGGAGAGGATACATAACCCTCATTCACCCTCACAGGCAAACACGCCACATTTGGTACAAATGGATTTTACAACGGCCACACTCATTCTGTTTTAGACTAGACAGTCCTCAGGGCGTGTCCCAGAGGTCCACCCACACCAGTCTCACGTCGAGAGCGAGTGCTAATATACCTCAACTGCAGAGAGAATCAAAGCCTGTATTTGAAACACGGCTGTTTAAGAGATTGCCCTCCGTGTTATTAGCGTATCTTTATTGTCTCATGTTATATACTTCATTTTACATTGTTCGAATTTTGACTTTCCAGCTCATTTTTTCGGTACTATCAAATTTAACATAATTTTTAATTTTTTAATTCAATTCAACATTTTACTATTGATGTGAAATGTAAAACGGATGTTTCAAATAAAAAGCCTACTGGGGAAAATAATATGATGAATGAGGTTAAATCAACTCTTCTCTCCGGCGGATCATTTATGCAACTCATCAAATTTAGCATAAACTTACATCATGCATTGCATTTTGGGGTTTAATTCATCAAAGAAAGACATTTTTCTGTTATGTATCTATTTAAGCATGTGTCAGAGTTCACTCCCTGCTCTTTTTCTGTAGTAGTGTTCTCGACCAATAGAATTGCTGGTAAAGAAAACAATAAGAGAAAGTCAGAGCAGCAGACCGATATGATGCGAGTCTTATAATCATCTGTCTTTACTGAATATTGGCTTTTATGGTACTTACATTATTTATTGGATTTCTTTATCTGAGCTAGAACAAAACATTGTGCGAGTTTATTAATATTCTTCTGCTTCCCACAGAATATTAAAACCTCATCTCTTACTCCTCACATCCCTTCTATTCCCATTTCCCAGAGCACATTTCATCGCTCCACAAACCGATAAGACACTGGCCAAAGAGACATTTCTTTGACCACATTAAGTGTTCTTTTCATCACTCAAGCACATCATTTCCACTGACAAACGGGGACAGAGCAGTTCGGCAGAGGAACGGCCTCAGCTTTATGATCGACTATCCATTTACCATGAAAGGGAAGCTAAGAAGAGCTGTCGGATCAGATGAGAGGACACGCGCTAAGTGGCGATGCCACACTCGTACCAAAGGAATATTCTTAAATAGTTCCCGCCTTTGAAACTAACTTTTGTGGGCCAGATAAGAGACTGAGGGAAAAAAAAAAAAAAAAAAAATGTGTCTGGTAAGAGTGCAGCTCATGTTTTCACAATTTTCTTTAAAACTACACATGCTTTGGTTTGTGACATTCAAAATATAAGTGAGAAGCTTTTTGCAAGCCACACGCACACACACACACACACCGAGGACCAGTAGCAACGATAAGGTTCACTGAGCAAGTGCATAAATAAGCTTGAGCTCTGCATGGAAGCGTGTACATGGGAAGGAGTGTAATGAGAAAAGCGGGCGTCTGTCTGTCTCCCGGGTGCTGATGGGTGCGCTAACCACTGCCGGCATTTCTCCTGCACTTCCAATCGCGGCTCAGGTAATTGGATCCCCCCCCCCCACTGAGCGAATGGCCTCCTCCTGCGACACAGAGGAGCGTGGGTTTACATGGCCGCAGTCGGGTGGCCTCAACGCTATATAGATAAGCACACTGATGCATCATTACCACGTGTAAAAGTATGTGTCTTTTTGGGAGAGGCGGAGAAAGAAAGAGCCTCTGACAGGTGAAGTTCCCCACGTCGTCCTCCGCTTCATTGCATGTGATGGAATTCGTAATTACTTTACTTTGATTTGTGTCACATGTTAAATTGGCCATCTCTTTCTACAAGCCGGCAGCAAGTCAACTTATTGTTGATCTAACAAGCCCCGCCGTATCAATTACCACACTTTGTCACAATAATACCGGCTAATCTCTCCGACTATGAAGACGAACTTGGCACCGAAGGGTATCTCTTCATCCAGCATGTAGCTACACAGATCTATGGACTAATGCCTTCAGCTGCTGTTTATCGAACAAACCTCAGAACAATTCAAACACCTAAAAAGACACAAATCCACCCATTTCTCACTGGCTGTTATCTCGTCGACTCTGGCTCTGTGTAATTCACATGTAGCACAGGTGAGAGTTCAGCAGCCCTGAAGACTGCGTGCATTCACACTGAAAGTCTTTGCAGCTAAGAGGTGTGAATTCTGTCTCGCTGCCATCGACATGAATCATTGTCATCACAGATTACCGATGAACATTTAGCATTTCAACACAGTACAACATTGGAATTCACGATATGAAATATAACATAACCAGACAAAGAGTGGGCGGAAATGCTTGCAGCTCTTCGAGCTTGATGCTAATGTTAGCACGCTAACAACGGCAACGCTGTTGTGAAACAGGTGTAATGTTTACCACGTTTACCATCTTAGTGAGAGCAGGCTTATTGTGGAGACGATCCTCAAGTGAGGACTGATTCATCTCTGTAGACTTATAAAGACACCATAAACCTACTGAGCCCACTGAGACAAAAGCATGGACAAGGTTTTCAAAATCCAGCTTGGACTTTGGCGCCGTCATTCTTGATCTATTCTTCAGATGACATACATGATGCTCAATGTCAGGATGTATTTTTAGGCTTACGCATTATAAATGGTTAAAAACAATCCATACATTTTGCCTTTCTGCCTTTCTCTTTGAGCAGCAAGCTTAGCAGCTGGTTTTGGCTCAACCGCCACTTCTATTACAAGTCAGAGTAATTACCGGTTTGGCTCGAAATTTCAGAACTTTCTCCACCAATAACAAGCTGATTCATATGCACAGCAATACTCACAACGGCCATTTCATGAACCAATTCTTGTTAATTGGGGGAGCTAATGGAGCAGGGTACGAGGCTTGTGTACGTGCACAAACTCTCAAATGAATAGTGATTTATACACTTTATGTCGATGAACATATAGATGGTTGAGATCAGGTTCAATTTCTATTTCTGTGCTTAGCGTGGAATGCACAGAATTATAATGCATTTCCCATGTGTGTTGCCTTTGACAGCAGATGAAAAACATCTGATTTGATATCACTGGTTGTCCAGCAGTGCATTTTGTATTGATTTACTCTTTAATTAAACTAAATTATAATACTAAAACACCCACTATACTCCTAAAACTATCATAATCCAAATTTTTAACAAACACACGAATAATAACCACAACGACAGGCTGCTTTATGTTCAGCCAACTCAGTGTTTGCCAACATGTCTAACCATCAAAGTCAAGACTCGCCATCAACAACAGCGCTGTGAATAGTCGATCCCCGCAGGGGTTTTTTTTGGGCCTGCTTTTGATTGCGATACAATTCCAAAGAGCCACTTCTCCAAATGACTTGGATATGTAAGGGACATGGAAAACAAAGCGACCAGACGAGACAAAAGCTGCCGCTAATCCAAAACTAATCATTCGTAATAGCAGACAGCAAACACGATCCATCGACAGCCGCTGAATACGAAGCAAACATTCCTCGTTTATCTGCTCTAAGTCAATAGAAGGAAAATGTGGAGACGTCCAAGGCACATCTCAGTGCCTGTGAAGACCCACAGCACTTTTCCTGTGTATAATTCATAAATGCCCCCATTCACTGCTGAGAAAGGGGGTAAAAAAAACACAAAATTAAAAGTAAACACCCCGAACTGCCTTGGTCGTGCTGTCTCTGATCCTTTACTCAAACACACAAACCCGTCGTCATACGCACAGACAGAGGACAGACAGACAGAGGACAAATGCGTGCATACACACACATTCAAGTCCCCAGCCGTGCATGTACACCCACTCGGCGAAGGCGCTGGCACCCCACAGCAGGGCGTCAGCGCGGCAGCTGGCATAGCCCTGGGCCCTGAGCGCTGTGTTTAAGACTCACTGCACGGGGGCCCTGCCGCCAGGAGCTGGCACTCAAAGCCACATGGCAGCAGGAGGGAGATGATGTCACTTGTTTACTCTCCCTGCAGGGATGCTCCATCTAAAGGCCAGGGGGTTCGCGTCTTGACAAACATATCCATGGGTTACCAGAGTTTAATAATTACCTTTACTCGAGGTGAGCTACATTAAAAAAAAAAAAAAAAAGTGCAAAACTACTTTGGTATAATTTTCAGTATCACATTTCCCTCCCTTCAGGCCCCAAAAGAGACGCTTCTGCTGCAAAAATAAGCTGCTAAAGCATGCAGCGAAGGAGTCGTCAGGTCCAAACATTCTTTCATCTCTGGTTCATGTGTTTAAAATAATCCTTTTGCACTCAAATATCATAATATAATATAATTCACCGCTGATAATTCAAGCAGATAATTCATCGCTGCTGCTGCGCTCATGCTTCATTCAGAGTCAGATCGGATGCGTGAGCTTGTAGCCGGAGGTTAAATGGGCAAACATGAGTGTGCGTCTGTGTGTTACAGTCTGGAAAGTGGGAGTAGCATTTACCGCCATTATAGAACAATCCATTTCGAGTGGAAGCCTGACATTTATGTGACACACGTTAACCTATAAGCATGACCTCGGGGAGAGCTTCTATATGAAAACAAGTGTACGGTTAGCACGTTATATTAGCCTCGTCACAGCAGCGCACAGTCCACACAAGTCTCTGCCCATATTTCTCAAACTGCTAAGAGGGAAATTAGCCGCGCGAGAGAGAAAAACCAAATTTTTTTTTTTTCCAATTATGATTTAGCGCAACTTTTTTTTTTGTCAGACCTGAAGCACAGATGTCCTTGGTATGAGGAAGAGGAGGAGGGGGGGGGACTCGGATGTTTTGTGGTGTATATTGTAGAAAGTTAAATCTACACGACAGATAATGCTCTCAGGCGAGTAAAAAGAGGAGAGCGATTGAGGGAGCGAGAGCCTAAGTGAGAAAGACAAGGCATTCCACAGAGCACCTTCCTCAGCTTCATCTTTCCACCAATAAGACCAGCAGCTGGACATTTCCCAGAGGGCTCTGGGCTGAGGTATTGGCCTATCGGTGCTGTTAGCCCCCGTCTCTTTCTTCCCTTCCCTCGGAGCGTGAGGGCTGTCACACCTGTCAGCCCACCGCCGCCGCGCCATCTACACCAACAGCCTCCCGGCAATATAGTTTCCATACAGCGTCCACACTGCGGATGTGTGTGTGTGTGTGTGTGTGTGGACAGGTGAGGCTTCAGTCAATAAGTGACTTGGGCTTGGGGGAGTAATGCTTTGCTGGTTGCATTAGTTTGCCTCGCGAGCGCCGTTCTCTCATTGAGTCGGACCATTTGAGCCTGCATAAAATACCAGGATGTGCCTGTCTTCATGCGTTGAATTTCCGCACTTCATAATTAACTGCTGTTAAAAGTGCTTCATGATAAGTTAATACATGTTCTAGTGCAGAGACATGTTTTATGTAGATTGTAGGAATACAAGCTTGGTTTTTTGAAGTACCACTGGGGCGCATAACTTTTGGTTTTTCGCAACTTTGCATGCATTGAAGGAGCATTTTCGCAAAGAACTGTAGGAAAACAGTCAAATCTGTTGCTTTATAGGTATCACATCCACAAGAGCCCCTGTGCCCGCGGGTTATCCGTCTTTAGCTGGAAGCGGAACACAGATGTAAGGCGCACCACTGGTTGCTGTGAGCCCACTTGTAGCCCCATTCGCACACTTTTACAAAACATTTTTTTTTTACTTTAGCAATCTGAGCGGGTAGAATCTTTGGAGAGCCAGGCGACACGGTGCCTCTTTCATAAATGGCAAACAAAGAGGGAGAAGCTAGAACAGAAGACAGAGGCTCCCGGTAGACATGCAGTCGAATGTGATGGATGATAGTCGGATGACAGTCGGATGATAAGTCCAGCTCAGGTGCCAGCTATTTGTTTTTTTTGCAGCGTACGTATAATGGATACCTTTAATGTGGCCGCTTTTGCATTCGGTCGCGCAACCGTTATTAAAAGTGGAGGCTGATATGACACGTATTTATGAAAGCTATTTTTGGATGAGAAGCGTCAACATTCAACATCTCCGTGGCTTCCAGAAACTTACAATGCCAACGTTTTTAACAGCAACTGGGTTGATTCGCTGTGGGTTTGTTACTACTAGCAACGCCTGTCGCATGACTCATATTCTGGCCCGTTGTTGTGATAAAAATATTGATGAGTGCGGCTTTGAATTTGCTGACAGCTTGTCACTTGTTGTCCTGCATTAGGTTCTTGAGTCTAATATGTAACCTGTCCACCGAAAAGCTGGACAAGTTTGCACACAGTCCTCGATTTTCAGCCGTAACCTTGATTCAGAGAAGTAATGAAGGTTGGCCTGGCCTCCCCTGAGGGCCGCTGACATATCTCACACCAACAGAATGAGAGAGCCTGTGGGGTGCTTTGATTTATTACCGGCCTAATTAGGTCACCCGAGGCCAAGATTAATTTGACAGGAAACAGAATCAAAAATGACATCTTTCACCGGCTTCCATCCCTGGCACTCTCCCGTACCCTCCACCAGCCACGCTAATAACACACATTAGCTCTTGGTGCGCTGGCCTCTACTGGCGATCGTTAGAATATATGGAGATGTCCGCCATACATATGGAAACCTATGCTAATTGGAGTCTAAAGCGGCACAATTACAGCAGTAAAGCTTGTGGCGGAGGCTGTGCTACAAATCACTGTAGTGCAGCAGCAGTAATGAGCCTCGCCATGGGGAGTTAGCATGATGTAGCTTGGATGCAGATGACGCATCTTCTGTGTGTGGATATACACGATGTGGGTGTGTTTTTTTGTTCTGGTTTTTAGTGCTCCAGCTCCATCTCTCTCCGTCTGTGTGATGCAATAAGGGGATTCAGCCCTGGCAGTAGCAGCAGGTCCCTCCTGTTCAGCGATAAAGCTCAAGCCGATCCCATCACTGCTGCCACCAGGAGTCATCAATAACCCAGCCAGAAGCTGCCGGGAGTGTTACTGTGTTTCCAGCGCATGGACACCTGCCCTTCCCTAGCAACCGACAGGATGAGGTGTGATCAAGACACACAAGCATCACTGTGGCTAGAAAGGATTCAGCGTAGACACTCAAAAGCACTCGCAGTCGATCTTTTTTGCTGCAAATCTGTAGTCAAGGAGTAAAATAGTACTTACTTTGTGTAATTTTGGAGCAAAACTTCTCAGCTTTTGGTAACACAAAGATCTGCTTTCAGCTGAATATAATTGAAAAAAAACATGGTTAATCCTCATCTTACAAAAAAAGGGTTGAAACCATAAGTCGCCTTCATATTGGAGAGAGGACTCACAAATAAAAGGAGGAATGACTTCGACAATTCGTCTTAGAATTTACAGGATTGTAAGATCTGTAATTATGACAAAAATACATGTTTCAGTCATGCAAATGTTTCGACAACATGGCAAAAAATGTGGCTACAAAGCCCGACTCTCCCACGGGTCAGGTTCCCTTGAGGTTCCAACCAACAGCGGCTGGAACAAAGCTGGAGAAAAGAGGCAAATCACTTCTTTCAAAGTCACCCTCAGGGACTGGTGACTTGGACGATGCAGTACAAAAAAAAAAAAAAGAGTCCACTGAGGAGCTACCAAAGCCTCTTTCCTGCCACAACACACTCCCCACTGAAGCTCCCGCTAGTATTCTCATTTCACCAACCTTCACCCCATTTTCTCCCTCCCATCCTGCCATCCCTTTAATCACCACCCTCTGACTGCCGCTTCCTTTGCTCTTGTGCAGCCCACTGTGGGCGAACATGGCTCGCTTCCCCCTAGGGGGGAAATGAAACACATGGACATCCACAGAGGCCACAGGAGAGAGTCAGACGGCTTCAGACACTCGCTGATCAACTTCCGTTCCTTTTCTAGTGAAGCCCAGCTCTGTCTTTAAACCCAACAGCAGATGAGGGCAGAAAGAGATGGAAGAAAATAACCAAAAAAAAGGTATAAGAAGCTGGGAGGAGAAACTCTCTCTGACTTTGCTTGTTTGACACGTGGTTCATCTTCGCTGTTAGTTAGCGGCAACAGAGGAAACGACGAACTGGCCAGCTTCCCTTTGCATTATTCACAACCCTTTTAATGGCCATTTACAAGGTTGTGGAATTTGACACAAAAACACAGTATGGAGCTTTGTTCCAAAAGCATGCAGCCATATTTCAGCTCTGATTCAAGCTGCCAAAAACTACTTCTAAAGTGAGTGTTGCTGCGTATGAAAACATGCTGGATGTGGTCATCTTTGAAGAACGCATCAAGCAAAAAATTGCTTTTTCAGAGATTTAAGTCTAAGCTGATTCTGGTGGTGTGTCTCAGAGAAGAAATATTAGCAACAACTATTTATAGGCAAAGTCTGCCTACTGCTTATGCAAATATAATCTCTGCTTTTACTTCACCTGACTGTTGTCTGGAACGCAGGTTTGGTGGCGGCCCATGAGCACCGGCATATACGCAGCTCAAGCTGGAGATATTTAGCATACACCTTCCTAAAAATCGCCACGGATTTGAATCAGCGCATGTATTGCAGTGCAAGGCTGCCAGCGTGAACGTTAAAAAGTCTTTCATGCCATCTGTATGTGCAGCCTAAAGGCCTTTTCACACCGAGGGTGGTTTTTTCTTTTGTATTTAAACTTTTTATTGAGAAAGTCGCAAATTCATATCGCTGCAGGTGTGAATAGGTTTGACACTAAATATTCGCAGGAGAGTGTTGTGCATTTCCCTGTACTTTATTCTTCACGCCCCCGGTGTTTAAAGGCCTTTAAGGACAAACTCAGATGACATGCGTCCTCTCGCTGTCGTGTGAAATGGATTAGCCTGTAGTTAAATCACTAGTAATCATAATGCCTGTGAGTTACACCTTCATATATCATATTATGAGGTTTGATATTATATAGAAAATGCCAACACCTGAATTTCCATGTATGAAGACAGATTAAGGTAGCAATCAATCAATATTAACGCCCTTACTTCAAACTCGAACATTACCATTCGTAGCGTTTGACGTTCTTCCTCTGACTCTTGGCCCTTTGTTGGAACACATTTTCCATCCTCCCATTTTTCACATTAACGATGTGACACCCCCATAGTTTAATGTAATAAGAATGAATCAGTTGATTGATACGGCGCTGTCAGAGGGAGGACTTCTAATGTGACAGAGACGATGGCTAATTCAATAGAGCAGCTTTGCAGAGCTCAATGGCGAGAGGTTGGACTCGGTACGAAGATGTTGAGTACTTTTGCTACAGAGCCGGCTGCTCGATGCTCTATGGGTGACTTTGGAAGACATCTGACTTTGCGCCGTCCTTTGTGGCAGGCAGAAAACGGCAGGCGCTTATCTCCTGCCGTCTGCTGGCTTATCTACTGCTCACCTACACGTCGATGGGAAATCAATGGCAAGCCTTCAGTGCGCCGTCAATATAACAAATGAACAATTCAAACGAGCGCTGCTGAAGGAAGACCCTCGCTCACAAAAAGGTGCTCGTTCAGCCTCCTCCGGGGCAGATGCACAGACAGGTCAGAGTCCATGTGACAACATGGGAAAGACACAGACAGCCCAAGGGCTGGGGCAAAAGTCTATTACTGTCCTCTCCAGACTTCCATAGTCTGAAAACAATAGAATCTTTTGAGTTATTTCAAGCTACAAAATCACTCAAAAGTTGACTTAAGTTATGCTGCTTTTTTTCCGACTAGAAAGCTGTCACACAACCTCCATCATGCCAAAACTCCCACAAAGAAATACCTTTTAATACCTGTATTTAATTTCTCAAACGCATTCATTTAATTGGTCTTAATTAAGTGCAACAAAGGGTGGCTTCATTCGCTCATTAAGTTATTATATTAAACACACGGAATAGATTGCCAACAAAGTGAGTCAGATGTTGAATCTGCTGTCCAAAGCACTTTCAAAGAAATGTCACGGGCCCCAGAGGGCCAGCCAACTTCCAGAAACCTCTCCGGTGAAATCTGCCCTTCATTACATCCTGCCAACACTCGCACATCTCTCCGTCTTTCCGCCGCCATTCTGTCTATTTCACCGGTTGGTTTTCTGCCTTCTAACACTTCGGGAGAGGAGCTGTCAGAAATTGCTCGGTTCGATCCGTCTCCCCTTGTTTGCCGCAGAAACATTCCCCAAATCATCCTCCCTTTAAAACGCGCCAGGCTCACAAAGACAGGCCCCATCGCAATTGACCTTCAGAGTCTCGAAGAAGAGGAAAGCAGAAAGCCCGTCGAGAGGACGACACTCAAGCTGAGAGCTCAATCAATACAATACCTGAGGATCAGAAAATGGCGAGTGCCCCCCCCCCCCCATTGCAAAGGTGATCTTGAAACCTCTGCGAGCTCTTCAGAAGCATTTATCTTTACAAGCAGGGCATCAAGACATCTCTGTCCGGTGGATGATAATGTTTTATTTGTTTTATGATTTTGTTTCGAACCAATTGTACTTGGCGTTTACCAATTACTCTTACTTGAATGTATTGTAAGAGGGACACAACACTTTTACTTGTTTTTCCCATATCAAACATAACAAGGCTGCTCTGTTGTCAAATAGCTACAGCCCTCATGGCTCAATTTAACCAACTGGAAAATGTAAATGTGAAATAACGGATGACCCAAAGTCACAGCAGGATATTCAGATGAGACAACTCCCCGACGTCACTCTTTCACATTCCCCTCCATCGGAGAATGACTTTCAAACCGTGCTAGTGGCTCATGCTAACGAAATACAGACCAGAGGGATATGAACGCTGGTCTGAGGTCAGTATGTCAGAACACAGCGCTGGCAGACAGCAGCAAGTCCGTCTACACATACAGATCAAATGTTAAATGAAGAGTTTGACATTTTGGAAAACACACCAATTGGCCTTCCGGTTTACGATCTTCAGGGTTGACGAACAGTAACGTTGACCACAGTCAGCAGAGATGACTGTGTGCTGACATTCCCCTGGCTACAAGAGACAGTCACTTTCTCACAGGCCATGAATGTGCTTCTAGAGAGGGTGAAAGCTCCACTCGACTCCTTGTCTTTGCAGCAGAGACACAGAGAGAGGCGCTTCGTGGCTGGTTAGCTCTGACTACTAACATTTAACCTTTGCAGCACTCTGAGGAACAACATGTTCACTTGCTTACCGTCAAATGTCCTTCAAGGACGTCAGCTGACGCTTGGTAAGAGCATCGGTATCTGGCCTAGAAATGTGTTCAACAACAACAACACGTGGCAAAATCACAAGGCCAGTGCAGTCTTTCCCGAAAACAAACCAATCATCACTCCCAGGAAGAGGAGCGACTGCCAGGCCTGCTCAGTATGAGCATCTCAGTATCAATCAGTGCAATCAGAACCCTTTATGGCACAACACTTGGGTTTTATGCATCCGTTAGCACACGATAAAGACATGACAAAATCCTTACTGGTGTAAGATACTGTAAGCTCTGACGAAAACAAGGATAAAGAATCGCTGACAGAAGTGCGAGGGAGGAGAGTGCTGTAGTTACGACGTTTTCCAAAAAAAACAAAAGGGTTTTAATACATCTGCAGCCAGTTTAAGCTTGGATGATAGTGTTTGGCAGTATAAAAAGCACTTACTGCAGTAATGTGCAATCTTTGAGGATAAAAAGGTAACCTCTCGAACTCCTGAAGAAGAAAATTACAGAGTAAACAATAAATTATAAGCCACTAGGATCCTCTCTTAGACCTGCTGTGTTTAAGAGAGGTATTGCACACTAGAAACGGCGGAAAAGGTTGAATGAGCGTCGACCATAAACTCATGAATGCCACTTCAAAACAACCTTCATCAGCAGCTTTTGATACCAAAAGAAAAAAATACATTTTAATCATCTGGTAAACAATCTAAGAGCTTCTTTTTCTTCTCTCTCTTTCTCTCCTTGTGCGTCCCTTATACACTGATGTTAGGAGCCCAACAAATACCTCCAGAACAGCTTGCCGCCCATCCAACCATATTGCCAAATGAGCACCGGTGGCGGGCCAAGTGGTTACGGGTCCCATTAACTGAGGGAGGAGGTGCTGCGTGGGTGCAGCAAAAGGAATGTGATCATCCTCGGGCCCACACATTTGGCTGACGACAAGTCACTAACAGAGAGAGTTCGGGGAAACTAAAGAAAATCAACAAAATTCAAAGCTAAGTGAGAAAGAAAGAGATGGAAACAAGAATCCTATTTCCTTTCACTCTGACCCGGCAGATTTGTTTTCATAGATCAAATTCTGGAGACAGATACCGAAGCAATACAAACGGGACAAGTCTTTGTGTCCCTTTCTTCAATGATTAACTGCTTGTTAACGGGTTAATAAATCCTCAACTCCTTAAGATAAATGGACAGTTTAAAAAAACAACAATTGGATGATCTGAAAATTGCATTGACGAATACTAAAGCCCTTTATTTTATTGAAATTATGAAACATTGTAATTTTACATACGCGCAAAAAAATACCTGCATTTAATCTTAAAGAACGAATCAAACTCCTCCTGCGGTCATTAAATCCAAAAATTGCGGCGGTGAGAGTGGACTAAACAACTCGTGTCAGGCTACAAATTGGAGGCAATGTGATTGCTTTCATCAAAAATAATGAGTACAATTTCTCCAGAGTTCTAAGGTCTTTTGTAATGGATTGCGTTTGCTGGACAAGCTGCAGCTATAGCTTTATTTCCTTCGTGTATATATATCGACATTGAGATAGCATAACACTGCCAACATATAACATCACCTCTCGCCATTCAGTCAGCCTGCAAATCAATGCAGAATTGTTACTGATATTGTTATCAGTAAAATGTCACACGTTTCAATCAAACACCCTCCCAGTCACAGCCACCGCAGCTGTCGGTGCTGAATTGCTTCCTGGATGCGTTCTCCCCCGCACGTTCAAAAACAGGATGCGCGCATCTGTCATACTTGAACGTGAACAACAACCTCTATTCTCCACAGTGGAACCCATATGTGGCGTACAATCGCCTGCACGGCTATCAATTACCGCGCATGAAAGAAAGACAGATTCTCGCATGCAGATGGCGTAGAATGCTGTAAAGCGCCGACGGCCAGTTGGTTAGCGCTGACACAAAGACAAACAGCTAGAGAGCCGGGTGTTGAAGCAGATGACAAACAATGGTTGACTTACCTATGTAGAGAATCCACATGAGGCAGGTAGCATGAAACAAGAAAAGAAAGCAATCATTAGTTCAGTGATCACAATATCAAGCAATACCTTCTATGAGTTAGAGAATGGTGTGATATTCTTTATAAGTATTCGGCTGTCTTTGAAGTCCCACAGCTACAGCTTGTACACAGTGGAATCAGCTTTGTGTGCACGGATCCCCCTCCCATACCTGTCCTCTCCTCCCTCTCGAGGTACTCCTTAATGATTTTTAATCCACTAGTCAAGAACAAATTAGCATCTCTGCTAGCGCTCCCACAGTCAGGCTGCACAACTGGGAATCATCAGGGTAGCGGGGGAGAAAGAAAAGAAAGAGCACTGGGAAAGTTTACTTTTCTCAGAGTCGTGACCGATGGAGGGGAGAGGAGGAGAGGTAGCGGAGCGAGAGAGAGAAAGAGAGCTCCAGGGGCTGTGGCACAAGTGGTAATTAGCAAACTTGTAAAATGAAGCAAGGCGGGAAGCATAATGATTGCCGATATACTTCTGATGTCCTGGTTGTGCGGTTTGGCAGATGCTGAGGGAAACTGAAGATGATGCAAAGAGAAAGAGCTCAGTGGATGTGAGCTGGGAGGTAGATTCAAGCTAGAGAAGAAAGAATTTAAAAAACAGCCTTATACATATAAATAACCAGTTAATTCAGTGATCGTCAGAAGGTAAATAAAGTGAGATTAGGAACAATATCACCTTCCTCCCACAACATCAATGTGTGGTTCCCGTGGCTCTTTTCCTGTCCCTTGTGTGTGAAAACAGGAGCTAAAAGGTTTGACAGCAGATGTCCCGCTTTGCATCATTTCGGTCCCCGTGGTTTAGACGGGGAATCTCAGCAGAGCATCCATGATGTTCAACAACAACAACCTGGGTTCACGTTTACACATTTGCTCACATTGAGAACAGAGTGGCAACAACAGGAGAAAAGGATAGCTGAAACGATTACGGATCCAAAAATGAGTCAGAGAGTTTAAAGAAACAGGCAAGAAACTATAGAACAATGAGGAAGTGAGAAGGAGAAGAAGAAGACAACAGATGAGGGAGCATGAGTCAAACGAACCGTTTCCAATGTATCAAACTAGACACCTCCGGCCGCCTACCCTCTCCAATCATCCCTGCTACTTCCACTATGATGGCTGTCATTCATCTTTCACCAGTCAGTCTTGTTTGGTAATTTGATGGCTCAGGGCCTGAGGGAACAGAGAGACGAGGAGCTCAGTATGACAGCAGGGCGGAGGCTACGCTTTGTCTACGGTGGGAGACTATAGTCCTGGAGCCAAACTGCCCAATTTAGACAGAATTATTCCCAAATGCCTGCAGACTCTTACCTCTACTGTGGCTACAGGTCTTTTTAAAATTCTCTAAAAATGCTTTCCTACTTCGCGCATCAAGTTCAGCTTGAACATCATATTCTGGCCATACTTCAAGACTTCATAACTTTACAGATTGTGTCCTGTCTGAACTGACTGGATTGACTAAACTGCCACTTTTCTCTGGTGATGATCCATTGGATTTACATTGGACACAAGACACCAGACCATCCCTGACCTGATTAAACTGGAAACACGTAGACCCAGTTGGTCCTGTTTAAGGTTCCAGTTACTCGGAAAGAAGTGGACCAATGAATATTCAGAATATTCCTTCCCGCCAATGCCGGAGAACAGATCAGATACCGGTGCTTTATAAAGACGTCACTGTTTAACTGGTGCCTCACAATCTCGGTACAGATTCTGAAGGTTGTACAGATCGGGTAGCCATGTTGTTCCTGTGCAGCGTAAATGAGCTGATAAATGATACGATAACGTGATATCTGATCCGCCAACAACCGATCCAGCATTGTAGGCTGCATAGTCATCTCTGTATCAGACAAACGTCAGTATAATCAACTTTGAAGTGGAAAATAGCTGGTGTTTCACCATGAACAAATTAGGTTCCTGTTGCTATATAAATGGACTGACTACAGGCCAATACAATCATTTACAACCCTTTTTATCGTGCGTATAAAAGTCTCTTCCAACATTGTCCGAGAGGTTAAGAGTGAGAGCAAAATTGCATACAGTCTCACCGTGAAATGCCTGCTAGAGAGAGAGTGCCAGCCGTCACTAATCACTTTAGAAACACCACGAGGTATCTCTATTCATGTGAGCCGTGAACGTGGAGGTCAAATGAAGAACAATATTCAGAAGAGGTTCTGCTATTCAAACCTCTTTCCTCCACTAATGGGCCACAGAACACATTATCCTTCACCCATCTGCCGTATTTGCGTACCTTCCCCAAGTGCATTAAAGCGGCATTAAGGGAGCGCAACCGCTAACCAAACTTTTGAGGACATTGATGTCCGCTGAAGGGGGTTTTAAAGGAAACCTGAGACAACAGCTCATTTCTTCACAAACCAGCAATCGGAGTGTTTAGGTGCTGTCGGCCGCGATTGATCGAGGCAGATAATTGGGTCCGTAATAGAAACAATGCTGGAGGTAAAGCTCCACAGAGGCCTTGCAGGGGGTTTGAATACGATGATTGCTGATTGTGCTGATTGTGCCTCGCCGAGAAGCTGCCAATGTGCCATTTCAAATGTTCTCCCCCTCCCTCTTCACTCCTCCTTTGGAGCACAGCATGTATTTGAGGGCATCTCATTATCTAATAAAACCTACTGATTGGTACTACAATAGTATCTGAATATTGAAGAAGGGTTGCAATCAGTTGAAGGATCGAACAATAATCAGACGTACAACGGATGTAAGACCGCGTGATTCTGTCAGAAATGCTCATCTTGATTATTGAGCTAAACATCATTATCCCAGCTATTAATCACGTCAATTCATCTCAATTAGAAGAACAGTGATTTCATTATTTCAGAGCGGTTTCAACTTATAATTACCCACAGGTTGAAGCTCAAAATTATTTTTTTTTTGCAGACATTTCAATGATTGATTTTGCGAAGCTAAAAATGCCAAAAGCTGATACATTTGTGGCTACCACACTCGCTGAGTGCACAGCCACTGATGTTTGTCTCTCGGCACTCTTTGGCTGCGTTTGAAATTGCACACCACTGTACTGCACACTGACATGCATACCACATACTAAATCAGTATGTACTGCCTACTGCCTACTGCATGAACACTTATCTATGATTTCAAAAGGCTCACTGAAGTATGCTCACGCGAAGGCCGGGCCGGTCTCAAGGCGCCCCGCCAGCGACTCCGTCACATCTCTGGCTCAACATTCACTCTGACTCACTGCAACATCATCCTGAGAGGTAGTCAAAAACATTCACATGCAGAATTCCTGGTAGATACCTTTGTAATCTAAGTGACTGCTGCCATAATTGCTTGTCAGAGTGGTTAAATCATGTCTCATAGTTTAATAGAGCGGTGCAGTGTTTTAATGACTGAAAACACTTTAAACCCACGGGTCTGTTTATTTGTCAAACAAGCAGTTGAGGATCATATTTTATCGTCCCAGCACCTGAAGCAGCACGCCCACATCAATGCAGCCTCCTTTATGAATACAGTGCCACTTTCAGCCTGAATGCTTGAGGTTAAGAGTACAGTCAAGAGAATCTATAACATCCCGAAGGGATACTTTGGCCCGGAGACAGAGTGCGGCGATGAATAAAAAAAAACGACGAAAACATGGGTTAACGCCAACATCGGCGGTTTCTATTTACGACCGTTATGCGGAGTTTGGTGAATCAAGATAAACTGTTGGACAATGTTTGAGAGAAAGCAGGGAGAAGAGCAGACGCGCCGGATATCAGAGAGCAGACATCTCTCTTTTATGGCATAGGAATGCATAATTGTCATCTGGGGACCATTAAAGTAAACATGCAGCATTAAGAGTTTACACAAAAGCATTGCATGCTATCAAAAATAAATTGACAGTTGTTATACGTAGCCATTATATAAACTAAAGTTATGAGCTTTATGTTCAACGTAAAAGCCATGAGTCGTTTGAAGTTACACATCTGCAAAATCACACACACAATTGAGGATAATGTTAACATCAGCCAAGGGCAAGTCTTGGCCTTTCGGAGTCAAATTTGTGCTCCACAGAGAGGCAATTCAGCTCTTTTTTTTCTAACGGGGGCTGTGTGTCCTTGATAACTACAGTAGGACTCTGCTAAGTATGACTCAGCATCCCTGAGGGCAAAGGAGCAGCTGATACAGAGAACGACAGCACGAGACACAGGGAGGGAAAAGAAGACAGTCATGAAGCTCAGTGGGAGGTTTGCATCTAGCAGAGACGGATGGTGATGTGGATGTGAAAATCAAAAGGGAGAGCAGGAGGCAAATATTTTTTTGGAAGAAGGGGAACGTGAGAGAGAAGACTCGGCACCACAATTGAACCATTGAGGGCGAATAGAGGCGACAGTGATTACTCAGTCCTCCCACGTTCACCGTGATGTGCCACCGACACCCATCAAGGAGTTCGTTGACAGACCGCATTAAGTATTACCATGTTGCTGCAGCGCTATAAGACTTATCCAAGGCACTCTACGCCACATGCTAATTTCATTAGAGCTGCTATGCAAGAGAGACATCTTTGTATGCAAATGAGTCGAGTGCAAGTAAATTACTGCTCGGTCCTGCCAGGTGTGTGATTATGGATGTGGGGTGTTTGTACTGTAAAACTCATCCAAATATGAGACGCCTTTTCATGCAAATTCTACAATGAAACTGTACGTGAATACTAAAACTTGTGGTCAGTGTTTTGGCATGAAAGTACAATGCACCATGGTACATGAACTGAAAGAATTAGCTGTTATAACATCTAACACATCGTGGTCATCAGCGATCTAATGTCTGAATATCACTGGATATTTCTTTCCAAATATAGAAACACATGCAGTATTTAGAATAAAACATAAATTTGTTGACAAAGCAAATTTCAATTCAATTAGAAGAGATAACAAATGAGCCTTGAGCTTTTCTAGTGAGAATCTGATGACATCATCTGCAGAGACGTACAGGCTGTACGTCTCTTTGGGGGTCTCTCTGCCCCCTAATATAAAAACTGCTCCTGCTATGTGGATATTTCCTTCAGTGCAGCACTGTGTTGTGTTTGATGTTGGACTCCTACAGCTTCCACCTGTGGGTGTACGGGGATATAATCAAAGGTAGTTCTCAGGCCCTAGGCATCGCAGGGGGGTAAGCCAGCTCTACAGTGACTCTCTCCAGGGTTAGGATCTGCACTCAGTCGTGTCCCCGTTAATCTGGATGTGTACTCTGTAATTTACTCTGCTTTTCTACCGTATGTATTGCTAAACAGCTGAACATATTGAACTGGGCCTTCTTGTGGCAGCAAATAGCTTTTGGAAGCATCAAGAGAATACAATCCAGCGAACAATATGTTTAAGCCAATCCATTCCTCTCGTTAAATCTCGATTTTTTTTCCTTGAAAACCTGTGTAAAACTGAAAAAGAGTCTTAATTGTGCCATAAATATCCTTCTTCCCTCTCGCTATTTCATCTGAAAGCTGAGCCTTAACAGTGAACTGTACAACGAAAACATTACACATTCGAGTGAAAATGGATTAACCCACAATATCACTTATCTGAAAGTTCTTTCCCGTGAGGTTCTCTCTTGTTATACTCGGAGATGCTGCAGGGCTCTTTATCTTGGAGAAAGCTGGAGTACTTCAAAGTAGCAGCTAGAACACTGTCAGAGCAGAAGATATGTATATATTGAAGGCTTAAGCAAAAGTCATATTTGCGGGTGCATTTGAAGGTTGCGCCTCAACACTTTTCCTGGCACGTCGTCGTCTTTTTCTCGTGACCCAAAATGATTTTTAGTTAGACTGCAGATTTCTGAGGAAAGATGCAAGCGGCTGCTATTCCTCCATCTTTGCGCCCAACATTGCCACTGATCCTTCACATGAAATGAATACAACGGGTGCTAAGGAATCGCAGCCTTCACCTGGAATCACCTTTACGACACTGCATGTACCATAAATGTGTTTGCTTCAGCCAGAGGAGATGTGGAGTTGCTTCCCTTGCTGCCTTCAAACTGCAGTCGGACTCATTTCCCTTCATTCTTAAGGGCTTTCTGGTGCACAACATAAATTTCCACACCTTCAAAAAATGTGCGGCGCTTGTTTCAAACATTTGTTCAAGGTGTCATTTATGTGAACAAAAGTACCTCTTCAAATCTGACTAATTGCCTTTAAGTGAAACCAATCTCATCTCACATATTTAATTACTGGTTTCATTGTATGATTGAATTCCATTTAAGCCCTTCTACGCGGAGTTCATAATTTCCATGTCACAGTTGACTTAAGGTTCGCTTTGATTTGTAAACAGTGACTCAAGTTAAAAGCTGGGGAAGACTTCAAGCATTTGAAAAGGTTTTGATTGCATGAGAGCAAACCGTGCTGTTCTAGATCATTCTTTGTGGATGAAGAGACAGAGGCAACAGCGAGCCGGGGTGTGAATCCAGCTCTCCGATTCTAGACCTGAGAGGGTGAAGCGTGTATGGCAGGTGTGACAATCCATCCCCCAACACCAGCTGGGTTTAGACGCTGCCTGACAGCAGAGGGCTCAGTGGAAGCATGCGCATAACCGGGAGGTCGATGATGTAGAAGGAAACTTTAACCACTTTCCCCGGGGGAATCATTAGTTGAATTGAATCCCATTTGTGTACAACCAGTGTCTGAATTAAACACCTGCCGCGCACCAAATTCCCACAACATTTGTCTTCGTGGGTAAATCAATAGGGGCAACAACGACTTACTGTACAGTAACATTTCAACACCGTGTTTGTGTCAAGTCTGAAGTTTTGCCTCTTTTAACTTAAGCTGACCATCATAACTCAATGTATGCCCGTCCAATGAGAGCAGAGTAATGAGCGTATCAACCTGTCTGTACAACTTACTGCAGAAATGTTTCTCCATCTTCTGGATAAAAGCTTGAGAAGGTTTCATCATTGCACTCTTAGGCAACCAATCATGACTTGTAAAAGTAAATATTGGTATCTCATCAAACATTTGTAGAAGAGATTAAACAATTATTCAAATCACCAATCAGCCAATCATTGCAAAGACAATCAGATTGATTAACAAATGAAGTCATAGTTTGTTCAACAAAATTATTGTATTTCCTGTTAAGCCGTCATATTTATCTTGGGACCCCTTTGGGGGGCCACAACCCTTCGGTTGGTAATGACTTCTTTCAATATATTTTTGAAAAATGCCAAACATTGGAGCAGCCATGACCTTAGGGTTGATGATAACACCCCATGTCATCACTCCTTTCTCCCACCTAATTAGTTGTCCTCTCCAGGATGCCGGCTATCAAAATAAAAGCAGGAATCGGAGGACATCACCTCATTAACTGGGGGCATTGTGGTGGGCACTTCACACAATTTCATAGACCAAACGAGCCGAGCGGCACAAACAATGAACTGCAATAAAGCCCGTTAAGAGGGAAAGTTTCTCCATTGTACTAGTCACAAAAAAATGCTCCAGGCAGTACTTCTTTCAGACATGAAATAACCACAAACTAAAATTGGTTCTGTCTGGTGGGCTGAAACGTTGTGTTTGGACAGCAGAACAAGATCACAAAGTGTTTCAACCAAGATTTCTTATGTCACTTAAGTCCATTGAGATAAACTAAGACCAGAAACCCTTAATGACTCTCTGTTGATGTTTGTTTTTAGAGCAAAACGGCGCTCGAGTGGCCCAAGACCCACTTCTACAGCCCCTGTGTTTGATTGTCTGTGTGTGTGTGCAGGACAATATGTTATTGCAAAACAAATAACACAATATCTGATCGACTTGGTGTGTGGGAGGAAACACATCCTCTATCCCGACGAAAAGATGGGAAACAACAAAGAAAAGCCAGAGAAAGAAATCAATCTACTTTCCTGTGTGAGGCGGAATTGGATTTTGACAAAAATAAAGCTATGAAAAGAAAACAGTCATGTACCTCACCACCGTCGGTGCTCAGGTTATTGTAGTGCTGACAGCATGGCAGCCCTTTTCCATTACATGTTGTGTATATGACTAGATGGTAGTATGCACATGTCACGTTACATAATGGAGGTGGCAGAAAACTTCGAGTTCTGGTGTCCTGAAAAGCGCGAGGTTGAAGAACGCAGGTGGGAATTTGAACTGCAGTTGAGTGAACAGCTGCGACATGCTGGTGCCGCTGGATGGAAAGAAAGCAGAGAAGTGTGTTGGCGAGTGGGGGCGTCCAGCTGTGTTCCAAGTGCGTTACACTTCCAAGTCGTCTCCGCGCGTGTCTTTCCTCACACACACTCTGGGACTCGGAGGACGGCGATCCCGCCATCGATCGATTCCATTGGATGATTCGTCTTCATTAACGCCGAGCCGTATTAAAGCAATCCCCCGCGGACGGGCGAGAGAAGAGAGCGGCCGAGGGACTCGGGGATACGCTGCGCGGCACGCCACCAAATTTGCAGAGTCATCTCAAATGCAAAGAGGGGTCAAACTGCTGCCATGCGCCATATGGTTGTGCGTCGGCATTAAAAGACAACCACGTCTGTGCTTGTTTCGGATTATATTTGATTAACCCGTTTGAACTGATGAAAGTGGTCGTGATGCTATTGTCATTAAAATCGGGAAGCTGCGGCGTCTCTTTGCCGCCGTTAACCCACGCACAGTTTCAACACCGACCTCTCTTCACAAAGACTGATCTCTCCACATCTCTTCTAGTGGAGTGTTTGTATGAAAGGTAGAGGTTGCCAGTTGATCATATCTCTTCCTTTAAGCCTTCAGCATCACATTCCCCCTCCTCTGCCGGTTTGTAACTGACAGGCACCTGTCCTGTCCTGACCTACTCCATCAGCGGGGCAAGGGTGCCACCCGGGCACACTGTCACTCCTGATCGCGCTAAGTGATGCGGCACATAGTCAACCGGCGGAACCCATTAGTGCTCTTACATCGGGAACCGCTGGAGAGAGCGTGTGCGATGATGCGATTCATTTGGAGGGGGTGAGGGAGCGCAGGAAACGAGCGTGTGCTCACACGTGTGTATTAACGAGGAGGCTGGTGTTCGATGTCAGCGGGGGAGAGCGCAAGGTTCGCGGGGAGTTCATGGTGAATGTCTCTCGTTCCCGCTCCCCGTGTCCTATCCGTCCCGTGCACACTTGACAGCAGGTTCTGCCCGGCTGCGAGGGGACCCCGACTCGATGCGTCTGAATCAGTCACACTTGTCCGGCCTCGTCTGCGGGGCACGGGGTGGAGAAACAGGACGACGGGGCGAAAAGACGACGAGAGCGAGGGTGCTGAGGGACAGCTGGCTGTCGGCGTTCATTTCATTGGCTTTTTATTTCACTGGCTGTCAAATTTATCTTCCAGCTGTCAATTTTATGTTTGTTTCTTTACTATATGCATCTGGGGCCGTGTGAAATACGTCTCAGCACGCATCACATTTTCTGTCTTCTTCAGACACTTAAGGCCACTTCTTGTTTCTAGAAAACTTTGGTTCAAATCTCAGAATAGTTGGAAAACTCTGTTCACGAACCTTCAATCAGTCATTTTGTCGTTTCTGATTCATCCTTAAATTTACAGTCAGACCTTCAAACGCGCTGTAGTTGCAACTTCTTCACTCATGATTTCTAAATAATTGATGGAACATTAAGTAGTAATGCTTAAACGCTTGTTTAATTAGACATGAATGTTAAATTGCACGCACAAGCTATAAATGATGCATCAGTGGGTTTGTTAAACATCCCTTAATCACAACAGACATTTTCTTTTAAAACAGGAACTTTTACAGGATTGTTCTTTACCTCTTATTAAGTATTAACTATCTGAACTCTGCAAGGAATACCAGTTGACAAACACTACAACACCAGACTGTTTTGCTGCATACACGTGCAGGCAACGGTAATGTCGCTGATTTTCGTACACAACAGATGGATCATGCTAAAGCCAATTGATGACTTTTAATTCATCCAGTTCCATTCATTCTTTATTGTAAAACTTTTCTTTTACTAAATACTACACAGCTCACATTTTCAAAGGAGCTCTACCCGTTAGTTACCTAGCTGGCTAAATGCCCACACACACACACTATGTATTCGATACATTAATGAGATATTCCCACGGTCACAAATGCAGTTTGAAAACGCATCTTCTAAGCCAACAGGGAAGTCCTCAAAGTGTCCAGAAATCGACATATTTATGAAAATTCTTTTAGGTTTTGAACAGTAAATATACAGTACACAATGTTTTCTTAGCCCGTTGTCAGAAACTGAATATAATGCTACTTGCAGGAAAGTAAAACCAGCAAACGAGCCCAAAGAAACCGGACCTCAGGCTTTGGTATCCATTCCCACAGACAAACATGCTCCACGTGCTCTCTCCGTCTCGCCCGAGGCAGTCCAATCTAACAAAGCTGAATGAGCAGGAGAGGATTACTGCCGGGCGGGTCATCGGTGGAGGAGAAAGTCAGCTGTGTTCTGAGCCTCAGCCCGTGCACGTGGTCTTAAAGTCACCATGCGTGTGAGGCCCGGCTCCCCGGCGGCGTCACCTTGGCCTCGGAGCCCGCACGCCTCACCTCTTCGTCAGCCATGCGAACGAAGGGCCTTTCAGACAAACGCTGGGGCTGAGGGGGTAATGATATCCTACGCATTATATCAGGAAGGCACCGGGGCCATGTGGCTCTGTGAACCTTGTTGGATTGATTTATTACAATGGCAGTGATTTCTTTGTGATGGATGGCGAATGGAGGCTGCAGGGCAGGGATGGAACTTCCATTTGTTGATTAAAGATGCCCCGTGTGTTCTATATATCTGCATTCGTGCGTGTCACTCTGTACAAGAAGCATGCATCGCTCACGCTTTGATCATTTGCATGTCTGACTGTTTACTGTTGCATGACTAACAAGGATTTTCCGCCGCACACTCATAAGCGCCACCGAGGCCCCCGACCTCTCGCCAAACAGTTTCCCCCGAGCTCTCAATCTCACAGCCGGAGCAGGAAATTGTGAATGTCGGTGTCAGAATCAGTAAACATGTCTGCAATGTCGGATGTCACCAATAAGGTGATTTCAGGAGCGTTACCCAAATTCAAATTTCAAAAGCGCATTGAAAGATTTGAGCATTTTTCTCGGGAACCATTGATTTCCATTCATCGTCAAACCCAACTTGCAGAGACTCGACGCACGCTTGAGATCCAGAAGGTAATCATAGCGACATTAGTCCCGATGTGATGTTATTCCTGTGGTGGTATGTTTGCAGTCACATTTTCAAAAAGTCTGGCGACATTGAGGACACGCCAGCTTTCAACATTTGATAGACAGCGACCTTTTTAATTCAAGACAAGAACCTCGCTTTGCTGTGATGTCCATGTTTCTCGTCGGAGCTTTCACAGCGGGCCATTCGAATAGAAGTATTATCATGGAAGGACCGTATAATGACCGTATAATTTACCGTATAATGTTGTGTACATAAGTGTGTGCTTACAATCGCCAATAAAAAAGTGTGACCATGCCTATGTTGGGAAACTTGTCTGAACACAATCTAAAGATGTTGAAGTGTCAGCACTCATGTTGTTCACTAAGCAGCTCAGCAAATGGCTGAAAAAAAAGATGGGATCTCAATGACATGTACTTGAATGAAAAAGGGGGCGGGGGTGTCCAGTGTGTATTTTCATCTACAAGTTCTATTTGAGATGAATTATGAATAATCTGTCTACAGTCCTTTGTCCCATAACTTGAAGTGAATTATTATACGTCTTGCTGTCAGCAGCGTCCTTTGGTTTCTTGTTCCGTTGCTTTTATCTGCTCGTCGTGATTCAGACGGCGAGCTTCCCTAATGTGAAGGTGCATCGCATGAGAGCGCTCTCGTGAAAAAGAAACAAAAAAAAAAAAAACACACACCGCGCTATACCTCCATCTCAATCTGACCCCCTATCATTTATTTAAAAATCACAGAAACCTTTCAACCAATTCCAGCCTATTAAAGTCCCTTCTTCTTGCCTCCTTTGAGTGTGCCGGTGTGGTGGGTGCCGCCCCATGCTTTGTCACCTGAGGCTGGCAGCAGACAATGCCTCGCTGTCTAAAAAATCCACTCAACAGCAGAACTACCTCACTCACTTGACAGCCGCTGAATGAAGCACTATATGACGGAGCAGATGAATGCTAGAATGGGCCCGAGAGTTGAGTCTGCAAACGGTTTTTTTCAAATGCCAACCGGCCTCCACATCACATGGTGCATAAAGAGATACCCCTGTCTCTTGTCCTGCTGCCAGGGACTCCATTATGAGCTTTTATTTATTTTCATTGACAAGAAAATAGATACGTATGGTGGCCCATAAAATTGAGGATTTCTTTTTCTCAATTTGCCCGTCTGGCATTTCTTTGTTGGGTTAATTGTTGAATGTTGTTCTTCAGTTGCATTTCATTGAGCTCAAATTAAAAATAAGGATTTTCAGTTGAAAGATTTTAGATGAAGGTTGCATAAAAAAACATTTATTTTTTTGGTTCCCTTAAAAATCAGACAAAAATACTCCAGCCACTTGATTTGAAGGCTGCTGCTGCACGGAGACACACCGAGGATCATATGCACACCAGCTCTGTTGTTCAAACTAAAAAGGGGGGGGGGGGGGGGGTGAGTGGTGTCAAGCGGGCGCCGCGCAATTTCGCCCACAACACCTTTCAACGACGCCGCCGAGCACACAAACATGAGTAACCTCTCATGATGCGCATCTGGAGCACAAGCGTGAATAGGTAATTGGGGTCACAAATCCCATGCGGCGCTGAGAGCCCCGCTCCTCTACACAGCCGTGTTTACGTGTGGTGTCTCTGGGTTAATGTATGAATTGAACACCACTCCGGGGTCAGCGCACAAACTCTCCCCATCAGCTTTGCCCCGGCTTCAGCACCCAAATAAATATGCATGCCTGTCCTCATTTGCATCTTTGAACCACGGCCGTCTTCGCATATGCGAATGACGAGCTGGAGAGGAGGGAAGAGAGGGCTTGAAGGGTGGTGGAGGAAGCGGTAATGCGTGTGTGCTGAGGGGAGGGCGGTTATCCCCGGCGGACACGAGCAGGTGTTTAAGCTCGGCTGAGTGCGAGCGCTCGGCCTTGAGCGGGCCAAGGTTAGTGGCGCGTTTGACTCCGACACTTCACCTTTCTGTAGCAGCTCTCCATGCTCTCCAGCAGGCGCAGGAGGAGGAGGTGGGGGAGGGCTTGAAGTGGAAGGTGGGTGAGATGACGAGGAGAGCGCTGTATGCCAAGAGTTTGTGTCTGCGGTTGTTGCAAGGGATTGACAAGAAGGGCTAGAGGGAGGTGGGTGCCTGTATAACACAGGATCCTTACGCAAGTGAGCAAAAGATGCCAGCAACTACTGGAGGTGTTCCACCAAGAGTACAGGGTCAGGCTTCAAACAACACCTTCTTGGACTGTTTTCAGTGGGGTAAAAAAAAAAATAAAAGAAAAAAAAAAAAAAAAAGATAAAATAATGCTTTTTCGGTAAAAAGATTTAATGACAAAATGCAAATACAAAAATTAAAGCTGCGAGCAGCGATGAACGGGCCCTCGCAATATGCACGTCGGGGTGCCGGCGGGACTCAGACCTGCGCGGCCGAGAACGTCCATGACCGGACGGCGCGAGGACTCTGGTTGATGCTGCCATTCAGTTCTGTGACAGTCAGACACGCCCCAATATGCTGTTATTTAAGTCCATATGTGATACATGTTCCTCCCAAATTTCATACATCTAGGTGAAACGTACTGCGAGGGTTGCTTCGTTGAAATTTTGTAGGGGGCGCTATTGAGCCGATTTGCCACTCTGAACTGGTAATTCGGGCTGGTAATCTGCTTGCCAAGTATGCTTATGTTTTGAGCATTTTTAGCCCCTCAAAACACCTTAATATTTCATGGTGAAGAATGCGTCGCCACGGCAACAGCTTTTCACGAAACAAGCTTTGAGTAACTTTTCACTGCAAAGGTCTCATCACGTTCCACATACCTACCAAATGTCATACAGCTGGGTGAAACCTGATGTTGGGGCTACTCAATAGGGGGCGCTAGCGAGCCAATATTCCAAGAAGGCGAAGGCGAAGAAGAAGAAGGCGGCGGCAGCAATTCTGTTGGCTCAAACGGTGACGTCACCAAGTGTTGCTCATGTAGCAGACCTCGTCACAGATTCTCAGGCTAAACATGACTCGAAGTTTGGAAAACAGATATTTTCAGTCTCATAGCGTCACATCGCAACTGGAGTCCATGCAGCCAAGACAAAAACAAGGCTTTTATGCCGTGCGATGACACTGATTGATGGGCTTTTGTTTTTTACAGCCGCTGTCGCCGTTTGTTGCATGTTTCCCCAACTTGTACTCGCTGCTTTCATGTTTACCAACGCCGGCAGGGGGCTGTCATTCCTAAAATAAATGATCATCATTCTGCTGCTTTATGATAAGACGCAATGAAATAATCCTCATAAAATAAAAATGATTAAGGGGTTGCGTTTCATTGCTAAAGAGCGTCGCGCTTGTCGGTGACGTTTATTGCGTCCGCGTAAAGTTGTATTGAACAACATAAAACGTGTGTGTGTGTGTGTCCACCCTGCTGGACTCAAACGGGGACGAGTCAAATCAAACAGGCTGAGCCGATTACACACAGCTTTGACGTTTTCCTTGTAGACGGAAATACATCTGAAAATTATGTTTTTGCTGACGCAGTTATCAAAGTTGTGAAACAGTAGGAACCTTACCTTAACGCAGTTTCATGCCTACTTATTCCCACTAGCGTTGCTACCAGGTCCCGACTATTTCTGCTTCCAGAAATAGATAAAATATAAAATACCAGCTCCGTTTACCTCTTAAACTCCTCAACAGTCCCTTTCAGAGCCTCACTTCTGCGCCGACAAACTCGTAAAAGGTGGCGAGCTCTGAAATGGTCCCTCTGTTTTCCTGACGGCATGTCACAAGGTTAAAACCTTTCACTCCAGAGATCAGATATGATGGCAGAAGGCTATCGTGTTAAATTGAGGACACCGCGCCACAATGAGACACCCCAAGTCTTCCTTTTTTCTTCACAGGCTGGAAGCTACACACTCTACTGTAGGCAAACCCCTTTCGTCTTTCTCTCTGTCCACACACAGACACGCATATAGACTCGGCTCAGGCCAGAAATGGGCGTGCTCTTGCTGGGAGAGGTGTTCGTGTGCCTCATGTGTCACTGAGTCGCTGTGTTCAGGCACAACGAGCAGGAAACATTTTACCCGTTTCACCTGCCTGCCTTAAGATGCTGTATTCCTGTCTGAGTCTCACATTCCTGTCAAATCTTCAAGCCTCTCCTCCAACGTTTTATTTTTTACCCCCTATGCGCCATCGCTCGATTGAGAAAGACAAAATTGTGCCCGTGTGTTGCTCATGTCATCCTCAGTTACATGGAATACATGGAAGCATCACAGAACCTCTGCCCCCATCTGCCGTCGACAAGGCCAGGCAGAGTCCTCTCCGTCTCTGAAGGAAGCTTGGTTTCAGCACCACTGACAGCGCCGCTGCTACCACTAGATGCTGTGTGCTGGGGCAGATCAGCACTGGCAGCTGGACAGCTCCCCCTGCAGCCTGCCTCTTGGCTGGCCCATGGCGGAGGAGAGGCCAGCTGGGCCCCGAGATATGTGATCTAACTCTAGCGTGTAACTCACCATATTGACTGTAACGTTAGATATCATTCTGGGAGTATTTATTTCAACAAGTAACGTTAAGCTAAACACTAACGTTAGCTGAGTGTTAGCATGCTAACGATTTCCTGTGGGCTCCAGTTTATAACTTTAACACGCGTTTGCATGTGCTGTGTTTTAAGCTAGCTGACGATAACGTTACATTAGCTTTTCAAAATGGTGTTTGGTTAGGTTGCAAGGGAGTTATTTATTGCATTTATAGCAGTAAAGTAGCTAGCTTCTCAAGGCACAAGGTCATTAGCAGAGGCTGGGTAACGTTTTGCAATGGAGTTAATGTAACTGGGTTGTTGAATTTAATGTTGAGCTAATAGTTTTCTTGTTCTTACAGGTTATTGTTAATAATGCAGTGGCAGTGCAAATACTGCGAGTTCATAACTGGGAAACGGGGATACCTGTTAAAACATTACAGGTTAAAACATGGGAGCTACCTTAGAACTGTACAGTTTCCTTGTTTACACAAAGAATGTTTGTGCACATTTAACTCCATTAATGCCCTTAATGAAGGTCCACTTATCAAACATTCACCAGAAAGCCCAGAAGATGGACCTGACGTTTGCACTTAGAAGAAAAGAGGTGGTGGAGTCTGAACCTGCCATACACATGATGCTGGAACGCTGGCCTGGGCTTTTCACAGAAGGTCAGCTATGTTGGAGAGTTGGTGCTAATGTTTTTGCATATATGTCTTTGTATCATTATTTGATGTCTCTTGCCAAAGCCAATGAAGAGAATGAAGAATGAACATTTCAAATCCAGCAAGGACATTTATTTGTGTTTTTCCAGCACCACTTTGCAGGTGGCTTCACCTCATGCTGGTGCCCACTGGCAAAGTAGTATTTAGTCTTAATGTGATACTGGAGCATTATCTGTACTTTACAGGTGTGCATAGAGTTCAACTGGATAGTGGGCAAGAATCTCAAGCAGGAATTTTTACGAAAGCCTTGATCGGCACAGTTATCGGCGTTGGGCAGCTGTTGGCACATCTTTCTGAACAGACCAAGGTTGTTACATGTCCATTATGCATCGTTTTTCACAGCCGATGTAATGACATGACACAGAAAGTATACTGTAGTAGTTACAATCAAAATTGTCTTTGGTTGGTTCAGCTTTCTCATAGATCATTCTGACTGTGTAACTTGTGTTTTTCCCCAAAAGACTACAGAGCCAACTGATGTTCGGACACTGGTGCTGAGAGGGCTTCCTGTAATCCTTGGTGACAGTCCCACAGACTTCTACAAACCAGCCTTTGTAAGTAACTCTTACTTTCTGAAAGAGTATCTAGAAGGACCATAACAGCATAATTTAGAACTGTCACCATTATTTGATGAACCCTGTGAGCATAGTTTTATAGAATAATGTTCACACCTTCCCTCATGCGCCTGATTCTCATGTAACTAGGCTACATTGCTTAATATTATTGATAGTTATTCAATGAGAAATGTCATAATTGTGTTTTTACAGTTTTATTATTTGTTAAGGACTCGGATGATGACTCATTCCGCAACGTTGAGAAAGAAGGTGCTGTGTGCTCATCTTCCCTACATCTCAGTCCAGCCTCGTTAAAGGACAAGTTGTGATGGACAACATTCAAGACCTGCCAAACGCTATGTGCCTTCTGTTTGGACTTGCATACGCAAGGGTGAAATGATAATGCTGACTGAAGGATGCTTCTGAAACTACAGAAGGCTCAGTGAAATCACCAAGCAGCCCTCAGACTCAGAAAGGTGTGACTTGAACATGTCTAAGAGTATTCTGTTTTTATTAAGGAGAGTTGAAGTAGTAAGTTGTAGTATCAGT
This sequence comes from Melanostigma gelatinosum, assembly GCF_949748355.1. Lineage (NCBI taxonomy): Eukaryota > Metazoa > Chordata > Actinopteri > Perciformes > Zoarcidae > Melanostigma > Melanostigma gelatinosum. The sequence continues at coordinate 2,657,302 of NC_136657.1, read as the reverse complement.
AAAAGTGAAACCCTGTAAGAGTTCAGAAATGATTCAAGGATTGCTGTGTCAACCCAGTTCCTCTGTTTTTATCCTATCAAGTTAAGATTGTAGTTTAAATGTTAAGTTACTAATTATTACATTGATCTTCTAAGTTACAACACAATGTTTTGATAAAATAAAAGTAATTGGAACAATAAAATGTATTGTTGAATTTCTTTCCTTCTGTACAATTTCTTGAAACAATGCATTCAATCTCAAAATCAAACAGCATAATTAATTGTATTAAATGTAAAGTCATTACTTAAATAAACTAATGGTATTAAGTAGCAATAAATAATGTTATATTAGTGATTTGTTTATATGTGCTTATGTATGTTGAACTTAAAAGTTATTTCATTAAACTTAGACTAAAGAAAAAATGAGTCAAGTGAACTAATGATTTTTAGTAAAAATCAAAACAAACGCAAAGAAAAACTGACACGTGGCCGGGTGGGTGAGAACAAGGAATAATAAAAAAAAAAATGTACTTCTTGAAGAAATATTTCACATCCTTCCATCTCCCCCCCCCCCTGCTGAATGTCCTCTGTCTCCTGTATCGCCCTGTATGTTTTTGGAAAGGAAAAGGCTGGGGCTGCACTCGACAGTGTCACTGAACCGCAATAACATCAGCTCGTCCAAAGTGAGCTGCGCTTGGCCCAGCGGACAGCAGTGACCATTTTCTATGTGATGCGAGGGATTTGCTTCTCAATGCACTGCAGTTAACAGCACACGCTGCAAGTCAAGGATTCGTCCTGTAAGTATATTTAGTGTATTTGAATGCCCAATAGATGCTGCCTTGGATCCATTTAAAAAAAAAAAGCCTCAAAATCCACAGATTCACTCTAAAGTCAGTGTTATCACCCACTACTCTGTAGCACGGAGGATACACATCAGACTCAAATTACAAGCCATTAAGTCCATCTAAAATAGCAGCAAACAGAAAGGCAATCGAGCCATAAAGGAAAATGGAGAGACACTTGTCTAAGGAGAGTTCACACACACACCAAGCGTCGTCCTTCCTGTGAACCTTGTAGTCATAGTCTGGGGACAGTGGTACAGTGGGACAGTGGCCTGGAGGTTCAGTCGTGAGCTTGTTACAGAAAGGTCGCCTTTTTCAGGGAAAATCTATGTGGGGAAATTGAGTGAGAAAGACTTCCCGCTCCTTTAACATCCTCCGTCGAGGTGCCCTTGAGGAAGATCCCGAACCGCACTTTGCTCGTGGGGAATATCCGAGTGGCCGACAGCAGTAGAGGGCAGTTATACAGAGCAGCAACACCGTCACTATGTGTTATAGCGCGGGTGTGAAGGAGGATGAGAGCTCGGTCAGAAATCCCTCGACAAGGTTTTTTTTCTTCTTTTTAAGGTCACTGAGATGAGAACTAGTTTGTGCTTTTCTTTGGGAGTAACGAATTGTGAAAGGAGTTGAAATGATTTGGAGAGAAAGCCAGGTTCAAGGACAATCCGCTGCACCACTGCTGCCTGCCTGCCAAAAGTGGGAAACTAAAAAGGTATGAAATCAAAGAGAAACACAAAAAAAGCAGAGCTCAAGTTAGGATAACAGGGAAACAACAGAGCAAAGAAGTGGGATTGAAGTAGGGCTGGGCGATAAATCGATTTAATCGATTAATTCGAATGTGTGCTTTAAGGCGATGTGTTTTATTGAAAATCGAGAAAATCGCCCCCACCCCTCCCCCCCGTTGGGTTCCCGTAGTAGAGTGCGCGCGCATTGTTTACAAACTAAAACAATGGCGGCCAGCAGCTTCACTGCTGGCAGCCGCCGCCGCCACCTCACAACAACAACCCAGCATTTTGGAGACATTCACCAACTGTACTCCGCATGAGAAGAAGAGTGCCCGGTGGAAAGCCATCACGGATGCAGTCGCGATGTATATCGCAAAAGATATGGTGCCCATATACACCGTGGAAAAGCCGGGGTTTATTCACCGTCTCAAAGCTTTGGACCCCAGGTACGTGCTACCAAGCCGTAAACATTTTTCTGACGTTGCCTTGCCTCGGCTGTACAATAGTACACGCCAAAGGATCTCTGCGGAGCTGGAGGGGATGTCATTCTACTCCGCAACAACTGACCTGTGGTCCAGCAGGTTGACCCAGACACCGATCCACTTGACTGGTGGAAGCGTCACCAACTTAACTTTCCAAGGCTAAGTACTTTAGCAAAGAAATACCTCTCTGTGCCAGCTACAAGTGCCCCCTCTGAGAGGCTTTTCAGTGTGTGGGGGGGGCATTGTTACATGCCACCGTGCATGCCTGAAGCCAGAGGTAGTAGACAGGCTTGTCTTCCTGGCAAAAAATATTTAGAAAAAACATGCACTACTGTTTAATACGGTTGGTTATGTTGTGAATGCACTTGATTTTGTTTACATGCACTTATTTACTGTGCAAAATATGTTATGTTGATGTTAGATCAGATGTTGCACTTTTGAAAATGTGAATGTTAAAGGGTCACATACATTTTATTTCATGCTGTGTTTGTATCAGTGTATTCAGTTAGAAAAGCTTACTGTAAAAAGTTACATTTGCACAGTTGTTTACAATGGAAGGCTACTATTTAATGCCATTTAATGTTATGTTTAATTTAATTTTATATTTAAATGATTCAGGCAAACAAAAGAGTGACCAAATACTTTTTGTATACTACAGGCACCTTTCTACAATGTTCAGGTTTTGTTTGCACTTTATTTTTATCAACCTACTTGGGAAAATCATCACAAAATAAAAGAAAAAATTGTTTTCAACAGCTTCTGTCATCTGCAAAAAAATTTGGGGGAAAAAAATCGATTTAAATCGTGAATCGGATTTTTTGTAAAAAAATCGGAGATTTTTTTTTTAGGCCATATCGCCCAGCCCTAGATTGAAGTGTCAAAAGCTGGCAGATAAAGAAAAAAAGAGCCCATTAACAGCTAACCTGCGGACCAACATGTGTGAACGCCATCCTCCATGATCTGCACCAACCACACAGTGATACAGTACTGAGTGCAGGATTAAACCAGTTGTTAAATTGAGCGAGCCAGACTCATCACCAGAGGCAGAGAGACAACAAGAGGCCGTGTGCGCTTTGACATCAAACAGCTCCTGCTGTAAGATGTGGGATGAAACTGTACCACTCACTTGCTCCTGTTATACAGTCTCTTGGAATATAGGTGGCGGATGCAACGAGTGCACATCTGCTGCCAGCGAGTTAGTCACACCATAACATACGTTCAAAACATTTTCTTTTTTTAAAAGACGCAGATAAAAGCAGGCTGAGGGCGAGTGAGGACACAGTGAGGAGAATATAAATACTTCACAAAATAAGCCTTTAACATCTTGAGCATTACAGCTGGTGTCTGGGTAGGATTAGTCTTTTCATATTAAAGTTAAAAAGAAGTTTCTGTATTTCCTTTTTGCGGCATCACTGTTCCAGCAGATTGCGGCAGCACTGGTCAGCTCCCATATGCCAGTCTGTATACATGCATCACAAACTAATACTGAAGAAGCCTTCATACCTGTGAGCAGCACAGAACACTGTTAATCACGTCCTGCTGGGCACTGAGCAAAATCTGGGGATTAAACGTCTCGCTCAAGGGTGCATGCACAAAACTTGCTGATTGAGAGAAAAACATTTCAGCAGAACTAGATTTTCGCAACGAGCCTGGGAATTATTTCATGTACAGAAAGGGGGAATTAAAGACGACACATCAAGGCTGAGAGACAATGGCTCCCACTTATCTCCCGGAGGAGAATTATTTGAAAATCAATACAGGATCCCGTCTCAGCGACGATGAGACATGGAATATGTAGCAGAAAGGAAGGAGATGAAAAGAAAAGAAGAAGGGGATCAGGGATAGATTCACTGACTCAGATGGGTAAATAAGACAAAGACGGGGGAAAGAAAAACAGACTGAGGGGGGGAAATGAGAAAGAACGATTTAGTTTTGACAGGCGGCAAAGAAAAAGACTGAGTGAGCGTGAAGGCAGCGGCTCATCATTAGCAGCGTCCCTCCCTCCTCATCACCGACAACCAACACAGCCATATCTGCATCGAAACGTGATCGAAAGGCCCACGGAGCTATGAAGCGGAGAAGAAAAGGTGGAATTGCATGCCAACGCCTCCGATTAGGCTGATCAATAACGGCCGGTTGGAGTTCTGCCGGCAACGCAACGGAGGGGGAAGAGCAGATGGGAGTCTGGGGGAGAGGAGGGTGGGCGATAATGAAGGGATGATGAGGACGTGATTGAGGGAGAGAAAAGACAAAAAAGGAGAGAGAGAACAGGAGAACAGAGGAATAGTGCCGGGGAAGAGAGTGGTGCAAAGTCAGACGAAAGATGGATTAGAAGTGTGCTCAAGAGTGAGGCACAAAAGGGGAAGAAGAGGGAAACAGTTGGACGACAGCAGATTGGGCAGATTATTATTGTGGTGCAGGAAGAGCTGAGGAAGGCACAGGTGGAGAGAAAGCAGGGGTAGCACAGCACTTGAGTGAAACAACATCTCTGCCCTCATCCCCGTTGGTGATTTCCCCAGAGAGGAGGAGGGCAGCCGCGGCTAAAAATGTATCAGTCAGTCTCGTTGCTGCAGTTTCTTCCACCTTGCTCCAGGTGGACCGGGACACATCAAATCAGGATTTTCACCGTCGCTCATCTTATCAGCCTCTGCACAATCTTAATACGGCTATCTCGCTCATTATTTCCGCATTTGATCCGCCCCCCGGTGCTGTTTTTTAGTGTGTGGATCAGCAGATAACGTGAGAACAAACAAACGTCAACAGAGCAAGCTGCACCACGGATAAATGACATCAAGCAGAGTGAATGCTAAACTGTCTCTGTGTGCAGGCTAACTGTCACTCTGTTTGCTAAATGATAAGCTCGCCTCCCAAACACATGCAGAGCACATCGCAAACACCAGATTTGAGTCTGGGCATGCAGGCATATAAGCCATTTCATGCTCAGCGTGAGCTACAGTCATTCAGCTGAACATGCATATTCACACACACGCACGCACGATCAAGATAGGTGTGAAGAGACACGTGAACCCATCCTTTATGTCTCAGAAAAGTCCCGAGAGTTAAAAATAGAAATGAGGTGTTATAAAATGCGATGACATACTCCATTTCAGGGACAAACAATTGGGGTTAAATGAGGAAGTTTAACCCCAATTCTGCCATGTGTTCTGGAGTAAAACCTTATTAGCCTTTGCAAATGACATCAGTCTCGGTTTGTCTGATTAAAAATCACCATCTGTAATCAAGCTTTACTCTTTTTTTTTCCACAGGAGGCAGGAAGACACCAAAAGAACAGGTGCGTCTGTCCTGTTGTCTGTCCAGTTCAGCCGTGACGCGCCACTATGGGACCTGCTATCTGATTGGCTGCTTGCCAGGAGGGATGGATGCGGGGGGGGGGGGGGGGGGGGGGGGGATGTGCACCAAGCTTCGAGGGCTCTGCAGCACAGAGAGCGCTCCAGATGGCTGTGATTGATGGACCTCTCAGAATGGTGGGACTAATGAGCGCTACTCGACATGTGCTCGGGACGGAGGGACCGAGTTCGGCCATCACTCCGTCTTTGAGGAGGGGTCCTCGGACGTTGCGCCGTAAGTACTAATGGACGGTGAAAGCGCTGCAGACGCAGGCTAGCAATCCATATGCTGCGTTGGATGCAAACGGATCAGAATAAGATGCAAGTCCATGCGGTTAGGAACAGTCTTAAAGGACCGATAATCATAAGCACGAACGCTATTTTAACTCCAGGTATATTGTTCAGCGCCTGGACATGTTTCTCTTCATGTTGATTGAACATTATTATACATTCTATATCATCTACAAACAGTCGAAAATGTTATTTTATGTTGCCAAACATCCCCCTCTGTGACCTTACCGTCTCTAATCCAACAGTTATTATTTTTGTCAACTACTTATGCGATTACTGAGCTATTTGCACAGCAGCAGAGATTACAGTTACCATTTTTATAGTAGATCAGTGTAATCCCATTACATGGATGTGTTGCTCCTCTACCCAGCAGTATGCTCCAGGTAAGCATTAGCAAAAGGTTAAATTGATAATGCATGGTGTATTCAAAAATGGAAAGTTTTAAGGAATTAAGAAAATCAGCCCTGCTTATGAATAGATGCAGTTTGTCCCCCCCCCCCCCCCCCCCCCCCGACAGTCCCACGTAATCCCCGAGTGAAGCAAAACATGTAAGTCACAAAAGCGTTTATGATATTCACCCGGCAACAAGCCCCACTGCTTTCTTGCAGCTAAATATCAGTCACGAGCACTATCATTATCAGACACTACTTAATAAAAACCTGCCAAAGAAATGATGAGGAAAGGAAAAGGGAGAACGTATGACAAAGCAAGAGACGGCGTTAAAACTTATTCTGCATCATTATCACTCACTCAATATGCTTATGTCGACAAGGTTTACGTCACTACGTTTGAATCAGATTCATTGTGTCAGTTCTCTTCACCTGCATCATTATCATAATGACAATGGCAATTTATATTTTATTTAAGGTATGTCAATTATTTTCCTGCAGGCCCTGTACGCAACAATCTCTACATTAAGTGTAAATACGACAATTTGATGTTTTAATTGCATGATTTCTTGGCAAGAACCAGCTGCCGGGAAACCGGCGGAGATTCCAGGAAGTTACTGGTCCCGGGCCAAGAAATAGTCTGGCACATGACCCCCAGTGAAACTGCTATGTGACGGTTTCACACACACACACACACACTTTGTACAGACTCAGCAAACAAGATAATAAAATGTCAATCAGTGTGAGCTTCAGAGGTGCTAGTGGGCCGATTGTGTTATGCAGAGCCAGGCTAGCCGTTTCACGTCTTTATGCTAAGCTAAGTTAGCGGGCTGCTGGCAGTGGCTCTATACTTTGTGTACAAACATGAGTTCATATTAATCTGCTCATCTAACCCCTGACTATTTAGTTAACTGGTAACTGCCCTATTACATTAATGTAAGAAGGAATGATTACACTGTTATTAAATATATTAGGTTTATTCAGCTTTAGGGATCATCAATGGCATCCTCTTCCTTTCTTCGACGTTACCAAACAAAGCATAAATCATACAATATGTTCCATTTTATATGAATACATCGCAATTGTGCCCCTCTAGCAAGGATTACCCCCAGAGTCATTTAACTATTGGATCTAAACGCCAACGAAGTGGCTCCCTCATCCGCGCAGAGGCGCGCCAATGGTAATATGGGCTGTTAACACCAGACAGCATCCCCAATGGCAACCGTCTCAGTCAGATCAAGGAAAAGTCTCGAGTCAAGTGGCAGCAAATAGAGCTGCGAACGTGTAATCATACTTTGCAAAAGACCTTCTCCAAAGACAGCAGAGTGTGAGAGAGGTGTCATTGTCAAAGCACGACGAGATAACACCTGTCAAAAAGTCAAACTGCAATCTAACAACAATCTTCAGTTGTCAAATACAGCACCTGTATTCTCCAATGCAAACAATATAAATGAGTCGAATACGATGGACCCCAGAACAGAGTCCTGTGGGACCCCAAAGGCTTACACTGCTGTAAGCGGAGTGTCTTCTGCTGTACCTGAAATGCTGACCCAGTGGTTTTACATGTTTTCATTGATTTGCTGAAATCACAAAAACTGCAGTCAACTTGACAACTTGAGTCTGGATATAGAGAAGCTGAACGTCTGGCTCCAAGTTTGTCCTCTTGGCTATGCCATTGAAAAGGCAAACAGTTGATGTAAGCACAAGGCAACACACAGACAAAGGTTTGTCTGGCTCAGACCCATTTACGCACAACTGACGGCACACACACACACACGAGAGTGTGTGTGTGTGTGTGTGTGTGTGTGTGTGTGTGTGTGTCCAGCATACGGTCAGTTCATCAGGGCTCAGTGATGCACCGCAGAGCAGGCAGGTCACATGATGATGTTAGCAGAGTGGCAGGCTTAGTGAAATACTGGGGGAAAATAGTTTTTTTGAAAAGTAGAAAAAGGAAATCAATATCTAATATGGAAGACAGCCTCTCTAGTTTCAAATGTTAATATCTGAAGGTGAGAAAGTATTTTTGGCCTCATCAAAAGACAATATGTGGAAATATAATTAAAAAGAGTTTTTACAGGATACACTGGTTGACTCCTGTTCACTTCGCATTTAGTTGTTGATCCATTGTTAATAATAAATGATTAGTGCAGCTTTAAATTAATTATTTTCTGAATTACAATTTGCTTGGAATTATTTATGTGTACAACAAAATGATATGACAGCACAGTAAGTTTACACCTAAATACGATTATTATATTCCACTGGAAGTTGATAAATGATATTAAATCATTGCCCAGCAATAACAGCTGCTGCTTTTTCCTCCAGTGGTGTCAATCAGTCTTCAGACATAATATTACAAAAAAGAAAGTGAAGGAAGTTCTGCTGCAGTGGAAATTAAAAAAAAACGTGTCTTTACACCTGAGAGCAAACTCCTACAGACCTCTTGTATTCTCCTCTCCGTTTGTTTATCTGCTTGTTACACTCTCAGTCCATCCTTTCTTCATGTCCCTCCCCTCCCTCTATCGCTCTCAGTAACAGGTGAGTTCCCAGAACTAATTACAGGAGGCTTTCCCAGGGTGCAGCAGGGGCCGGCTCATTTGCAGGCAGAGGGAGAGCGCGAGAAGGCTGTCTAATAACATTTTCTACCGCCTGATTAAAAACAGCCCATAAATCACTTGTCCACATGGGTCTATGCACACACACACACGCGCATGTATACACACGCACAGACACCGTAGTCCCAAATAGAGCCATCAGCCACATGGTTTTAATACACATTAAAATACTGTACAACCAATTTGACAGCCTGAAGGACACACACACATTTCCTCACTGGCTCACTGCCATACAAAGCCACTGCAGATTAGGCTATTTATACATTCATATAATGTTACAGTGTAGTCGTAGATTTTATATGGTCCACATGTATGCAACACATCCTGTTTATTTCTCATTTTATGCAATGAGGGAATTAAAAAACCGTAAAAAGATAATGAGCAGTAAACTCATTAATGCAGCTCACTCTACGATGCCCTCGCCATTGATCTTCCTCGCCGGCCTCATTTGTTGTTCACATCCGTATGCGACGGAGCGAGGAAATGAACGTGGGATGGAGATGACAGGCGGCCAGTGAGAGTGCATGAAGACATGTAGGAGCTTCCATCCGGCATGCTGAGGGTTAATGTCCAGTTCTGCAGCTATTGTATGATTGTTGAATGGCAGAAATAGTGAAATTACGCATCACAATTTCAAAAAGTTCAAGGTGGCACCATCAAATGGCTTCTTTTGTCCGAGCGAACCATCTAAAACAGAAATGTATTATTACAAGAGGAGCAACAAAACCATCTGCCTTTTGGGTTGAAAAAATTAAGAGTGCAATTATGATCGCTTTTTTTTTTACTAAATGATTGATCGTCAAATTGTTTCCGCTCTATCCGATGCACAAACTTAAACCAGTCTGATTTCATGCAAATCGGCTGAATTTATCATTCATGACACATTAAAGTAGCCTAAATTAGCAACCTGTGCCGACAGCGTAGCAATGCTAAATCCATCTTGTATTGCATTGGTAATCTGCAAGATGGTAGTTGTGATTAACATAATATTTTTATTAACAGATAATTGGAATACATCAAATTTCAGTTGCGTTGTTTTTTTTCCTGCCGATTGTGGTGCCGCTTAACAATTAACAAGGCAATTATATGCTATAGATAATAGTTAGTCGTAGCGCAGCCATTCAAGCCCCCCCCCACAGACACTAACACCATGGTCATCAAACTCTTCTCCCCTTACGACATGAAACACAGTACACCGCATACCCAAGTTCCAACTGATCACACGCAGGTTCATAAGTGGTGGTGCCATGTCTTCTGGCAGCTCGCGGCACAATAACCCAGTCAGTAGCAACGATAGCATCAACAGCCCGCAAACCCCCTCGCTCTCTCTCGACAAACACGCATTTGTTTGAACACAAACACAACTACAGTGTTGACTTAATTCCTGCGGTCAAATCACATGAAACGCTGCTAGCTGACATACAGATTTTATTTCCCTCTTTCTTCAGATAATTACCAGCCCTTCTCACCTTCTGAAGTCCTGCCACACACAAACTCTCACAAGCTGAACGGAGAAAAGCGACGTGTCAGACGGTTTCTTCCTCAAACAGCAGCAGGCTTCACAGCATTATAGGTGTCACATATGGCGAGAGTGAAATCTAAAGTGACTTTACAGTTCGCGCAGACGTGGGAGCAGCTGATACCTCCTGCTACTCTGATGTGAAGGTTCATGCTGAGTCATGGCTCGTCCCACCCATCTGATGCAAACATACACCCAACACACCCAACACAGGCTGACAGATAGTCACACTAACAGCATATTACTCCGGGATTGTAGAGTAATCTGATTGATTCTGAGCTTGCACTGCAGAGCCATAGTGATTACAGCCTGACGTACTCAGACATTCACAAAGAGTGTTGCTCCGCTGACCTCACAGCGCTCACTTTAAATTCTCATTCCTCGCAGCTTTCTACAACTTTTCTCAGGAACTGCAGGAGTTCTGCAGCTGTGGATCCGGGGAAGATGCCGCAGATGGCTGAGCATGTTGAGCACTGGCACTCTGAGTGCATCTCCCTCCCTGTGTGCTGCTGATGGACTATCGGACCTTCTCGCGATCACTTGTTGACGGAGGAATCCCGCCACGAGATTATGATTGGACTACAATCACCGACTAGCTGGGAGCCCCTGATTTTGAGTCAGTGCTTGAACTTTCTCCTCCACTTATCAGATTGTCTTGTCGTCGCGGCACGGTTGAACATTAAATCAAAACTTTTTGCAATTCTCTCAAAATCTCAAAGCCGGTTGCGTGGGCCCAATATGAGACCCGGGGGGGGGGGGGGGGGGGGGGGGGGGTCCAGGGAATCTGGGATGCGTGTCTGATTTCCGCCTGCATGCCTGTGCGTGTGTTGTTTTGCTGATGCAGGCAGATATGGGCACTGCATCTTCACTCAACGCTCTGAGCGTTGAGCTAGAAAGGGGCAAAAACTCAACACAGCAAAAATCAAAGAGTAAGCAAAATCCTGAAATAAATACGCTCGCAAACAAAAACGCACACAGACGCAACACCCCCCCCCCCCCCCCCCTTATAACTCAGTTTCCACTTTAGCAGCTCTTTGCAGGAATCGGATTTGATTTACACACAGTGTCAGACTTTGCAGGCGGATCCACACACACACACACTAAACAACCTTGGAGTGACACAGCAGCCGCCAAAGCCCGGGCCATGTGTCACGCCCCATCACGGCGAAGACTTTCAACTCCTCACAACCCGGAGAGTGCCACCGCGCCATATAACAAATGGTTCCTTTTGGGGCGTAGTTGTGTGTTTTTTTACCAGATCGTAAAGGACTTACTGTCCTTGGGATTCCTTTAACAACCCCCCAGGTGGAAGAAGCAGGGAGCAGTGATCAGTATTCATAAAGCCAACAGATACTTGGGAAGGGGAGAATCAAAGTGAAAGAGAAAGAGAAAAGCAAAATAGTTTGCTACGTTCTCTGACAATAGATCAATAAGGCCAGCCTGCAGTGTGGCGAACGATTGTTACACTGCAACACAACAACACTGCACAAACTTCAAACAGGTAGCAATGAAACGTCCCTTTTCATACCACCAGAAATAAACTGCTGGTATAGGTTTGTTTTGTAAAAACCCAATGTGATGATTTTAGAGCCTTGAGAAATGTGTTAAAAGAATCCACCTTAGAGAATTCATATAATGCTAATAAATGTGTTTCGCAATGTTCCTGTGAATTCAGGGTTTCTTTGGAATCGAAGGCATTTCATTCTATTCACACAGATAATTGGGCAGATTTAGAGATTGAGGCTTTTGAAGCATAGCTACATTGGACTAAAGGCAGCCCCCCGCAATCAAAGAGTGTTTTTCAGTGTTCATTAACGGTTGTTTTTCTCCATCGCTCAAGCATCTTACTGGGAGCAACTAATTATAGAAGAGACAACTTCTCCACTGAGAATCAGCTCAATCGCCCAGAAAGAATCAACAACTGTCCTTTTTACTCGCACTATTACTGTGTCCAACATTGGGAGCCGTTGACAGGCATTCTGGGAAATAACATCAGCGCGCTAACATGCACAACGTTTGAACAATTCATCCTGAGGGGGGAACATAAATGTCCGTACTAAATTGCGTGGCAAGCCATTTGAAAGTGGTGGACCAACACACGGTCATCATGATTCAGTGAGTTCACATGAACAGAATATTCACATGGACTGAGATCCACCTGGTTGTGATCTCCATTATGTTTAAGAGTCTTTAAAATGGCTTCTGAAGACCCTGAAACATGACAGACTATAATTTGAATATTTCTTAAAACCACCATTGTGCAAATTGTTTCACTTAATGCCACAAGCAAATATTGTAGCCAGTTATTTTCATTAGATCGACTTTGTGACAAAATATGAATCAGTACTGTATGTTTTGTGTCCAGCGAGTTGAGTGATTAGTCATTGTGTTAATCCTCGCTCTGAGGCCCGCTGCTGTGAAAGAGTTGGTTGCTGTGTCTAATCTCAGGCAGTGCAAGGATAATGATAAGAGCAAAGCAGGCCTCCGGGGCGCACCACTCCACGTTTGTCACCAAGAATTACACGCTATTGTCAAATGGGTGCAGCTTTTTATGCGGGATGAGAAAAATTAAATACAAAATAAAAAATAAAACATGCAGAAATGTTAAGTTGCCCTCGAAATTTGTCAGCCAATAAATCAGGGCAGCGCGATGAAATGAAAACAGTTCCACATCTTTTCAATCTTCAATGATTATTATCATTTAAAGCTTCTCTCAATGGAAGTATTACCTCACAGCCATATTGTTTTTAGAGACGCAAACCAAATGGGCAACGGGAGACGCGTCAGACTGTGAACGGAGAGTCGTGGTTATGGAAGCAGGATGAGCACGTACAGCGCCTGGCTCAGGACTTTCACAGAGGAAGGCGCATAGGTGGGGAAACAGTGGGCAGTGGAACAATCACAGGTTATTTGGAGTCTCTTGGGGAAGTGGAGGCGGACCTCAGTGAACGCCTCATCTCTGTGGGGCTTTATGTACCGTGACGGTTCCAAATGAAACTCCCCGATCATGTGGGAGTGCTCTATTAATTTGTGGCTCAGACCGCCTCCGTGGGGAGAGAGATGCCACAGCCGGTGCTGCATCCCCTTTGCAGCTTCCAGCAAAGCTTCTTGTTGCTTATTGACTGAGGAGCCGCATTGCAATGTTTCTCCACGTACGCGGCTCTGGCTTTTTCGCCTCAAGTGCCGAGACGATCTGTCATTTCTTTGGTCGCCTGCTGCAGACTCTGCAGGATGGATGAAAAGCAGCGTGAAATAAAAGTAATCTTGGTTCTTGGAGCAACATACTGGAATACACTCTGTTCCTACAATACAGCATGCTCTGGGAAATCTATTCTGGTTACAAAGTCCTGTTGAAGAGGAACCAAAGCAACAGGAATTTCAAGCCAACAAGATAGTGGTGGGGGAGTTTTATGAAATATAAATAGTTCGTTAGTAGCTTTGTAAACCAGCTGCTATAGCAACAACAACCTGTATATGGCTCATCAACGTTTGGCAATCGCATCGGCGGCAAAAAAACATGATCGTCGAGTCTCTACTTATCTAATCATGTATTAACGGTTTGTTTTTCTGGCTGCTGAGATTGTGGCTTGCGCTCCTTGGTGCTCATTACAATCAGGCTCTATCAGCAGGAACCTGCTGGCTACAAATCCATGTGTGTACCACGCAGGACATCACAAGGCTCTCTCAAGACTCGAGCCCCAGAGCATACATGAAAGGATTGCCAACACTGGCACTCTCCCCGCAAATCTCCAATCTTGAAATGTGCACAAACATGCGGTCCAATTAGTGATGAACAACAGCAATATGTCAGTTTGACTGAGGCAGGAAGTGGGTATGAAGACCACGGTGATCAGTTCTTCTGTGCGCAAACAGGAAAAGAAAAACAAGGTTTAGTAGGTAGGACAGTGAAGTCTATCCAAAGATATCCTCAGCCGAGTCCCCGATGTGGGACCCTCTGATTTCAAAAGGCGAAGGCGGACTGGGACACGTGAGAAAAACTTTTCACCTGCAGTGCCTGCACGCCAGTAAAAAAAACGAACCAAGTAAAGATAAGATTGGTTCTTTAATTATTGAGGAATCCTTTGTGTATTCCCACGGAGGCACCCGTCCTTGGGATCTGTACGAACGGTGGGCGGGAACACAACAGCTCCAGAGTGCCCATGTTGGGAGTAGGCCAGCTAGGAATGACTGGAAGTTGTGCAGATATACAAAGTAATTAAAAATGCGCCTACAGTTTGTCTGCTGCACCTCACGAGTGCTTGCAAGACGATTATTACTTTGAGAGATAATAACACGCTTGACAGAACAACCCTGAAAACAGCTTTACGCCAAAATTCCTGTTCGCTGAAGAGTCAAGTAACATAAAATCCATAGGTGTTAATAACTACATTGAGCAGCATAACAACAAACATCATCAGCCTCCCGAGCAAACAACATTAAGCATGGGTGCTGCATGAAAAGCTCCCCACGTAGGGGAGAACAGGATATCTTCCCCGTACAGATGCTGGTGATGACTAGTGTGTGAAGACCACGGAACAGAGCGAGCACATGAAAAGATGGAGGAAATGAAAGGGCGGGGGTGGGGGTGAGGAAAAAGTGGAGAGAGGGGAGTCAAATGAGAAGAGATAGAAACAGAAATAAGCTGGCCCACATTGCATTAGGAGATTCCTTTTGAAGATTGCCGGGCACGGAGAGGCAATCGGGAGAGCAGAGACTGTTTGGCCTCACTGCAAGCTATTCGGCTGCACCGCGGCCACATCTCAAGTGTCCGTCCTCCTCCTCCTCCTCCTCTCTCATCTATTCCTAGTTCCAAGTACTTCCAAGTACTGCCCCCCGTAAACAAGGATATTAGCCACCAACCAAGATATCTGAGAAGACTGATCCCTTCCCAAGATGGTCTGCATCATTTCCAAGCATCATGTCCTTGCGGATCCCCGCAAGGACACTGCACAACCGGAAGTCATCCCAATGCTGGGAAGTACGCAAGGATGTGTCCTCAGCATTGCAGACTATGTCCCAGCCACTCGTTAGGAGACCATTGAGAGGCGTGATTGGCAGCTGGGTTGACCTCCTTAGGCAGGTCAGCAACAGGAACACAGCTATTCACTTGAGTCCATCAATCACAATTTGGCTTAATTAACCAGCAGGAACGACAAGCCGAGGGCCCACTGTCTGAATGGATGCAGGGAAATATGATAGATGCAGTACAACACAATATAGCAGGAGATAATCTAATACTGTAAGCCCAAAGGACAACTCAGACTGCAAGGCCAGCAGAGAAAAGAATACAAAGCAGTTGATGCCAGCCAACAAAGAGACTGGCTCACAACATTCAGTGAACTACTACAGTACAGTTTTCCCTTTCATCCCCCCAATCACTTGATTTTAGAGCCGATTGTATCCGTTTGTGCTGCTGATGTTATTAGCTAAGCTTCAAAGTAGTTTGTGCTGGTGGCCCTGGGGTATAAGATGCTGACCATGTAATCACAACGTCTACAGTTTGAGACCTTTGTCGTCCCTCCTCTCTTAACTCGTTTCCTGTCAACTCTATAGCAAAAATGAAGTCAAAACGGCTTAGAATGCATTAAAAAAAAACAATATCGATAACATATTCCTGTAAAAGAAACTATTGTAAAACTCTTATGAGATGGGGGAAAAAAAAAAAAAAAAAAAAAAGCAATTCCATGACAACTGGGCAAACTCATCTCCTGGGAGGATCTTGTGATATGATCAAAAGCTCCTGAAGCTACGAAATTAATCTTGTGGTGCAATTGGAAACATTTTTGAAGCCCAATTTTAAGGATACATTTTAGCTGCAATAAAATACTCATACACATTCTACATTGCTTAATAAAAGGCCACTCCCTGGCTCATGTGTCCAAAAGCCTGCACCACTCTCATTGGTGAGAGCTACAATTAGCATTAGCTTCTTTCGCAATCACTGTGATGGACCATGTAGACAGTCGTCAGCCTGTGTGGACTAACACTAACTAATGCTCAATCGACGCAGGCCCCACATCCAGCAGAGGGGAAGTTGGAAAATATTGTTATTTGGCTGTCAATAGATGGCTCCTCTTCATTATGTGTGTCTGAACGTTTGCACATTCACCTGCCTGTTAATCTGTCATGCAGCTTCCCCTTCCTGTCACCCGTCTGTGTCCATCTCACTGCCTTCTCTTGAGTCAAAATCTCATCCGTCAGTGTGTTGGTACCCCTCCACTATACTGCACCTGCTGCAGTGCATCAGTCCGCTTCCATGAAAAAGTAATTTTAATGATGACTCATAAAGGTTTTATTATTTCTGTGTGGGGATCTGCTGTGCAGCGTCTCACAGTAACAATGGCTGTACCAACTCACTGCCCATCCCAATTTATGCATCCTATTTTTTCAGCAGAGTTCTTGTCTCTCCTTAACTTCCAGGCAACTTCGGTTTTATTCTCGCCATAGCAGTCTTTACAGCAGGGGTCTCAAACTCCCGGCCGAATCCGGCCCGCCACGTCATTTTATGTGGCCCACGAATCTGTCAGACTAATAATAATAAAAATATCCCTATAGTCGAAATTTTGAGATAGAAAGTCGAAGTTATTAGATAGAAAGTCATAACTATGATAGAAAGTCATAATTCTGAGATATAAAGTCAAAATTATGAGATGCTTAAGTTAGAAGCAGCTCTTTGGCTGGTTACTGTACATTTAACATGGAAATGTATTGTGAGTACATTGAAGACTACTTTAAACTGTGAATGCAGAGAGTTATCTCACAATATGTTACGAGTAGTTACATTTACAACCGGCTCTTTGTGGGCGACCATGATGCTGATGTGGCCCGGCGTGAAAATGAGTTTGAGACCCCCTGCTTTCCAGTCTCATTCACATACATACGATTGTAAATAGAGCAGGATAATTATGCCAGTGTTCAAGCAAGTTCACACACCTCTAATTAAACACATCTGATGACACTTTTGAAACCCTTCCCACTGCCATCCCAAACAAACAGCAATATCACCTTTCAAAATTATTCTCACTGGAAAAATGTTCACATTGTGAACTCTAGGAGGCTGAAAATTTAGATTTCTATGGCTTATACATATGGCCGGAGAAACCTCTCAAAGACACGAAGAATCCTAAGGCAAGGCAAGGCAAGTTTATTTGTATAGCACATTTCAACAACAAGGTAATTCAAAGTGCTTCACATAAAACCATTAAAAGCATCAAAACATAAGGCAAAAGAAAAGGAGATTTAAAAACAATTAAAGAAACAGTGTAAGAAATAAAATTCAGTCGTAAAAAGTAAAGGAGATTTAAAACATACATTGAAACAATAATTGATGTCTCCCTGAGACATTACGCTGCACGCAATCAACCATACACTGCCGCAATTCTGCAATTACTCGCACACAAACCACGTCTGGAAAAGATCTCTGCCGATCTGCGTTTTATAGTGTACGCCTTGCACGAACTCTGTCCCGGAGGAAATGGCACCTAAGGGTGACATCATCGTTCTTCTAAAGTCTATACTGCCAACCGGACCAACAGTCTGCTTCCTCGTCATGGTCATCGAAAACTTTGTCTAAATTGTATAATTCCCACATGACTTACATCAGCCCACTGTGATGCAAACCCCAAGGCATCATTCAGTGCCTGGGCCCCATCACGGAGGGAGGGGGAACTCCAGGTGGCTGCATCTGGAGTGATTAATACGGTCAAAGTGGGTCACTCAAAACGCACACAGCCCAAAGTGGAGTGTTCCTCCAGCTCTTCTGCCATTTCTCTGATCCCTCTGTTCTTCATTTAATCATGCCCGCCGGTGCCCAAACCCCAAAAGTAAAGCCCCGGACCAACAGTGCTGCGTCCCACGAGAGGATGGAGGCGCAGACTGTGAGGTGTGCGTGGGCGTGTGAGCATGTCACGCATCAGCTGCTACAGAAATAAAGTGAGCTATGACAGAGGAAGACCATGCGACCGCTTCCCCTTCAGCCGTCTGTCAGCCGGTGTTTCCCACTGATTCTGTCGTCAGCCTGGCATCCTGGCTCTGCCTATTAGCCTGCTAGTTAGACTGGCACTCGCAGGAGCCAAAGGGTCTCCGGCTTGGCTAGCACCAAACTGATGTAAAACAGTAGACAAACCCACAGGAGCACACAGCAACATGCAGCAGCTGTCTCCTCCAATCGCGTCAGTCTGGCCTAATTTGATTCCATCTCGACAGGATTCAATTACATTTGATTAATTTTGGCACAGTGCGACTCCATAGAGTTCGATTCAATCTCTAGCAATGCAATTTAACGAGATGCAATCAGATTTCACTTGAATTGAATGAATTCTTAAATATAATCTCTTCCTCCATCTGAATAAATCCTCACTGCTGCTCGCCCTCTCCTTCCAAATGTTGCCTTTCTGGGATTCAGAACATAGAACATAAAGCGCGACACCAAATCCTTCCTACAAGAGGACCCCGTCCTGGCTGCTGGTTGGGAGAGACTCCCGAGGGAGAACATTAGTCACTTCCTCGACAATAATGGGTCATTTGAGTGGAAATAGGTCGAGGATGGCAGACGGCATTATTGTACATAATGTTCTTTTTTCCTCCATCCATCGCAAATAACTGACGTTTTTTTTCAAAACCATGGCAAGTATTCACCCACTGGAGCTTTTTGTTGGGGATGTCATCTCCCTTCTCAGTCCCCGCTATCGCCGAAGTTGCTTAAAAAAACAAAATGAGTAATTAAAAGACAATACATCTTCCAATAGGTGTGAATATATGTGCAGCACAGTTCTCTTAATCCCAGATACTAATCCTGTTAAGTGAGCTGTGACACAGCTTGTACTAGCCTTGCAAGCTACCCTTGAGCAAGGCAGCTCATTTCTTTCAAGGTACTGCACCAAGGCGGACCGCTAAACCTCCTAATTGAGTAGTTCTGGTCGTGGATGGATTAAGAGACGATGGGCCGCTGGGCACGGGCAAGTAAAAGGGTAGTCGCTGTCGTCATTTGGTGTCTTTTTGTAGTTGTTTTATGTCTGAGTGTCTGTGGTCATTTTGCTTCTCTTTGTGGTTTCTCTGTGTTCTTTTCAAGTCGGTCATCTTTTTAAGGTCACTTTGTAGACCTTCCTGTCGCCATGTGGTCAATTTGAGTTTTTGTGTCGTTTCAAGTCTTTGTGGTCATTTTAAGTGTAATCGGTTTTTTTTCGTCTCTTTGTCGTCCTTTGATGGACTTTCCACCCTCAAGGCTCTGGTCCATTAATTCAGTCATGGTTATGCATAAATTATTAGGTTATATACATAAATTTACTGTAACTGCTGAAACCAGGCATTCGGGCGAAGGTTTAGTCACAGCCTAATTGAACAGGTCTACAGTCTTCGAGATTGGAAACAGACTGAGCATAATATTATGCAGGTAGGAGTTGGAAGATATAGGTTGTGTTGTATCTCAAAAAACACTGCTCATTTCCCGTCGCTCTGTTCTGCCATTTCATTCCCAGCAAGCTGACAACAGCCCTGCAGCCCAGATGCTTTTCTCAAAAAACAAAACCAGAGTGTTGAGACTATGACACTCTCCTTCCGTATTATATGCAGTGTACAAATTCACTGCTTAGGCCTGAACTCGGTGGATTGAGCGCTAGAAGGCACACATGAGAAATCAAAAGCTTGCAGACAAATAAATCGCATATCCATAACACGGCGATTGCCCTTTGTACAATTCAGGGGCCTGCTGACTCTAGTCGTTCCTTTAATTGATTTTTCATACGCTGCTGCCTCGAGGGGCGATTCCATTTTCATATATACACTGGCTCGCCGTCCTAGTCTATTAATCAAATCAGGCAATCAATTTTACCTTGCAGGGCCATTTCTTTTGTGAACAGCTTTGCATGTCTTTAATAGGAGTTTGTGACCGGTGTTGCGTAGTGTTAAGAACTCTGAATTGTTACAGGGTCACAATATCAGCAGCGAGAGATGTCGGACAGCAGGGACTTTAAAAAGGGACAGATTTTGCCCCAAAAAAATGAAATGCTTCCTGCAAGACTAGTGGTGTGAGTTTCTGGATTAAGGCCGCATATAGTGTGCATGTTTTGGTAAGTGTGTGCGTTCATGCTCGCTCATGTGAGCATGTACATACACCTGAAGTACATGATGTAAGCAAACCTCAAACGTTTGCTTAAGCCCAGGCTCAGGGTGCAATGAGAGACACTTAAGCACAGGAGCATAAATCTTTTAAACCCTGAGCCACTGACATTCCCCCTCCCAGAGATGCAGCGAAATATCTTAATTACGCCACTTAACGTCAGATTGGCGAGTCCCGAGTGAGCCCAAGCAAGCATATAATTCATTGTACTAAGCATCAGTAACAGCCAAATACATAAACCTTCAAGGATGCATACTCAATGCAGGGTAGACTGTGAGGACACAGGATATCTGCAGAGTTAAGTGTGGCAGGAGCCAGGGCACCTCGCTCACTCCTCTCAGAACCTCAAGCTGTCACCATGACTTGGTGAGAGCCAATGAAAACCTCTTACTGGTTCCAGTCCGGTCACTGATGGTTTAGCGCAGGGGCCCCAACTGGCGGACCGCGATCCGGACCCAGACGCAGTTGCATCCGGACCCAGGATCTCAAACCGATAGATCATTTTGAAATCTACATATTACAGAGCCAGTTTATATATTAACCGGCACAATTTATTCAGCCGTTACGGCACTTGTTCAGAGGTGCAGGAAACACGGCGACCAATGCGATGTAAATCACATCACATGATGCAGCCCAGCCAATCAAAGATGGGTACTGGGGGGCACTGGCGTCCTGCGTTCCATTGTTGCTTTATGTTCCGTTGTTGCGTTCCGGGGTGGTCCGTTGTTGCGTCGCGTCATTGCTTGCTGCGATACATTGTTGCGTGGCTGCGATACATTGCTGTAATTCGTTGTTGCTTGCTGTGATTCTTTGTTGTGTTCCGTTGCTGCGATTCATTGTTGCGATTCATTGTTGCGTGACTGCGTGGCGTTGTTGCTTGCTGCGATTCGTGGCTGCATTGCTACGTTCCGTTGTTGCTTGCTGCGATTCATTGTTGCTTGCTGCGTTCCGTTCCTGTTGCTGCGTTCCATTGGCGCTTAGAGAGGGGGACAGCTTAGAGAGGGGGACGGAGGAAAGAAGACCTGGCAACCCGGTGCCTGGGTATAGGCAGAATAAGGGTGGTGTAGGGGAAACTGGGACAGGGCCCTGAAAAAGTAAGGGAACGTGAAGAGACTGACGGGTGAATCCGGCCAGGAGGTGGGATGGAATACTGTAGAAATTTGAAGGGAGGAAGAGAGAGTCGGCATCTCGTTGCTGCTATGGAAAGTTGAGTTTGCCTGGGGTAGTGGATGGGGATGAGAGGAGAGGCGCTGCAACCTGGCATCCCAGAACTTTGTGGGTTGGAGGGCGGAGCTTCGGGGTGGCATCACGGTCGTTGGCGTTACGCCGGTGTGTTTTGGATGTAGGTACGTTTGTGGTTCTTAGCCTGACGTGACTTTGGGAAAGTTGTGAGAAGTTGACACGGTTTGGTTAGTTTCTTCGATGCTCTTAGCAGGCGGACTGTGGTCCAGTTGGAGATATCAGCTGGTGCGTCTTCAATGGGGGACCTGGCTGGAGCGCAGAGGCTGGCGACATCTTTCAGCGCGGCGTGCCGGGTAGCCAGAGTCGTCGGAGGCTCGTGCTGGAGCTGGGTGAAGAAGAAGAGAGCTGGATTTACGTTTCCATTGTCTACACCTGGAGGTGGCGGGTCTCCCTCTGCCGCCGAGATGCAGGACAGCCGTGGGTCTGAATCTTCGTATTCTGGCGGGTGGTTGCAGCTGGTCGGCGTGGTGGAGATCGGCGGGTCGGTTGCGTTGAGCTGGACCCTCTCGATGGTGGTTGGCGGAGTCTCGTGCGCGGCAGGTCGAGTGCTTCCCTGGGCTGTACGGGTGGCCTCTGGGGAGGCGAACTGGTCATTGTCGGATGGCCTGATGGACAGCAGGTCCATGTTTCAGGCGAGGAAAGGTTTTTTGTTTTCTCTGCATGGCGTTCCGGTTGCGAGTGCAGAAAGCACGAGCCAGCTGAGGCTTAGAGTGGGTAGGTATTTGTAGGATTGTGGCCGGAAATGGGCGAGTGGCTGAGGCGTGGTCCTGCTCCTGAAATTCTGCTAAATTTTAGCAACAATCTGACCTTTCCTGATTCGAATGAGATGAGATGTATACACACCGTGACACCGGGGGAGAGACGAGGAAATAGAAAGAAGAGCAGGAATATTGAGCTGATCAGAGAATTCATGAGCAAGAATGAACAGAATCTGATGTGTTAATTATTCCCACAGGAAGTTGAAACCAGCATGTCTCATATGCAGTGGTGGGCCGTCGGGGCCTGCAAGGCCTTCTCTGCTGGCCTAAACAGAATCACAAAGAAATATCTATTTTATAATTGTTCTTAAATACACCACATGTATTATAATTTATAAAAATATTTTCCCAATTAAAGCTTCCGCATTTTCCAAATGCACTAGTATTATTGTTCGGTTTGTAAGCCTCGTACTGAACGGTATAATCCGAATACGTGATGTTACATCCCTAGAAAAAAATAACCGTAGCTGTGGCGCCATCATGAGGTTATTATGTGGTAAGACAGCAGTGAAGGCCAAGGTATAAAATGCACGGCCCACCACGGCTCATATGTCCAGAAACCGTAACTTTATTGACATCACTTCACACCTGAATTTAAAGCTGCAGGGCAATTCAGTGAAATTAATTTTTCTAAAACGAATTACTTTATTTTAAGATGCACATTTTTGAAAAGCTTTCTGTTATGTCAGTTATTTTTTACTTGTACTTGAAATGAGAACATTTATTTATGTATTTCTATGTATTATTTATAATCCATCCAGTTAAATACACAAGTTAGATATTATTGTAATGTTTCGGACCTTTGCCAGAGGAGATTTTCTGAATCTGGACCTTTTGGAATTTTAGGTGAAGACCCCTGGTTTAGCGTCTGCTCCAGGGACCAAAAGTGAGAAGTGAAGGTCCTACTCAGACTCCACTACATACCCTTCATCTCTCAGAAGTAGCCTTGTTATTCACATCACAGTAGGTTCACTGTCCAACAGATCAATTTGAGTAGACTGGGCTATCATGAAAAGCATGATACAAATGTAACTTGGTTGGTAGGGTGATGTAATACGACTGCAACAAAGGGAAAGTAACAAAGCAACGAATATTCCAGTTCGGGTTTACGGACAGAATAGACTTTGTTTTACCTCGGTGCACAGCAAAATTGGTAGTGTTAATTGGTGTTAATTTTCCAGTGAAAAATATTTTGAGTTGATCACTGTCATGAGTCATAAAATATTTAACACTATTAAAGAGTTAAAATATCAACACTATCCAAAGTGTAAATTTAACTCTGAACCGGTGAAGATTACATAAACTCAGGCAGTGTGTTAATATTAACACAATGAGAGTTAAATTCACACTTCCGATTGTGCTGTGTGGGATTAAATGTAATAATAAATAAAGATACAAGTCACTGATGCTCTGGATGTACCATCCTCCTCATCTTCCTCTCAATTATTATTAATTGAAATGATGAACTGCCAATAAACTCCTTTCAGAATGTTAAGGATAACCAAACTTAATTTATATGCTTGAACTCTTTATACTGATGCTCTGCTGCTGTTTTCACACCACAAACCACCAAAACAAACAAACCATGTGGACTCCAATCTAATGCACTTTGATCCCAGAAATAGAAGCTGCTGGTTTATAGTTTAAATCGTGTGCAACGTCCCGCAGTAGAAGTTAAAAACGTTACATTTGTGGTGTCAGAGGGACATGATATTAAAATTCATAGTCATTTTTACAGCTCCTCAAACGGGGGTTATGTGTAGCATAACAAATGAATCTGATTCTCCACTGCTTGAGGACCCTTTGAAACCTCCTCAGAGACGCCACTCCAACCTTGTTGCAACAGAAACCTTAAATGCATGCACATTGACACTGAAAGAGCCACAGCACTCTCATCCTGCATGAAACATCTTTTTTGCCTCAAGAAATGAATTACTGGTAAATCTGAAGCTGCAGGAGGAGTGCACGCGGGGCTCAGCCCGCGGTGACGCGCCTCACTGACCAGGACGCACTTTAGGAGACATACACAAGAAGGCCAGAGGCGAACGTGCACATGCTTTCAACCACTGATTTTTTCAGGTAACATCTTAATTTCCCTCGGCGCGTGCAACCCACGCACGCACACACTCAAGCGCGCGCAGCGACAATCACAACTCATACAGATCAGGTGCGCCACGCACATGAAGCCCAATTAACGGCGAAGGGTCCCTCTGCTGTCACTAATGCAGCTCATATTCTCAAACTTTCCAAGGCATTTCAGCCCGAGTGGCTCGGTATTCTCGCGCACAGCCTGCGCACGAGATGCAGACCGTGACACTGTTATTGTAACACAGTATACAGCAACACAGAGAGGACATGAGAGTGAGAGAAAGCAAGAAAGGCAGTGGTCCAAACAAAAAGGTTCCCTCATATATGACTGTGTTTAAGTATCTCATAACTTCGACTTTCTATCTCAGAATTTCGACTATGTGGATATTTTTGTTATCAAGTCTAACTTTTAAATTATTATTATTTTTTTTTTACTTAATTTTTTTTTTTGCTGGCGGATACGCGGGCCACATGAAATGACGTGGCGCGGGCATTGAGTTTGACACCCCTGGGCTACATCATAGAGTGTTACGATTAAAGCTTTGCAAATAAGATGCGCACACACCAAAACAACGCAGCCCCCCAACGGCCGCGCTTAAAGATTCAAATAAATAAACAACGAGGGTAAGCCATGTCAAATGAGGAAGAAACCCGTTTTTGTCTGGGGAGTGCAGAGTGTGTTTCACAACAGCACCCACTCTAAAAAAAAAAAAAAAAAAGGCAACCCATCATAATCCCCCTTTTCAGTAAGAAAGCATTCTGGCCCCTGCAAGACGTGCTTCAACTACAAAACAACGTCCAGTTAAACAATCCAGCCCTCTATCTCCCCCTCAGCCTGCTGCAGATTCACGATGGTAAATTTGCACTCAACTTGTCCACAAAGTCACCAAGCGCGAGAGGACTCACGCGCGGGTCCCTACCTTGAGCGGGGCAGACGAGCAGCCACAGCAGATGGACGAGTTTCAGCATCATTTTCAGGCAGGTTTTCGGGCTGTCAGCTGCTGTAAAAACCGACGAGGGCGCCACACACGCTCGGCTCCGCTCATCCACCGTCTTGGGCTCCGCTGGAGACTGAGCTTCCTCAGCGCATCCCTTCCCTTTATTCCTTCCTATACGCGCGCTCCCGCTCGCCGCTCGTCCGCAGTGCTCTGCGCTGAAGACCCTCCCTCCTCCTCCTCCTCCTCCTCCCACCCCCTTTTCTTCAAGCGTGGCTGTGAATGAAAAACAGACAATAAGGGAAATCAAGACATGTGTATGTGCACCAGGTTCGTTGTTTGGTGAAAATGAGACATTTTAGTCTGAAAGCATCTCTGTCGGGAACAAATTAAGTGAAAAAATGTTGATCCACCTCGGCAAGGAAACGTCAATGAATCTGGATATTGAATTGTAAGGAGTCCACATTTGGGATTGTAATGGTGTGTTGTAGTATGCTGAAACTGGGGGAGCGGCTTCATTAGGTTGGTGGAGATGGTAACGGTCCATATTGTGTCAAAATCATTCATTGAAGTCCGAGGTGACATCGTGTTTGATTGCTGGATGGACTTCAATCGAAAGGTCTCTCTGGGATTTATTTCAGGACAACTCTTTTTGTGGCCCATGACTTGAGAAGTCACAACCAGCCTAACAGGTGAGTTGTTGGCTCTCATTCAATTCAATTCAATTCATTTTTGTACAGCCCAAAATCACAAATTACAAATTTGCCTCAGAGGGCTTTACAACATGTACACATTTGACATCCTCTTGTCCCGAGGATTTTGTTTCGGTGCAATTTGAGTCACACTGTGGAAGTGAACACTGGGAAGGTGTGAAAATGGAGAGCAATAATCAGTTCTCACTGAGGTCTGTCTGGAAAGCGTATGTATTTTTCTGCCCAACATTTTTTTCTCATACAGCTGCATTAAGAACCATTTAATATTTCTTAAAGACGTAATGAGTTCTCTTCAGAAGAAGGATTTCACATCAGTTCCTCTGGTGATGAATTTACAGTTTTAGTTGTTTTACCAACGTGGCTCCTTGAGTCATTGAAAAAGCAAAGTTGGAGTTATTTTCTGTCGGGTAATGTGAAATGTCTACCTGCCCTTTAACAGGATGGCAGAGGTGCAAAAAGTGACCCTGTAATGCAGAATTATCCAACACCCCCTGTGTGAAATACTCGGGACATGAACTATGAGGCAACAACAACAACAACAACAACAACAACAACAACAAAAAGATTGTTTAAAGAGAAGAGAACATTCAGCTGCTGGGGCCAAACGTTATATTCTATCCTGGTTCATGCACGGTTCCCTTTGCTGCTCTGGTCTCCTACAGTCCAAAGACACAGCACTCTAGATTTGAATTTGATGAAAAAACAAAGAGCTAGGATGCGACTTGTATAACCACCACTTATTCCTGCCATCAACGAGATGGTCAAATGGCATCGACGTGAGTCTCCACCGACAGAGCATGAACACAACAGTATACATCAGCAAAGACATTATCATTTGCATCCTTACATTGCTGTAAAAAGGCAGATTTTCCACTTGCTTTCAATGAGTAATGACAGAATAACTGCTGTCAGAGTATGTCCAACTGCATTTAAAAGGCACAGTCCATTTCACTGGTATGGACCCGCCACTCCACTGTTGCAAGCTATTGCATAATGCAGCTTCCTTTCTGCTGCTGGGGGAAAAAAGAGTAAGTGTTTTAGCACCGAGTGGAGAAACTTGTGGCCTGTCTTAAAGTCCGACTGTCAGTGATCGCCCCCATCATCGCCGCTGTCAGCCGAGCCAGCCGGTTGCCTCAGCGACCAAGCTTAAACGGCTGTATTGAAGAGCGGGCCCCGCACGCACAGATAATTCATTGTTGTGGTCTTTGTGAAGCGTAAACAAGTTGACATGTCATCCCGTCAATTAGAGACGAAGACGCATTCATCACTCTGCGTTCAATGACAGACACAGTTATGGTGCAGCACTTACGTTTCAGAGCCTGAAATCCGTTTGACCTGCGATTATAACGCCTACATCAGAATGTGAAAACACTGCGATGTTTGACGTCGACACAGTGCCGTTCATAGTCTGACAAATAGCTTTCAATGCCCTGCTTACTCACCAACATGTCAGTGTCTATGCTTACTATGACCTCTGCAAATGTGTAAGCCAGATTATTACTCCAAAGGAGAACTTTTACTTGTAATTGAGTGTTTTTACATCTTGTATTTCTACTTCTTAAAAGGGACAGTTCACCTGAAAAGCTAAAATACATATTTTTCCTCTTACCTGTTGTGCTATTTATCAACAACTTCCTCAAATTTTATTTAATAATTTAATCAGCCAAAATGCTCAAAGTGCCCAAAAACAAATTTGAAAAACCCAACAGCAATGTCTATTTCCAGAATTAATGACCCGGGTATTCAAAATTAGTGCGAGTTAGTCCGAGAATAGACAATGGGGTTCAACTTACGGACCGGCGGCGGAGGCTACCGAGGCAGAAGACAATACGGACTGACTGAGATTGGGGGGAAACAGAGGCACACAATGGGTCAGACAGGGATCCTGACAGTTTCAGGTGACATTCAAGCCAAATGGTTCATGTTTGAATGAGATAAATGCCGATGCAGTCAATGCAATGTTGAATCTGGTTTCGTAATATCGTACTTGGACGTGGCATGGAGGTAAGCTTCACACTTGCATGAAACAAATAGAGTTATGCACATCATTGCCTGAAGTCTTTTTTCTTTTCATTGCGTGTTTGGTGAAATTGAGGCGTTTAAAAAAACAAGGAGAAGAAAAACGCTTGCCTCAGCAACTTCTCAAACACAAAACACACTTAATATTCAACACGAGAAAAGCGGGATTATTATGATTAATGCGGCCCACAAATGTTGTTAAGCAAATGACAGAGAGCGGAGCCACTGGAACAATGTTGATTCAGAAAAATGACATGTGCTTGGAGTCGTGTGTACAGTAAATAGACCAAAGTGATGTAGACTTAGATCAATTGAATGTCTGTCAGGAGAAGGGACTTCCAGATGGTCTTCCCCGTCAGAGCAGGCTCAGACTGTCTACCTCAGCATGAAATATCAACAAAGTATTATCTGAATTTGTTCATGTCGGTGCTGTGTTCACAGGTTTGTTGCCCTTTCAAAATGTGTCCTGTGACCTTTTCTGTTATTTCACCTGCTTACAAAACAACACACTACTACATCTGCAAAACAAATATCCTTCCTTGTGGGAATCCAAACTGAACTGATTAAAATGTATCAAAGGTAAACAAGGAGGAAAGTACAACGATGGCAGGGAAAACCTGCAAACGCAACCCAATGTTGCTCTGCCAAACACATGGAAAAGCAAACGTGCAAGAGAGGAGTCGGACACCGGTGACCCAGGTTCACACGCCCACGTGTGGCGGTAGGAAACAGGGAAAAGTAACAGCAGCTGAGAAATAAGAAGCATCCAATATGCATGACATGAGGCGAAAGTAAAGCCATGTTGATGAGATCTCAGGAGACAAAAGAAAGCAGACAAATGAGGGCACATCTTTATTGGTTTCAATGCAATGTGTATCTTTGGCCTATAGGGAGACGGGTTGTGATTGAAAAACCCCAGGACAGCCTCCTGACTCAGCACACAATGTGCACAGCACAATGGAGGAATCACTGAACCCCTTGGTAGGAAAAGTCACCGGCAGCATACACATCGTCTCTCTGTCCTCGTGAGACACGGCGTATCTTTCTGCAAGGCGCCTGCTGATATCTTGGGGTCGACTCTGTATTCCTCAACATTTCTAGCCACATCAATTATGAATCATTATATAAAACGTTACATATCAAAAATGTTACTCTTTGCATTCTTGGTTGCTTCATGTCAGAATGATTAAATGAAGGTAGAGGGCTTCTTCATGTTCATGGCAAGTTTGTATGAATGAACAAGAAATCCTTCTAATCACAATGCATTGCTGAAAACAAAAGTTGCACTGAATATTAATACTCCATTTGACCTTCAGTCTGCCCAGCAAGTAAAGCTTGTTGCGTTGCAATATCTCTGCCCGGCAACAAGCACCGTCTTTCTTCTTTTCACTGTGACGCCAGTGATGTCATTAAAGGATCTTTGGCATTAAGATTGTCAATAACATTTTTGAAAGGATCCATTCTTCGATTAGGAGCATCAAATTTGCACATTTAATCTAAATTGTGTCAATCACGGCTATTAAGCACTCATTCTTTGAAAAGTACAAGACAGGTGTCGAGGGCTGAAAATGTCGTGGTGCAGGAAAGCCTTTCATTCTTACGTTATTCGACAGTTCTGTGAGAAGCATCACTTAAACCCATCAAACGTCCATTAGACATCACTTTTAATCTCCCTCAATTGATCCGGAGTGCCACAGATCAACAACTCTATCACAGCTATGAAAGGAAAAGGGCTGATTCCTGACAGATACAAAGGAGAACTTTTACTTGTAATTGAGCATTTTTACATCTTGTATTTCTACTTCTTAAAGGGACAGTTCACCCGAAAAGCTAAAATACATATTTTTCCTCTTACCTTTAGTGCTATTTATCAACAATTTCCTCCAAATTATTTTAACAATTAAATAAGCCAAAATGCTCAAAGTGCCCAAAATGCTCAAAGTGCCCAAAAACGAATTTGAAAAAACCAACAGCAATGTCTATTTCCAGAATTAATGTGTGATAATATGTCAACACTGTGTTAACAGCTTGCGCGACTTGTCCCACGTGGCTGTTGTTGCACTGCTTGAAAGTGAGGCAAGATTCATGACTTGACAGGACAGTCAGATGGGAGGGAAATATGCTTGTTTACACCTATTTGTGCAAAAGGAGGTCATCGTTAGAGCTGTTTTCCAGGAACTGACAGCTTTCCTCAAAATGAAAGTGTCCATTTCACATCGTCTGTAATGATTCAGCATGATTTATGTCGGCCTACAAACGATGGCAAACTCACTCACTCACTCACAATTGAAAAAGTTGGTATTCATTCATTATAAACTCTCCATTACTCAAACAGCCATTACATCTGAAAGACCTTCAGTAATAACGATTCGAGCTCTGCACCTATTGAAGCAGCCTTTTTCAGCACGAGTGGGGCTGTTGCTGAGCATCCTTGCAGCAGGAGTGGGTGTGTAGGCAGTGGGGTGGATGTGAGGGGTTAGGTGAGATTGTGGAGGGGAGTGTTGCAGGAAGTAATCCCCCAGTAGCACGCCAAGCGAGCCTCTCTGTGGTCAGAGGCTTTCGTCATCCCGCTCATCAAAGCCCCCTATCGCTCCTTCTCCCTGCTTCAAATTGCCTTCCCAGCCTCATAGCGCACCGGGGCCAGAGGGTCAACAGATTATCTTCTTAATCCTGTTAATCCGTCCTCACATCAGTCCGGGATGATTCGCACCATAATTGTATTCGCTGCCGCCTCAATTAGAAAGAGGCAGGGGTCTGCGGAAATGAGGGGGAACGAAACATCACGACGGATCAGCGGCGAACCAAAGTTCAAGTCTGTGGAGAGCGGTCGGGTTTGGTTCACGGCGACCGTCGATCAGCGAGGTGGAACGACGACTGCCTGACCGCTCTGTGCTCCTGTCGTCTATGGTGGCCCGGGCTGATAGCATAGTTTAAGGACTCGGTGCAGTGACACGTGTGTCCGAGTGGGTCAAAAGATTGAAGTCAAAGATACGACTGCTCCCACACGTGCGTGCACTTGTGCGCAGACATATAATATGGAAATATCACGAGTTCACAGTACATAAGCATCTGTGAACTACGTTCCACTTCTCCTATTATCCATGTCAGCGTGATGAGTCAAAGGTCAACCACTCCTAATGAGTGGACATCATGTTAATTAGCCGATCCATTCGCATTCTGTCAGATTAGGCTCAGCCGACACGATGCGCGGTCAGAGGGCGAGAGGCTGAGAAAGTCGGAGAGTGGTTTTAGCCCTTGGAGAACTTTGTATTCCTAATGACTCCACACTGTTGGCAAATGTCTTCAAGCTGGGAGTGATGTTATAGGTAATGGCCAGGAACTAAAGACATCTAAAGAATGTAGTGCCACACACTGAAGAGGCACTTAAAGGTTTGATTGTACCTGCAGTTCGTTTTTATTCAGCTTCAACCAGAGGAAAAAGCAGTCGGTTGTGTTTTGTATCTGCTTTGTTTGAGTGCACAGTGGTTGATTACAAGATAACGAGTGCTTTTATAGAAAAGTAAATGTTCACCAGCAGATAGCTCATTGGACTGACTTTTGGTAGTCCCTGTCACGAAGCTTTATGGATTCATCCATTTACCCATCCATTAGTAGTGAAAGTAGCCCCAATGCCCTTTTCTTCAGCTCCTCCCTCCAGCTCCTTCTGTGGGATCTCAAGGCGACCCCAAACCACATGGGATATATTATCCCTTCAGCCTGTTCTGGGCCCTCCTTCGGGTCTCCTCCCAGTTGGACACAACTGGCGTCAACTGGCTTTTTTCAATGCAAATGAGCCCCTTCAATTTGTCACCCTGCGAAACTAATTGCTGCTGCTTTTCTTTAAAATATCAACTGAAATAACCCAGTACCAAGTAGTATCCAAACTTCTCCGGTCAAACGATACCTGCATTCAACCCCAGTTTGTACCCAGAGATAAAAAAGATGAACGTTCTTTGATTTAACGTTTGATAGAGCCACGACCACAACAGCTACACCCCATACAGTATGTGCTGAGGCGATAGCATGCGGAACTGCCAATTCTGAGATGCCACCAAAACAACGGCTGTATGCCCGTGGCATCTGATAAAAACCAGCGGTGCTGGCATGTCACGCAACTGCTTCCATTTACATGATGAGTGTCGAATGAAGTACAAAAAAAGGTTTCGAATGAAGAACTCTGTTGGTCTCAGAATCCTTTTAAGGGAATCTTCATTTTTTTAACGATTCCCAGCACTAGTCCTGGTCAAAGGCAAGGGTTGGAAGGTCAATCAACCTGCAAATGGAGTTTCACCTTCATGCTTGACCCCTCACAAAACAGGCATTACTACCAATACTGCCTGTTGACCTTCAAGATACTGCTTTATTTGGGGGAGCAACTCACCCCCAAAGAAAAAGAGCAATCCATCTGCTGCAATTTTGGCTGCAAACTGCCGCGACTCAAAGCCACAGATCGATGAGGCCACCAGAGCTACATCATCTGCAATCCTGACGTTACCCAACTGTCCAGCCCTCGGCTGCACCGAGAGACTCTGTCCAGGAGAAATCACAAACAGATGAAGTAACAACGAGCAGCATTGGTGGAGTCCAACCCCCACTGTGAACAGGCTTTTAGCAAGCACTTTGCGCTCGCCTGTATTGCCGTTGAGAGCAGTTAAGAGCACAAGGAAGAAATAGCAGAACACTATAAGTGATCGAGGCTTCAATTGGCCCTCACTTAATTGTCTTGTTCCAGGCCTTTCAGACATGAGGAATTGCTGGCTCGGAAATGTCAAAATGAATCTTTTACCCGTGAAAGCCTGGTGTTTTGTGGGCTATATGTAAGACAGTGGATGTACAGTTTGTCCAGCACAAACTATAAAAGTTTGAATTGCATTCTCGCTCTTGACAAAGTGCAGCACAGCACAGCACACATCGAAGAGGACTGAGACCTGCACCGTCAGACCTTTCAGTGCTGTTGTTTATTTGCTTTGAATGACCCATGCTGCACAAACAAACTGCACTAAAGGAGCAAATGGTCCATACCAGAGGCCGAAAAAACTCCACAAACATGTCTGATGTGACGGTAACACACAACTCTTCCAGTGTGTGAACATAAGATATGATTGAAGTTTTGAACGTGAAAATGTAATTGCAACAGAAACTTATTTTTACCATATGCAGGAGTTAATTCTGAACGGACTGTTATTTTCAGATTGTTCCAAGAATTAAAATTTGGTTCAACTCAGTCACATTACAATTTCCCCCCAGATAGACACCTTGTGTATTTCTGAGTCCTCATCTACAAGCAGAATAAACTCCTCACCTTATAGACCGTTGCAATTTCCATCTTCATGATTGTCTCTGCTGCCGGATTGTTTAAATCCATTTCACAGCTCAGCCATGTACTGTATATTTTATTGTGTTATCGAATGCAGTGACTTCATGATTATATCCGGAGTGTGGAGTGCCCAGGGCCCCCACTTATCCAGGATGCTCCGCTAGAATGAATACGGTGCTTGATATTACCAGGGTTCAGTGCTCTGCTTCAGGTGTACTTTACCCACCGTCGCTGCCTCTCTCATTGCCTTGGTCACCTTTCTGGATGGGTAACAGTCGCAACTGTGTCCTCTCCACTGAGAAAAAGAATCCCGACGCATCATCTGGCATCAACAAAAACATCCTGAAACACAAAGCGCTACAATATCGCAAACGTGTTGCTTTTTCGGAGAATAAAAAGAAAGAAGTCGGTGGGAGGAAATAGATGTGGGTGAAAGTGAAGGTGTGGTTGTCATCCATGTGAATGGATTACCCCTTCAATCTCTGTGACCTTCAGTGTCACCCTGTCGGCCGGTGGCAAGTCAAGCTCGGGTGACCTTTGGATTTTTACACAGGAGTCCTGGCCCACCGACGTAACTCTTATCTTTCTCTGGGGCTGATAATGCCTTTCCTCCCCACACTCATCTTGATGTGGAAAAGTCAGCTTTCCTCATATCGCTAGATGCAGTAAGAACGATTATGACTTGGCAGGTGTGTGTGTTTCCGTGTGTGTGTGTGTGTGTGTGTGTGTGTGTTAGAGCGGTAACCTGTGTGACTGTGAAAGAAGGAGACAAAGAACATGAAATTGCCGGAGTAGAATAGTGGTCCCTGATTCTTTTTCAAAGCTTTTACATTTGAATCAAAGTGAAATAATGACTTTGCCTACTCTGGAGGCAGGTTTAAAAAGATCAAAACACAGCAATGACATTTGGAAAGCTGTACTACTATTGTTCCCGATCAATAACCGAGCTACAGAATTTGCTTTAATCGATGATCGGGAAATCATTTGCTTCTCATCGCGATGGTTTAAAGTAGCTACACAGCTAAACGGCAATTTTTGAATCAAATGGCAAGAAGCTTCTAATCACGTCACACGACGAGAGCAAAGTCACGTCCTGTTGTAGCGTCTTCAGCACAACGTATCGAATTCCTGCACGATTTTCAGCACGGAGCAACTTTTCAGTCATAAACCTCCATCGGGCATTCACATGATGAAACAATCACAGCATCAGTGGCGCCAATGGCTGCAATAGTTTGTCGAAAAAAGGAGTCAAATCCTGAAGACACAAAAGTACATCAATCATCAAAATACATCCCTCAAAATGAGACAAACTATCAATATTAAAAAGTAGCAGCGTCTCTTAGTTTGAAAATATTACTTTGAAGCTTTGCTAGCACAAAAGAATCTTTGTACAGGGATACTACGACTTATTTTTGAGTATAAATCCTCCGCAGGCTTGAGTTAATGTACAACCATGACAACCATTTGTAATGCCACAGTTAGATCACAGCCTTTGTAAGGTTTGATTGTAGGTTAGAGGCGTCCTGGTTCTGTGTTTACAGCCGCCTTTAAACACGGGACAACTGATGATGCTTGTTTCTACCACATAACACTGTAACTGCTGTATCTTATGACAGTAAATGACATGCTGTTCTCCATGTGATCTTCCTTCGAAGGCTTTTCTTCACAGTACATGCTGCGCTGCAGAGTAGAGCCAGGAACAGGCAGCTACTGTACCATTTACAGCGACAGTAGCTGACAATAACTCTCCCTTTATGTGTCACATGATCAGTCTCTCATCAGCGGGTATACAGGACAAAACGGGCAGAACTACATTTAACAATCGCAGCTCGACCGCTTCCTCCTCCTGCACTGCGTGTCCGAACGACCTGTTGGATTTCAGCTAAAAAGAACGCCTGCTCAGCTGTTTTGATGAGGAAGTGCCAAGCAATTGAAAATAACTTATGGGTGTTTGGAGTCCTTTAGTTCAGGTGTCCTCTATCAACTAGGGCCTACACTATGACGTCACCAATCGGAACATTGCCTCATCTGCTTTGACATGTGAAAATAATATGTCATAGAAATGTGTCATTGATGTAAGAACATGTTTCTAAATGTGCTCGAAGTCCAGAACAGAACTACTAAAAGTGATAAAACGAAGGCCTTACAACTTCTCGTTATCCACTTTTGGTTGGGCAGACCAGTGTTTGAGCTGTCATATTTGTCAAAAATAATATTTACACACTAAGCAAAGTGTATGTACATCCTAGCAGTTTTGGAGGCGTAACAAACAGTATTCACAATTAACCCAAAACGCTGCATGTCTCAACAATCTCAATAATAGAAAACATCCCTGGAGTCACCAGACGCCCTGCTTTCATCGGGCAAATTAGCAGCAACATCATTTTCCTTCTGCTACCTGACACACATTACTGTTATCTTTGTTTGGTGCGGGGTGTAGAAATACACATTTCACAATAAAAACCAACGATATATTCTTCTTCTTATCTGATGACTGTCTCTAGCGTCAAAAGTGACTGAAAGTAGTTTTCTTGCCTCACGGTTCCTCTGTTCTCTTTCGCTCTTTGAAGACACAAACAGATAACTGACATGACCTTTTTCCTTTACACACACACACACACACACACATCTTTACTCTTTCACTTTTCAGAGTTTGATCGATTTTATAAGACCCGCTTTTTTAGTCTCAACTTCACAGATGATTGTGTCAACAGAACAATGAAAATGTTTAGTTTCCTTTGCTTTCCCCCGCTGGTTCGTGATTACTTCAAGGGAAGGACGTGTGCATCTTCACAAGGCTTTGGCATTGATCACTCAATCAAGTTCTCCTTTTGGACTTTCAAAAGCTTTCCACTATAATGTTTTTGTTTCTTTTGGCAATGAGAGCAAAATGAAATGTGGAATGAAACAAATTCTCTCAGCCTCACATATTTATTCTATTTCATCTTCATAGCTTTAATAAAACCAGATAAGGTCAGTAAGCGTATTTCTTCACGAATAGTTTGCAGTGTTAAGATTTATTTGGCCCTGCACCACCTTTGCCTTCAGAAAGTTACCACAAGTAAAAAGGTATTCATCATAATCAAGCATGGTTCAGTTGAATATGATTTATTATAACTCTTCTGTATATAGGTAGAGTTCAGTAATATTGTGTTATTGAATCTCTTTATCTTCAGAGTCAAATATGTTCATCTTCAATCCAGACTTCAGTCAGACGATTGATTTCTGTTTGTGATGCTCAGAAAAATGGTTCTTTTGTTAGAGATGAAACTAAACGAGCGTGGAGTGCATTTCTCTCCAGCACAGTGGATCTTTCTACAGGGGATTTCAGCATGTTGTACTGGTGAGATTTGTTTAATCATACATTTGTTTTTGAAAAGCCTTGAACAGTAAAAAGAAAGGGGGAAAGCATACGGGGCTAGGGAGAGTTCTGTGAGTTGTATACACCATTTCCCCACAGCTGTAAACCCCATGCAGCACTCTCAACATTGATTTACAACAGCCATCAATCAGCAAGTTGGAGAAACTTTCATTCACGGCTGACATGAAATGGTATTATTGCGGTAGTCCTGGGCTGCCTCTGGGACCTGGATGCGGCGGTGCTTGTGGCCTCATCCTCCTTCCACCTCCACCCGGAGTCACCCTCCCTAAACGGGAAAGGCAACAGGACGGGGATAAAACACTGCACCAGGGGAGCTGCTTCTCAGGCCATCCATCTCACTCAGGAGCCTCCATACTGACCCATGGATGTGCCTGATTGAATTCCTCCTGGTCCTAACAGATCTGCTGGTGTTAGCTAGCTCGCTAGCAACAGCGAAGGCATTATTTAAGTATGAAAACTGATTCTTCTATTATTTTGCCCTTTGAATTAGTACGTAACTCACAACAAAGCTTAACCTCTTCTGTTCTCTCTGTTTTTAGCATAACTTCATTTTGAAGAAGCAGAAACTTTGATGGCTCCTCATTCAACCTTCTGCGTACCCCCACTGCTTTGTGTCCACATACATGCGTGCTGTTATGCATTTGACAGCTTCCGCCCGCCCACCTGATTGATCCTGCAGTAAAACACTTGTTATGCAAAGCACTTATTAAAGCGTCAGCGGGGAGGATCGATAAACCATCCTTTACCACAACAGCTTAAGAAAACCCGGTCACGGAGAGACAGCGTGCAGTGGTTTGTCGTGATGAACGGCATCGCCGGGTCAAAATTAATTTACTGATGTGAATGTGAGAAACGCCATGCCAATAAAATGGCAGGGAGAAACTATTATGAATCAGCTTGCCTGGCTGTTTGTAACCATGAATACTAAAAACATCATCAGAGGCTTAGAAAGGAAACATCAATTATAACGATTATTGGCAATGGAGATCTATGGGACTGTGAAGGTACAAGCAAAAGAGCTCATGGGACTCTAATGACTGCTAGCACGGAGTATTTGTGAATGATGTTTGTGAGCCGAGTGCATAATTGTCTGTGTATGTGTTTACAGGGAGAGTGAAGAGAGTGATTGAGAGAGAGAGAGATCACCCTGATATGCACTCCAAACACAGTCGTTCATGAGTAACACTGACTAAGCACATCCCGATGTTGCAGCGTCGTCACATGATGGATCTAACCTGAGTGAGACCTGTGGAGCACTCATCTGGCTCACTGGCCACATTAGGTGTGTTCGTAAATGACGGTGTACTCCTTAACTGGGCTTGAAACGTTCACATGCATCACGTCCCGTGAGTGAAGAAGCTGTTTACAGCGGGGTTAAGGTGCCGGGAAACAACAACGCGTGGGCCATCGGCACGCTTGTCAGCTGAGAAAAATCAGCCACAGGGGAACTTTTCATGGTCGGCAGCTGCCGGATATATTTCTCTATGTTTCTGTCGTGTTTATGAATATCTTCTGACAAGTGCAAAATGGATACAAAGCCAATTGCTGTTTCAAGCCTCTTTGGTCTGGTTTCTTCCAGTATCCTTCTCCTCACTCACAAAGCCCTCCACAATCAGGCCCCCTCCTACCTCACCGACCTGCTTCACCACCACACTCCATCCCTCCGGCTCCGCTCCTCTGATGCCAACCTCCTGTCCCTTCCACTCAGGACCAAGCACCGGACATGGGGTGACAGAGCCGTCTCCATAGCTGCCCCCTCCCTCTGCAACTCTCTCCCCAAACACATCTGAGACTGCACTGACCTTTCCCTATTCAAATCACAAGTCAAAACCCACCTGTTCAAAACTGCTTTTCATGTCTGACTATTATTGTGTAGTTTATGTTTTTAGTGAATTGCTTTTATATATGATGATTTTAATGTAAAGTGTCTAAGTATTTTGAAAAGCGCTATAGAAATAAAATGTATTATTATTATTTATTCGTATAGTAATATTATTACTATATTATAGAATAGTAATAACATAAAATCTATACTACAATGTCAAAATACACCTACTGAGATGTTAAGTAGTAAAAGTTGTTCAAAAATAGTATTATTATGAAGAATTGTTCCTTTAATTGTGGTATGTTAAAGATGACGTCTATCCTCATAACTATTGGGCAGTTTAATCTATAATAAATATCATATCATAACTAAAGCTGTCAAAATAGGTAAAAAGCAGGATATTCATCTGCACCGCTGCGCTGTATGGCTCCTGTT
This sequence comes from Melanostigma gelatinosum, assembly GCF_949748355.1. Taxonomy (NCBI): domain Eukaryota; kingdom Metazoa; phylum Chordata; class Actinopteri; order Perciformes; family Zoarcidae; genus Melanostigma; species Melanostigma gelatinosum. The sequence continues at coordinate 2,618,286 of NC_136657.1, read as the reverse complement.
TGATAAACTACTAATAAATGTATCAGTAATTCGGCCGAATGAGCTGCTGATAATAATATACTCTAAAGTCTTGATATTGATTATTTTCTGCCTATTTTGGATTGATGCTGCCTAATTAGCGCTTTCAACTGTATATGTGTTTTCTGATAAAAAAAAAGATGCAACAGCATGAACATGATTCATGCTGCCAGAGGCCGGTTGCCAATTTTGGCAACCGGCGACTGTCAAATCAGAATCGATTTGTGAAAACGGGAGCGAGTGATGCATTAAAAAGATAATTTTCCAATCGTTTTATCACAAGCACATTAACTTCCGTATCACTAGCTGCATCAGATTGATTCAGCATGTAAATATGAGACACGGCATGTTTAATCTTCTACCTGTCAGGCTGCAATAAAGTTGACTTTTAATAAGGCTCCAGCGTTATCAATCATCCTCCTTTAGTTTAAGTGAATTCCTGTAAAAGCTCTGCCATTTGGAATCCAAGGAATTTGTGTGCCTTTGATAAGAATACTTAGTAAAATGTAGGCGATTGAATCCTTTCACTGAAGAAAAAGCTACTCCTCTTATTTGACCCCTTTCATAAATGGGTCTGTATAAAGGTCATTCTGACATTTACTTCAGTGTGCATGAATGCATAACGTTTAATGCTATTCATTGAGATTGTTCTAGAATCACTTGTCAATCTTTTTCTATAAATGTAAGCGTACACTCTGTCTCTTGGAAACAGTGAGTTTAGTGCAGTGGGCTGCAGCTCACCTCAGATGATTGATTTATGTTTTTAAGACAAAAATATTCCCATCTAACATACCGTACGTTTAATTAAAGGTCCATTTTCTAGGTCTGATCCAAATGGATTCCTCTCCGGTATTTATGGCTTAGAACAGGTGAAAAAAATAAGTTGTAAACATGATGTCATGTATTTGAATCAGCGCTAATCTGTCATTAGGGAAAAAACTGATAATTGCAGTCATATTTAGAACATGGGGTAGTGGTGAACAACAACTAACACTTGACAAAATGATTTATGAATCACAATCACCTTTTTTCCCCACTTCTTCTTAACACTGGAGAGAAAACAGTGTAGATCCCATTTTTCACTGAGCTTCTGTACAGAAGTGATTCAGAATATGTTTTCATTTAGTAAGTCCCCTCAAACTAGCAGCTCATTTTCTTTCTTGTGTCAATTGTGTTGTTGCACAGACCCTCAGCTGTCTCCACAGGAGAAAAACGAAAGTGCCAAGCGTTGACAAATGCTCCTCTAAGTGAGGGTCACCCCATCCAACAATGAACAGGACCACAGCCACAAAGCACTTCCTGCTGCCCATTTGCAGGACCCTCAATTCCATTAGCTTTTCCTCACCTTCAACATACTCACTTGAGAAGTTTATTTATATATTTAACTATTTACCCGCATGTGCTCCAAAAGGTTGGCAAAACAGCAAGCCGTCTGCCATTTATGTGGCAATAATGATATGGAAATGGTATTCACAGGCCACTGTGTTGCTCCGGAGCAGCCGGTATGGAATTGACAACAGTGAAGTGACTGGCAGCAGTGGGAATAGATTGTCCTCAATGATTTGCTTTTCCCTTCCAAGCCCGGCATGTCACCAGCCTGGCTTGGCCTTATCTACGTGTGGTTAGCCTTCGGTACCAGCCGCTCGGAGCGTGCGCAGCTCACACGCAAGCCTCGACAGAAATCAGTCAATCTGAATAGGGAGATGTCATTTTCTGATCTGCTTCGCTTTATAAGCGCTGCCGTTTCATCAGGCTCTGGTTTTTAGGGGCCTTGCACTGGACTAAACAATTTCTCTTTTCTTTGTGGTGTTTCAACGAAGATGAAAACTGTAAATCATGATTATAATTCACGAATAAGCAGATTTAAAACGACTCGTCACTGCTCATTTACTGCACCTTTAGACCGTGTTTTCATTGGTCGGTGGCGCTTTCTGCTGCCTCGAGATCGTAATGCGCCAACAATGCAAAGCTAGCGATGACCTTTCCCAGTTGACTTATCTGCACATTTGTCATGAGTAACCAAGTAAGAAAATATCTGGTTCGTTGATATAAACTCTGAAGGACTGTGAACATAAACACTTTATGTTTACAGTTCACAGTCACTTCCTGCCCCTGTCCGCCCTTAATTGAAACCTGCTGTGTCTAATCACCTGCACCTTCCCTGTGTATCTAAACCCTGTGTGTCCCTTGGCTCAGTGTTCGTCCGTCTTTGGTGTAACCTGGTCCGTCTTTCGTCTGCCTGCCATTTCCTCCCGGTACGTTGAGTGTCTGTTCCCTGTTTCTTTGGATGTTTTATTTTTATGGACTTGTGATTCACACGTTTTTGTGTTGAATACTTTTTTGTTGCAATTAAACCCACAATTATCCAACCCTCCGTTTCCCAAGTCTCCCTACATTTGGGTCCAGCCCTTTCTTTTCTGCAAAAACCTTACAGGCTAGGTTTCTTTGTTAGTGGGCAATTACAAAATCGGCAAGGAGTCAAATTATGATACCCTTTACTGTATGTAGCATTGTTGCAAATAGAGCACACGTCACTAAAACCATTTGGAAAAAGCTTATAATACAATCATTTCTATAACTTCAATGACAGCCGGAGCCGGGAGGCTGACTTTCAGAAAATATTAACTATGAAAGCCCACGTCAGAAACGGAACACTTCATCACGTCCTACTGTGCAGGTGATTGGTTGCAGGCTTTCTGTTACTTTTCTTTCCTAAATTGCGATAACAACAAAAGTTAACAGTCGACAAAGTTTTGCATGTCGTGTACGTTATCCCAGCAAGTCTGAACTGTAACGGTACAGAATGTAATTTAAACTTTAACGGAGGGAAATGAAAACGCTGTAGACATCTGAACGCTGATTGGACAAGACTCGACACGTCAAAGATGTTCTATTGCGTAGAGGTCCAGCTGTGACATGAGCTTTGATTGAAATGGCTTGGTGGTGATCCGCAGCAACTCTGCATTGACCTGAATAATATTTCTAACAAACAAAATACAGCCGTTTGTTACTTGTTTATTATAATTACTGTCACATTATGTGGGATTATTAGATTAAAATTGCGATTGTGAAGCCATTAATCATCAAAATGGTAAACGCATAGAAACATTCACATTTACTGACTTAACTCTGCTGGAACAGGGAAGGGGCCTCTGCTCCACAATCTCTGGTAACACTCAATAAAAACACTTGAACTAGGTTTTGTCTCATGTGTGTCTTATCTGGGGAGAAGTTTTTTGACCTGATTAATTAATTTCCAATTAATTAAACTATATTGAGTTGGACTAACATGAATCAATTTCATTTCATAAATGGTATTTTTGTATTTTGGCTGTATTTGATAAAATGGAGTCGGACTAACTCAATTTAATTAAATTGCATGGATGCTCTTAGTTTAAGTTAGGTTTACAGATATTTATTGGGTGGATTTATTGAGTTCATCCAATGAATTATTCTTTTGAGTACTTAAAAAATAAAGGGAACACTTTGGCCCAAACTGAAACAACTGCAGAGGATGATACATCTATTCAAATAAAAGGAGTGCAAAGCACATTCACACAGCATATAGGAAGAGAAATATAAATAAAATGAATATAAATACTGTCCAGCTGGTTTACAGTGCTAATGGCTAATCTGACCCAGCATGTTTCATGCAGTAGCAACCTGCCATCATGTTTACTTTCACTGAATCCATCCATTCAATTCTAAAGAGTCTCTCTCAGCATTGCTTGTATTCAGATCTTTAACAGCCGAGTTCGGACTTTCAGTCAATTAGAGAAAGACTACATGATAAAAGGCTGAGACGGACAGTGGTACTTGCAGTTAATTGATTGGTAGCTGAACAATGCTAACGCACAATGATGTACAAGCTCCCATTTAATTACAAGCATTGTGGGGGTGGGGTTTGTTTGGGTGGTTCAGCGAGAAATATTTGATCTTTTAAGTATGAAGCACCTCAGAGATTGTCTGGGAAAATGCCCTTTTTCTTGAAATACTTCCTATTTTTAATTTGCCTTAAAAGAAGTGGACATTTCCATAAACCTGTAGCGGAAAAATAATTAAAAGGCCTGAATGATGGTGTAGCAGCTGATTGTAAACAGCACATGTTTACATTTCATTAAGAGTTGCTGTACATGAGTTCTGTGGAGCGTCCATCGCCAATATGAAGAGCTGCATTATCAGACTCGAGTTTTAGCTTCCCACATCACATTGTAGCTGGTTATGTGTCATTATTTTCTGTTCATTGTGCCGCCACCTTTACTCAACCCATTTCACACACTCCTCTGAGCCGAGCCCGTCAGAAAACATTACCGGATGATGACCGACCATTTTTCAAAAGGGCGCTTCTATAACACCGTATTGGAAATACCATCTTCGTAGTTAGGTAGGAGGGGACCACTTTGGAAAGCACTCAGTGAATACAGGTTTTCAAAAGCAAGGCTGAAGCATGTCTTCTTCAGCACTTTACACCCAGCCATTTTTATAATATGTCATACACATGGTTATCCAGAATGCCACGGCCTAACTGCAAACTAATTATAGTGCTCTTGAATGCCAGATTGTACGGTAGAAAAAGAGGGAGGCGCTTCAATGCAGAAAAGTCCCAAAAAAGTTGAATCTGCTGAAAAGTAGACAGTAGGGGCAATAAGGATTCAAACAACCTGCAAGCTGCTCCTCCTCTGCATCAAGAGGTTTAAGGCAGCTTGGAAATGACAAGAACAGGAACCAGAAGAAGAAATGATTTTGATTTGGCTGTTCAGTGCCAGAACGCAGCAGAACGTGAAGACAAAACAATTGGCCCGGCTCAGCTGGATACTTGGATATTTGGCTACATTTCTAGACAAATATGTGGTACTCAAGCATAGACATTTAAGAAAATATTGTTTTTGTTATTCCCCCACCCCCCCCCCCCCCCCCCCCAATGTGTTCTTGTTTGCACTGGCTGCGACGTTCACTTTCATGTGCCAGGAACGATTTGGAGTTAACCTCTGGGAATTGACGCGATTACATCTGAAAGACGTGTTCAGGTGTAATAGCTGCAGAGCAAGCCGGAGTAACAGCTTTCTCTTTCCAGTGAAGTCATCGGGTTTTTTTTTTGTCCGGCTGTAATTGCATTGGCTGAGCTGAATTCCTTTTTGTTGAAACTAGAGGTCAGCCCAGTAGGTTCATGTAATAACATCATATTGACATGTTGCTGTGGTTTCTAAATCCAGTTAGTTGCTCCCAGAGACGGAGGTTTATTGAATAGCCACTAAAACAAGTTTTTTCCACAATCTGGTAACTACATTGCAATGTGTACAGTGGAATCAGTGAATTGATGCAGTCAGTCAATTTTAAGTTAATCATTGTAACCGTCCTGCTAATGGTTTGCTAGCGGAGGTGTCTGTATGACCAGTAAACATGAGCATTCACATGGTCCTCTGAAATTAATCGCATTTTTTCATGCCCTGGGTGGATCTTTTCCACTAAAATAGTCATACTGAATGTAATGCATTCAGCAATCTCTGTTGTTATTGCTGATACGTTTTCAATGTCCCTTGCTGTTTTTCAATCTAATAGGATTTTTGCACGCCGGTGGTAAGGGTTTGGAGTCAATCTCTAAGATTTTATGGCAAATATGAAGCTTAAAATGTTTCTGATTGCCTTCAAAAACCACTGGCGCTCTGATGAAATTCTTTGTGTCCTCATGTGTGACATTGGAGTCTATCCGAAGGGCGTCAATATAATCTTTTCCCTTACATTATTGTGCTTTTCTATAACCTTCAACATGAAGATGGCTTTTGATCCTGACAACGGCAAAACCTTGATTTGTTTCCTACCAGATAAAAAATGATAATGGAATAGAGAGCGCTGATGACAGGGAAATATGTATCGGCTGGTGAATGAGGAGTCTTAGAAAGCATGCATTTAAATGTTCATGTTTTGTTGCCGATGGAAGGCGAGAGGTGCCTTTGAGAGTCATTCACACATTGTGGTCATCTATTGTAACTCTTACCTTTCTTGGACAGTGATTAGAGGCCAAGGAGCATTTTATTTTTCATTATTTTGGAGGGTGTTGGGAGACGCTGTCTCTTCTTTATTTGATTTGAAAAAGTTTACGTTCGCGTTACGTTTGCCAAGCACAGACCCAGGGTTACACAGGACAACGTGTACAGGTGTGTTGAGGATGGATGGCATCATTCAGTGGTGGCTTGTGGGTAGAAATGACTCCCTCTCTCTTCCTCTACTTCTGCCGGGAGCAAGCTGGGATCGCAAATGACTGCGGTTGCCAGACGCTCATATTTTATCTTCTCATTAGCAGTAAAGGAGGAAGAGGTAATTACTGTGTTGGAGTGGCAGCCAGGCTCTGAGGTAAGGGGAAGGAAGTTCTGAATAATGAGATGTGTATTTTACCGAGGCTGGAACCCCAGCCGGGCGACAAGCTGACAGAGAGTAATCTAACTGCTAAACCCTGCAAGAAAATGTGTGTCTTTGTATGCATGCGCACGTGATTTAGCCTTGGATAGTGAATAATACAAAAGCCCTTTCATGTAAACACGCCAGAAGATGAACCCTCAACCAATTATTTGTACAGAGACACAAAGAAACAGATCTAGAAGCCTGAGGAGGGGGGCGACTACGGAAATGTACCACATGCATTAAAGAAGAAAGGAAGCAAGCAGTGATCAAGTCAAAGCCCTTTAGGTTACTGCTGTGTGCTGTTAGTTCACACAGCAGCGTTACACCCTGTGAAGCTCTTCCACCTGTTGCTTACAGACGTGCTGAAAACCTGCAGAGGCGTTTCCTGACATTCATTTCGGGTAAATCAGACAATCTGGCACATAATTCCAAACACAGGAGCCGTTCACTCCTCACGCACTTATCAGACAAAATCTACAGCGAAAGCAACAATAGCCTGAAATGACTTTTCAGGGCATGACGATCCGACATCATGTCAGAGAAACTTTTTTTCAGGGCAACCAACAGTTCCAGGTTCCAGCGCAAACTCTCTTGGGTTGTTTAAAATGTGATAGTTGGACAGCTCAGGAGACATGGTCACCTCGTGAATTCATTTCTAATCCAAAGACTCAGTTTCCAACATTTGTATTTCCCCACAGGAAGACTCAAATTAGAAGTCAAATATGAAAACAGCAGGACATCTTCAGACTTTTGGCCATGTAGTTGTACGTCAGCACTGTCTCTGCAGTGTCTTACATTGGGTGCTCAAACAGATGCCAAGGTTTAATTTTAAAAAAACTGTGATTACATGGAATTTATTTAGATATTCTCCAGGCGACCGAACACGCTATGTGTGATGCAAGTGGCCACGGTTTGCATCTGGGTCAGAAAGCAGGAGGATTGCACATTACGATGCTGACCTTTATTGTTCTGTAGAATAGATAGCAGCTGTACAGCCTTTGAGATGTCGCCCATAATGAGGCTGCTACCTCAGCGGTCTTCACAGGCAAACCCCCCCAAACCCTTATCCATACACATCTCACTGCAACCAAATGAGCACCATGTCAACATCTTTACATTCTGAAATGAAGACATATTGTCCTGAAAATCATCCAGCAGGATATAAACAAAAAAAATATGCCATATCTCTACATGTTGACACGATACACACACATGCATTTATATATTTCCACCATTATTTTTTTGGCCGTGTCTATAAACAGTGAACATTTGTATCTGTCAATGTAAGATAAAGGTAATACAAATTCAATAGGTTATGCTCTCAGGGTAGACATGTTATACTTTGCCACCAAAGTGCAACAGAACTGTGCAGTTAAAATGCCGTTTTGAAAACTGCACATACATAAATGAACAACATTTTAAATTGTAAACATACAAAACTTTTTGCAATTCAACCGATTTACATATTTGATATGTAGGAAGATAGGAACATTGTGAGAGAGAACAACTCGTGGGACAAAGCAGATGTTTTGCGTTCACAGTCGGAGACGCAGACAGAATACTAAATGTAACGTTTAAAGATAACCGCACGATAAGAAACGAATGTTCCATCATGTGCAGGGATTAACACGAGCATTTAGCGCCATCGAGGCTCTCACAGAGACTGACTTATAATGAGCAATTCATATTTAATGAGTAAATGAGGCATGTCAGGGAAATTATGAGGAAAAAAGGGGGAAGAAAATGAGACGCATATCACACACAGCCTTTGATATTTGCCTTGGTTTTAGTGACATCTCGTTAATTAACATGACATTTACAGACTACTTTAAATGATGTGCACACGTTAAAAGTTACGCTCATGTTGAAGGAAGTGCGTATGTTTGATGTGGGCGTTTTGAATGTCATGGAGGAGATCACTTTCCTCTTTGAGTTTAGCACTCAGAGGCTCTCTGACTGGATGTTTAAATATCTACAAAAGTACTTCTTGTTCGATGTGTTGCCTTGAATTCTGTTGTAATCATCTTGTCAATTAAAAACACATCTTACCCTATATATACAGACTCTACATGTTGGAGAATCTTTTTTTTTGGGATCTGTCCATTGATGCAGCCGTTTTTGTGCAAATATTTGGCGAATCAAGCCGCAGATTTATGCTCTGCAGTTTTTTTTTTCTATTTGATTGTTGCTTGACATCCATCATGACCAACACACTTTCACAGTTACCTGTAAATGGAGTCGTTAGTCTTAGTGACATTTCCCATTCAATACTTTTGGATCGTTGTGCAGTATAAAGACCAGATATAATCACTGGACCAGATATAATAACATATTTGAACTTTTATTCATTACAGCTTCAGCGCTGAAGTTTCCTTTCACCGAATAAAAATAGTGTTTTGATAAGTCAGCAGCACAAGTCGGTCTTCATTGTCAGGCAATGTCGAGCTCTAGATTCCTTGCTTGACATTCTGCATTTAACCTCTTTGAGAATCATCTATTCTAGCCAATCGGGAAAGCTCTCACAAAGGGCAACTCCCCAACATCCTGTCAGTCACGCCAACAGCATTTCAGCTTTGTTTCATCCCAAATGCCAACGCAACGCTTGGCAGCTGCATGCAGGTTATTTGGTGCTGAAATGTACCACGAGACTTTGAACCTGATGAACAACTTCTGTGTTTTGGATTTGATTCATCGGCCGGCTTATGAAAAGCAAAACGGTGTCTGTAAACCAAAGGCACATGGACTCACTCTTGTTTCATTAAACAGTTTAGTAACCTGCCATCCTGCCTGAATCTGAGATTGTGTTGGCAGGGGGACTCAAAACAAATTCAATTCCAGCCGGTGTAACGTTAATTAAGCATGATGGACCTGCGCGCGCTCTTCATCATCATTTTCCTTCTTTGGTGTTCGTGTCATGTTCACTCCCCTGCCCACGCAGTGAGGAAGCATTTCACCTCACCACAGCTGGACTCTGAGTTTGCGCCATGTTCATTTAGTTATAAAAGTGTTTTTTAAGTGGAAACTTCTGGCTATTGATGTTCAGCTCAGTCTCCTAATACCTGCAATGTTCTGCTTCTCGCTGACTCCCTCTCAAGAGCCTGTAACATCTGGTGACTTCTCATATGGAGGATTTAGATATGCTTAAGTCAGTAAAATAAGTGAAATACGCTTGTCTTTAGGGGCTGCAAGCTGCAGAAGAGTTCCCCCTCCTCCCTAACTGATGCTCCTCGCTTCCCCATCCTAAAAATCTGAAATTAAGAGACAACGATGTACCTTATTTTCCTCTAATTATAGATTATTATATACAGTACTATGGAGACATTATCTTTTGGTGCATCTGTGAACGCAACTTCTCAGGATGCCTGGAGGGATTTTTTGTAAACTGCAACCTGACTGACCGACGGAGGCAAACAACCGTGAGGCGGTAACTCTAGTTATGTTTATTTTACTTATGTTATGTATTCCTCTTTTAGGCTTTCACTCAACCTCAAATATTGTCCTCAAAGAACCCAATTCAACACACAGAATTCATTTGCTTCTTTTCATTTTAAGTCCTGCACAATTGACAGTAGTTATATCCAGGTGGCAACCTCCGGTTCTGCCAAGTGAAGCCGATGCAGAAGTGTCTTAAAACATGCATTCTCTCTAGTGTCCACCAGGGGGCGACTCCTCTGGTTGTATAGAAGTCTATGAGAAAATGACTACTTCTCTCTTGATTTATTCCCTCAGTAAACATTGTAAACATGAGTTTATGGTCTCAATCTCTAGTTTCAAGTCTTCTTCAACACAGCATGATGTTCATTTAGTACATTATGGTCCATTTAGAGTCAAACAGACCATAAAGCAGGGGATGCTTTCGGGCGGGGTTTCGATGACTACGTCCAATTTTTATATACAGTGGTTTGTTCTTGAACATTTAGATCAGGGGTCTCAAACTCAAGGCCCGCGGGCCAAAACGCGGCCCGCCATGTCATTTTATGTGGCCCACGAATCCGGCAGCAAAAAAAATGCTGAATTCTGAGATAGAGAGTCATAATTCTGAGATAGAAAGTCATAATTCTGAGATAGAAAGTCGAAGTTATGAGATAGAAAGTCATAACGATGAGAGAGTTAAACACACAGTCACAGAAGCAGCTCTTTGGCTGGTTACTGTACACTTGAAATGGAAATGTATTGTGAGTACATTGAAGACTACTTTAAACGTGGCTTTAAAACACATGAAATACTTCACGTGGGATTGTGCAAACGCACCCTTGAAAGGATTTTAAGCTTTGAACAAAGTTATTGTAATAACTTGTTTGATATTTGTCTGATATTTTCTTTAATAGTTTGATCTTTGATAGAGTAATGTGGGTTTCTTAACCCTAAATTAAAAGGATTTAAGTTATAATAACAGAAATGTGCTTAAATATATTTTTACATTTATATAACTGCACAATATTTGAATAAACAATAATCAAATGCAGAGAGTTGTTTACCAATATGTTAGGAGGAGTTACATTTACACAGTCTTACATTTACAACCGGCCCTTTGAGGGAGACCGTGATGCTGATGTGGCCCGGAGTGAAGATGAGTTTGAGACCCCTGCTTTAGATGTTTTCAACATTCATACATTTGTCAAATAATTAAAATGTCACTTTTTACCTCTGCATCTTTCTGGAAAATAGTTCTGATAAAGTGTGAATTTCATTGGCTGATTCCTCAAACAGCACCTGATTGACACGCACACACACACACACGCACACACGCACACGCACACGCGCACACACACACACACACACACACACACACACACACACACACCCATAATCTGCCTTTAAATCTGTAAACATCACCACAATGCCCTGATTACATTTAGCAACAGTGATAAATTGTCCAGAAACTTGCCAGAGGCTCTGTTATTGGTTTTCAAAGCAACATGAGGTCCCATCGGAGAGTAAGTCCGACCCAATAAAAACAGAAATGGATTTATGATAAAAAGGCACAGGAAATGCTGCGATGGGAAAGAAAGCGACGGAGGAGGGAGAAGCTCTTTGGGGAGAGGCAGCAAAATCAAGACAATGATTTTTGTTTTTTTATCTGTGATATCTAAAGGGCTGGAGTGACAAAAAGTGAAGTGGCAGTTTCAACAACACATTCCTGGTCATCATTTATAGCTGTCATAATAGCTTTTATCGCCAGTTACTTGTTGTTCTCTCCTGTTGTTGTTGTTATGTATAAATCCAGCACGTGAACTGATAGCTGTCATGTAAAACCACAATACCCAGGAGGATGTTCTTTACTTTGAATACTAATATGAAGTCTAGTTGGCATAAGGCATACGATACCTCTTGGGTATTATCGCTGGCTATCAACTGCATTGATTGTAGAACAGTCCGGAAAGGACGAGACTTTTTACGTGTTGGCAGGAATTATGACATTTCTTTACTTCCTCTTGTTTTAGTACATATATAGTGCGTAACACTTGACTTGTTCAGCCGCTTCCATCTTCAGAGGCGATGATCAGCAAAAATAAGAGGCTCTCGCAGTTTGAAATAGGAAGTCATTGAGTCCATGCGTGTCATTAAGACCATCCGTCCTCGGTGCTCGCAGTAAACCCAGAGGAGCACAGCTTGGTGTGTGAATCAGGGCGGCATTATCAAGCTGTCGCCACACACTGAGGCTTAAATCCCACAATGACAAACCCTGGCTGCCCATGGATATGAGAACCGTGGTCAGTTATGAAATAGCTCCCCCAGCCACCGCTGTCCTCTCACTCACCCCGTGTGTCTGCATTGTTCATGTTAAGTTGATGATGTGCACATTAAAAGGGCGCTCCGCTCCGCCGCTTTCACAGCAGTGGCACGGCGCTGTGAGGTGGCCGAGAGCTCCGGTTACCGCAGAAAAACAATTCACTCACCAATTGTACGCCGCTCGCTTACCATCTACCAAACACACGGACACATTACAACACGTAGAAGCACATCTTTTAACCCTCTTAATACATGCACACACACACAATGCTGCACTGTTATTAAACGCACACCCATAACGCTGTAAAACACACACAGTGACACACATGGACGCTCGCATGCGCTCCTTAACTCGTGAGTCATGCCATTCTTCAATACGCAGTCATGCTTCAGCCCCCACTGTTGGCATGAACGTTTGATTTATCCTCTAATACCCATCAGCTCAGTGGGACCTTGGGAAGGCTGGGCCGTAAAAGCAGGGTTCTGGCTGGGCCTTTTTAATACAGTCTCAGTAAAATAGCTGAAGGTCAGCGGCACTCTCCGCTCAATCAGATAGAAACAGCTCCTGCAGCAACTGTTGTTGCATTAAAGGTGGACTGACACACTGCAGCAACACGGCTCTGAATAAAATATGTTTGTTCAGCCGGCAGAAACAAGGACTGTACGATGTTCCACTGTAGAAACCACAGCTCTTAGAGACAGATGTCTCCCCCATGGTGAAGACATTACTCGCAGGTAAAAGACTTCACTTCTATACACAGTTAAAGACGTCTGTTCTGCTGCAGCTCCGAGTAAAAATGTCTCCCCCCCCAGTAAAACCACAGAGTAAGAGCTCGGTCCCCAGCACAAACGCTGCCGTGCATCTCGTTTGTGCCTCACTTATTTAACCGCCTTATTCACTCTGAAATGTACAGTAGGTGTCAAGTCTACAAAAAGAGCTCAACGTAAGGAAATATATCGTCAGTCAGGAGTGCAAATCAATGAGTGTGTTGAGACGCACAGTGAATCTTACCGATCTGCACATGTACACAAGGGCATTAACGTTGGCTGAGCTTTTCTGAAAGGCCAAAGCTTTGATGCCACTCATTAAACTATATGTGTTGTATGATTAACGTCACACTGCAACCAACTGGCTGAAGGCTAATTATTGTCAAGCTTTGTGTGTATCTGTTGAATACGCAGAACAGACGTTTGAGGGATCAGATGTGGCAACGGTTTGAGTGAATTCGGCACAGTCTGGAGTGCACGGCTTCTCCTATGTATGCATGTTATGTGAGGAAAATGGAGACATTTTCAAAGGACATAATGAGATTCCTGTATTATTTACATATGCATGATGACAGCAGACGCAAACAGGCTTTAGTTACAGCATTTTAGTGACATATTTTTCTGCTCTTTCCTGCGGGGCAATATTTGTTGTCTTCACTTTTACTGGACTGATTTCTAATGCCAACACCGCTGCAACTTCCTCCACCATCCAAACCTGCTCAAGCTGTGGTATCGGTGTTTTACTCATCCCAACGTTCATGTCGGTTTATCTTTATGCATCTGAGGGATTAGTTCTTTCTGCAGAAACCTCATTGCTGTCTGGATTCTTTGAGAGCTTCCTCAAAGAGCAGAGTTGTTTTGCCAAATCTAAATGCAAATCTAAATGTTTCCAATTTTTTTTCTCATGCCGTAGAAACATTTAATATGGAAATAAAATTTGTCGCAGTTAAAAAACAATTGAACAAAATAGGTGTGTTCCCAAGCAGAGACACTGCCGAAGGAGAGTGTTTCACAACAGACGCACGAAATGAAAGGAAAATAGTTCCTCAGCCGGAGAAACTGTATTGTTTTTCAAAAGACGGCAGCAGTGAAATGTTTCCAGTTGAGTATGTTTAGCCAAATATAACTTGTCAGTCAGTATCATTTGTGGGGGAAACACATTTGCGCGTGTTTCAAGCATTATAATGACTAAGATCAAGTCTTTTCGAGGGCACCGACATTTCTGAAAAGCATCTCGATGTGAAAAAGCCCAACAGCTGCACGGTTTTTATGATCACACTCAATCACGATCTGATGACTGAGGATTTTTCTCTTTGCACTGTGTTTTTGTTTGGAGCGAAGAAATTAAAACTGAATTCAGGCAGCAGAGATTTCTGCTGAAAGCACAGTTGGAAAAACAAACAGAAAGAGCTGCAGAGAAAGGCGACGGTTGTGATTAATTGTGCGTAAATTTCCTTCCGTCAATTGTGGGAGCGCCTCTGACAGATGAATAATGTGTGATATCCAAAGCTTAATTATACATAGAGCATTAAGATTCGGCTGCCAGCATGATCCAAAGGGAGATAAGTGTGATCTTTACTACAGCTGTGTTGCTCTCATTCAATCTGATATCTGTTATAGAACAATCTACAAATACCACGTTAAACCAGTCTGCAAAATATCAACATGTTTTCTGAATGTGTCTGCATGTGTATTTAATGTATGCACATTATGAAGGACATCATTATCAACTTTAGTGATTAAGTACAACGTGCATGAAGTAAAACAAGTGTTATGAAATGTATGATGGTTATAGAGACTGTCCTGTAGTTAAAGGTTGCTGATGAGCTGCAACTGGAACTCTTAAGATTTGTAAAATACCAAAATATGGACTGCACAGCCAGTGGACTTAGACAAGTGATATGTTACTGATGCTACTGGTTAATACCAGAGGGTAAGTCTTGTTTCTGCGTGGGCATCATGCTACTTTGAGCGTTCTAAAAGGTTCACATTTCTCCTCGTGAAGGAATGTCGGGCCTGCTTACTGTCATTTAGAATGACCTTGTCACTCGCACTTGGCAGATCTTTGAATTAGGCCTACATCCCACAGCACCCCCCTCATGCTGTCATTACCATTATTAATGGGACATGACACAAGTCATTGCCACACATAACACTCCCACAACCGAGGAGTAATGGCTCTCTTCTGATATAATGCCGGCGGTTTCTTAGTTAGTGTGTCAGGAAGTCAAATATTGAGAGTGCAATACTCGCGCTGCCGACTGAATGCAAGTGTGTTGCCTTGTGTCCAAAACACAAGTCAATACAATCCAATTTCATCTGTGGGTGTGCGTCTGTGAA
Organism: Melanostigma gelatinosum; assembly: GCF_949748355.1. Lineage (NCBI taxonomy): Eukaryota > Metazoa > Chordata > Actinopteri > Perciformes > Zoarcidae > Melanostigma > Melanostigma gelatinosum. The sequence continues at coordinate 2,603,028 of NC_136657.1, read as the reverse complement.
TTGAATGCCCCCATCTGTAATTTGTTTCAAACACATCAGCTTTACCAATATTATCTGCACACTGATTGGAAAGGTGCTGCTGTCCGTGGTGCTGAAATGCATCTGCGGGTGTACAGTCGGTCAGTATCTCTGTGGGCCGTGTTCTGTCTGACTGTAAATCATTCCTGATTACATGTAAATTATGCACCAGCTTAGCAAGAGTAGCGAGAACCATCGCCTGTACAAAATAAAGTGATTCGTTTTCATCGAACCTGTGTGGCTTACTATTAACTTCTACTCTTACTGTACAGCTGTTGTGGCCTATCTTCTATTTGCAATTAATATGCATTCAATCCAGTTCCATTAATTCAATTTAAATGATAATCTACTCTGGCTGAAGTAGTTTATCAAGAGTAAAATAATAGCTGTGATTTATACACACCTCTGCATCAGCAACCGCTGAAATGAAGGCAGGCTCCTTAACTCTCTCTGGTCCGTGTACGTTTTGATAGTCTGTTTACCGTTCAGTCGATGATATGAACACGGACCCTCCTCTTCCTTAAGCTCGTTGACCTCATCATCTCATCGGTATCCGGGCCTCATTATTCGTGTTCATAAAAATTCTCACAACGACATCGCCTCATTCTACTTTGAGTTAAAAAAGAACACGCAATCAGATCCAATTGTGTGGGTCAATGAGTGACTGCGTGCACTCACATCAGTCTGTACATGGCTTAAAAAACGGCAGAAGAAGAGCGCATAACTAGTTCAAACACTATAGATGTTTGTCACTAACAGTAAATTGGAGCTTGGATCGACTGCAGTGCTCAGCCAATTCACCAATATCACCGTAATCAGTTTCCTCGGTGCAACAAGTTCAAACACAAAGTCGCTCAAACAGAAATTTGCAGGGATTATTGGATAAAACGCATCAAACAACACGTCCATTACTTGTGTACAGTGTGTTTATGTGGAACACGGTGTTCCAGACGAAGATGCCGGGTACAGAATAATACATATATATTAAAAAAAGCTTCATTCGTTTTGGGGAACAGTTCTACAGTTGCTAGGCAACTAATGAAAAGGACAGGAGTTTTAGAAGACATTTCACATGATAGTATACCTCTGAAAAAGCGTCTGCTCATGACTGGAATGTAATGTAATCAGGAAATGGGCTTCTTTATTTGGAACACGAAGACGGAGAGCAGTCAAAACATCCGCCCACCCTGTCGCCCGAGTGCAGGTCGGTGTGTCCAAAGAACAACACAAGGCCTTAAAATACAGAGCAGAGAATCTGCTGCATGAACATGGCCCGACACCATGGTTATTACCTTCTCTTGAGGAAGTATTCTGCAGGTGGTGATTTCACCTCAAGCGCTGATTTTGTCTGCTACTACTTCCTAAGGATGTAAACCAATGCAAACAGATATAAGTAGAATCCAAATAGTATTTCCCAATCGCTAAATGTAAAGAAAGAGGCTCCAGTTTTCATTCAGATTGAGGTTCATCCTCAATAACTTCATCAGTTTTCACCAGATTTGATGTGCAGTTCAGGATCAAGATTTAAAGATGCACATCTGGACCGTAGAAGTCAGAGAGTAGGGAGCGTCTTCAGATTTTTGTCAACAGCTTTCTCATTTGTTTTTCACAGACTCTTCAAACCGACTCCTCAAAAAGCCTCCTCCCATTATGTCAACGACCTCGGACTTTTAAAGTCAGTGAAACAGCAGTTCGAGCAACTTTAATGTGACAATCAAACGCACAACTGCTGCGATTTCATTGGACACATTTATGCTTACAACCCAGAAATCAGGATGAGTCAAAAGAGAGGTCAAAATGTTAATATTAGCATTATACAATAGTACTTAATCGTACATTCATATCCTCTCCATGTTTTCAATGGTGGATTATGCATCAGAGTTCTACAGTGAAGCGGCAGAGCAGACAGAGAGGTCTGGCTTACTGAAGCCGGTAATGAGCCAAAAGCAAAATCATCCCATTCCTTTCCTTCAATGATGTTTGAGCAGAAACTTTGATGAGTCACAGCCGACTCATTTCCACCCATTTGTCTTTCACGCTCAATGAAGATTCTAAAATATTCCTCTTTCACTAATACAGAGCAATCCTTTGATGTGATCCACGAGAAGCTGTTGATGTCGGGGGATGAAAAGGGGACATAGAGAGAGAGAGCGAGAGAGCGAGAGAGCGAGAGAGAGAGAGAGAGAGACACGGGACTGTTTGAGATGAAGGGCAATCCATTCATCTCTCTTCATTGTGGCCACTGCTGACATTAAGAGAATCACGCAGGTCAGCGACGTTCAGGGTCACGCCTCGTCTGCCAGCTCGTTTTCTAAATGTTTGCGTTCAATTGCCACGCAGAGTATCCACAGTGGCTCAGTCACAGTGGTGAGGCAGACGTTTTTAATGGGTTTGTCATTTTAAAAAAAAAAGAAAAGACTGAATTTGTTCAGCGGTGAATTAAGAGTCCTTGACTTTGTCCCGGTTGGACTGAGGGCACCTCTACATGGGCTTCATCTGTCACTAAATGGCCACATATACAGTAGAGCTTCTGTCGTCACAAATGTTGGTGCATTTGGAAAGAAGAGGGTACAAATCCGTGACTGCAAGAGCATCTATAAAATCACAGCATGACTGCTGTAATGGTGTCTACGCTCACGATGGCGTCTACCTGAAATATGTCTGTATCCGAATGTAACCATATCAATAAAAATCATCCTATTGAGTTCCATGTTTTGCCTTCATGACGTTTGTGTGTCTAACCTGTGTGTGCATCCCTCCTCTAATGAGCCGTTCTCACCAAAGACATGTTGATGTGTCGATGCAGGAAAAGTAATTAAAAGCATTAACGAGGACCGAATAGCATTCAGGTGAGCTGGTGCATGTGAACTCACTGTCTAACTGGGTCACTTATTGGACCTCAGTAACGCTAACAAGCATGCTTGCTACGAAAGGCCTCTGGATTGGCGACAAACATATAAGATTTATTTATATATTTACAAATATCATGAAACACATTCATCATATGTTTGATACTTTACTCGACATTTCCTTCAATCTGCTCTCGCAAAAACCGTCCATTTGATTTAATCTGCCGTATTTACATCCTAGTTATATCGATTAAAGATGGAGTCTGAAGGAAGTCTGTTGAGCTCAACACCTAATAGCCTCCTCCAGATCTACTGTGCCTCTCCCTCCCACCGCCTCTCTCTTCATACATCTATGTCCTGTCCCGTGCAAAAACGCCCCCTTGTTGCTGACGCTAATTTAAAGAACCAACCGTGAGGTGATATTCTCCAAATTTGACAGAAGATGTACTGGAGTAGAATTTCTGACTGCACCTTTAATGTGCACTGGTGAACTCAGTAAATGAGAAGCACACCTGTGGACATAAAGATGCTCAACAGTAACGTCAGAGCTAGATTTTCAAAAAGACCTGAACAATCAGAGAAACAAACTAAATCAAGCATGCAATGGGGTTGCAGTGTAAAACGTTCAAGTGTATGTCAATGCTGTGGAAGTCGTAATTCATCAGCCGTGTGTTATTTCTGCCCCGTGCGTTTTCCTGGAGGAGCGGAGTGGAAACGGCTTCAGACGTTGCAGAATCTTAAGCAGATAAGAAAACACTGCAGCGAGTGAAGTGGATGATGCCGTCTGCTGTTGTTGCAGCGAGCTCCCGCTCAGGAAAAGTCGACATCGTTCACAACTGACAACCAGCTCGAAAGCCCGTACGCCATTCTCACCTTTTATCCCATTTCTCCTGTCTGAGCCGGAGCTGTGAACAACACCATATCTACTGGGGGCCTGCTGCTAATATGACAGCCCCTATAATCAGCGTGGATCTATCTTCCTTTGCTGAAGACAAATTAGACATTATCGCCATTTAGCCAGACCTGCTTAGACAATCTGTTTGTGATGGAGCAAAAGCTTGGACAGCGCGTGATTCACATGCCACACAACGTTTTAATTCTCGGAGCGTTTTTTCTCTCGAAGTTGATCATAGGGTGCACCATCTATAATTAAATGCCAATCATAATCAGGAGAATTCTTTGTCGTGGTGTTTGAATTACATTAAGGTACTGTGTGAACTAGATGTCAATCTCCAAATAGCCTGGTGTAGGCGAGCGTCGTTAGGCCTGTTTATGAAGCCCTCCACTCCATTGCGTTGTTTTCTCATTCATTTCAGAGTGTGTGTTCGCTTTGGAAAAATCACAGAGAGAGGAAAGTAAGTCAGCCAACTCTGCAGCAGCTAATGTATTCTCACTGAACCTGCATACATACTTAAGAAAGCGAGAAAAAAAATCAATTCTGCGCTTTCTTCAGCTGCGAGACGACGTGAGAGAATTACACATCTTTATTAGAACCAAGGGAGAGAATTACACATCTTTATTAGAACCAAGGGAGAGAATTACACATCTTTATTAGAACCAAGGGAGAGAATACTTCTGAGAGTACTTCTGAGAGAAAAGAGCTGTTGAACTGCTCAAGTGCCGCCTGTCTCATCCATCAGCAGAAACGCAGAAACACAGCTCACAGGAGGCCGCGTATACTGCCCTACAAAGACAAGTGCATGCAGGTGAAGAAGATTTGGATTTCTTTACATTTTTTACATGATTTAACTGCCATTCCTGGAGGAATAATCCTCAATAAAACACTGTAAAATGGTGATTGCATCTCAGAGTCTATTTTGTGGTTTGTAGCGTAGATAACTTGCCGAACAGACAACATGATAATACTTCCAGATATTTCCAGTAAAGCGTTTGATGTCGGAAACTGGTTCTGAAAACATCTAAGGAGCCAGCGTCATTTCACACCGACGTCCAACGATCACACGGGGAGAAATCCATCACGGAGAAGGCACGGAGAGCAATTTCCTCACTGACAGTAGCCTCAATAGACCAGCATGCAATGCGGCAACTGCACGTCTTTGCAGGTCTGTTGTCAGTCGTGTGGAATAGACTCTCTGATCCTGATTGTAATTTGAGTCTGTAAGACAAATAGTGGCGGAATAACTTTTTTACTTCAGTAAAAGTCATAAATTAAGTAAAACAATTGCTAATGTTGTAGCCAAACAAAATTGAGATAATTTCAACTGGTTTATAATCAGGTGGGTAATTCATTCTACAATAAAGCATCAGTCGTTTTATCTGAATCTCAAAGTACTCAGTAAATAATTTAAATAGCTTTGCTGAATGAGAGAGGAAGAAACTGATGCTGGTGATTACCGTGTCATTGGCAACTTCCAGCTAATGAATGAATTGTCTTCTGGCTGCTTTGTGTGGAGCGTTTGATTTATGTCTGTAGAGGCATTAAGGTTTGTTTGGCCACATGAACTCTTTGGTGATGTGTCTTAAACGGACAAACTACTTAGCTCAGGAGGTGAGTGTGTGGAACAAAAGGCTTTTCACGTGTGTCTTTATGTGAAATCTTCATCCGAAAAGGCTGGAAATGTCAGGATCCAGGATCCCTGTCTGACAAAATATCGCGATAGTATCGCGATATTTTGCGTGGCGATATTATATCGATACATGGACGCCAAGTATCGATTTGTTTTATTTCATAAACTAAAAAAAAAATCTATATATAGTTTTGTCCTGGGTCAGCGTGATTGGTAGGAAGTTGGTCAAAACAAAGAGAGAGACATCTGGCCTCACAACGGGGTTAAATCTGCCAACAGTAGCCGGCTCATGGGGAGAGTGCAGCGCATAACTGTCTCTCTGCCCTCGACGTCCACGCATCACAAGTTACACTGAGTTATATAACTCTAATATCCTACTTATTTAAGTTATAGTTCATATGCTGAGTCCACACGTTTGATAGTTAGGTTGGACTATGTAGTAATACAAACTGTTCAGTTTGTCAGGTTCATGCAACATTGATGACATTGTTGGTCAGTCTGTCTGCTTGACAATCATATTCTGCTGCAATAAAAATGATTGAAGTGAGATGAACAGACTGAAAACTTTATCTTATTAGATAAAACATGTTGACACAGTTTTCCTTTGGGGACATCATTTGAAGTGGAAAAAAGTATTAAATCGCAATATATGTTATCACAATACTCAGAATATCGCAGTATCGTGATATATCGAAGTATCGCGAGATCTCTGGCGATTCCCACCCCTAGACATTTCCCTCTGAAATGTAGCTGAGAAGCAGCATGAAGTAGCAGAACATGTAACCAGTCAAAGTACATGTATTTAGAATGTGTACTTAAGTACAGTTCTCAAGCAAATGTATTCCAACCATTGATGGGCTCAGTTTTTCTGCCTGAAACTAAAACTGGAAACCTTCCTACGAATTCTGGATTTCAAAAGTGGAAAGTGAGTAATATGGAGAAATGTAATATCAGTATTTTCCCTCCCTATGGCCACTCAGCTGCTTTGTAAGAAGGAGATACCAGAATTAGAGGGTATTCCATCTGGACTGAGGCTTCCTCGGGGCGATGTCTATTTCAATGCGTCCGCCTTAAGGCCTAGTTCAGAGGCTGGGCAAAGATAAAAGCCTGGAGAGCAGAGGAGCGCGAAAGGAGATGATGTTGTTTGTCATTGCTTGTTAAAAACAAACTGTTGAAGAACATTGAAGGTCCCGTGCTTTAAAAACTCAGACCACAGGCATCAAACAAAACAAGTGCGGGAATGAGGCACTCCGAATCAGAATGAGAGTCCTCACACCCCCCCCCCCCCCCCCCCCCATCTTGTTTCCCTCGGGTTGTGACTGATGTTGGGTGGCTCTGCGGACGTATTGCGCAATCCATGACAAGGTATCCTCGGGTGTTTTGCCATCATGTTGGGGTCAACACAGCTCTCAAAACAACATCTTCATACATTTGTGGCATCATTGGAACATCCTGGATACTTGGGAATGTTCTTCCATCTCCAGGCGCGTCGCCCTCCGGGGCTCAGAAAAATAAGTGGAGCCGTCACTGCAGGAAGAAGCATTACTGAACAATGGCACGCACCGCGGCGATATTAGAGGTGCATGGCTGAGAATATGGGAGGAAAAATTATGGAAATTATGGATAAGTGCTATTCAAAAGCGCAGTTCAAAATCAATGGAAAAGACTTCCAGGGACGTCATCTTGGTGCGATTAAATACGTCTGTTAAAAGGCGATCGCCATTAACGTGTGGGCGGAGCTAAAAAAAGAATCCTGTCAATCTCCATCAACGTGATATTCATTGGATATTCAAGCCATGAAAATGCAAATGGGAATATTTCCTTCTCATTAAACGTTTGTAATTAATTTCTTAAACAACCGAGGACCTCTTCCTCCACTTCTCATCTCATCGGTCTGCGGAGACATATCTTAGCCTCTTCCAGAATTAGCACAATTAACCACAGATGAATAACAATCAGCGGGCCATTTGAGATTGCCTCGTTCCTCTCCATTTCAGCAACGTCATATCTAACCGCAGGACAATGGTGAGCTCGTGTTTGTCCACTATCAACGCATTGACACTCGCAGCTATATCTGTTCCCACTTCCCTTGGGTGCTCTCTTCTCGTCATGTGAGATAACGAAAGGAGTGGATTTGCAATTTCTCTCCAAAACGCCTTTCTGCAGCCGTCCCTTTAGTTTTCACTGAGTGTACAACAACTCAGAATCTAAAATAACTCAGGTGCTTCATAGCTGACCCCTTCAGAATCAGAATCAGCTTTATTGGCCATGTATTCGCCTTTGTGCTTCAAGAAGATAAAAACTTTCCTGTGACTCACAGCTTCACATCAAACAAGAAGGATCCAGAGGTGCAACATGCCTCACACAGTGACAAGACATGATGCTGTGTTCAGAGGTGGAACGAAGTCACAGGGCCTCTTGTACAAACATAACAATTGGTATTGTTAAGAATGACTTCATTTTCTAAATGTACAAGTGCATTTAGAATGTTGCCTTTATCTGACTGAATATGTAGTTGAAAAGTAAAACCGATCAAGTTGTGAAGAACAGGATGAGTTCTATGGAACAACACAGAAGCTCCATAGTCCGAACCAAGACGGCAACTTTTATCACTCCATTGAACCTTGACAAAGGCAGCGCAGACCAGATCCACTTCTTCTGTTCTTACCTTTCACAATAAAAGCCCCAGACATATAATATTCACAAGCGAGTATTTGTCATTGGTTGTTCATCGTCACTCCCTCTGTGTGTAAAGGCCTTTAAAGGCAAAATGATGTGGTGCGCCTCTGTGCTCTCTGTTATTCCTGTGACACAATTACCATGGTTTCAGTCAGAGACACAAGGATTTAATTGAATGAGTCATTGGTGTTTTGGTATTTTTTGGTTTTGTCCAGCCAAATCTGAACTCCTCAAATTCATGACGTGACATAAAGTCCTGTGACTTAAGTCCAGTACACCATTATTTCTAGTGGACCAGTTCTAGGAGCTCATAACAGTGTCATTCATTGGTCTGCTAGCTGTCGACATCGTGACATCACATCAAGACATTTCAGGCTTGTAACTGAAGTTTAAGTCGAGTCTACAACTCGTCAACGTCTTTGTTCTTGATCTAGGAAAAAAGAAGTTGACAAAACAAGCCCACCACAATGTCCGTTTAGAAATAGAAAAGCTGCAGAACAAAGAAATAGACCTTGAGTTTCTAACAGGGCTTCCGAAACAAAAGCATACGTTCAAACACATAAGATCCCACAATGACACACCACAATGGCCTTCTACAGCTGTAACACATTCTAAGCAGTAGTTTGCAACCTGAATGTCAATTACTTCCTGGTACATTTAGTCATCAGTGCTGACAATGACGAACACTATTTCTCTGAACCATCCTTAAAAACACATCAGTGTGCTTTTTACCGGTGCTACTTTCTCCACTATGACACGCTGACTAATGCCTTCAAATGCCAATCCCAAAAGAGCACCATTAGAGATGCTTCTAAGCCTCCATCAACTGCCATTCAAAGCACAGCCAACCAACACACTCAACTGCACTCACAGACACTCGCATGTATTTTTATCTTGGTACAAATCTTCCGAGGACAAAAACATGTGGACAACAGTGATGAAGCGATGAAAAACTTCTAAACTTCTACTTTTACCCAAGCTTTCAAACGTCTGTTAATGGTATTCCACTATTACAGCGATTTTAGTGCAATTACCAGCAGTTATGAGAGCATTTTCAAGGCATTTCAGTCTCTTGAAACAGAAAGACATCTATTTTTCTTAACAATATACAGGACCATTTTTAGCTTGCAAAGTGGTGTGGATGCACATTGAGGCTCCTGAGAGCTGTAAGGAAAGTCAGTTTCTCCTCAAAGTTTCATCAAGGACATAACAAAACTTTCTGGAAAAAGTCGTACTTGTCAATTTTGACCAAACAAAGAACTGCCCAAATCTCTGTACATGGGAATACATTGTATGATGTGGTAAGATGAAAGCAGATGACACAATATCTGAACAACTGGTGAAAAACACGAGGCCTTACAGACTTTAGAGAAGCAATGTCCTAACTAAGCCCCAAGAGGAGTTGACTAAGTCTATGTGAAGGACTATTCTATCTGTGCTTTGTTCTGCACTAAGAAAAGCCAATTTATCACAGCTTCTGTGTCCAGCTGGTCTGAGTCTGGCCTTGGGCATTTATTGCATGTTATACCCATCACTCTCTCTTCCAGGCTTCCCTGTCTACATCAAATGAAAGCAAAAAATATCCACAGAATCTTAAGGGAAATGGTAGCACTAAGAAACAGCAGCTTCAGAAGCCTGAACCCTCCTCCCACAGCGCCACATCACGTCACTTCTGTCCAGAAGCGACTGAGTTCCTGTGGTGGAAAAGATGAGCCACAACACCCTGAGTGCAGGACTTCACTTCTCAACTGTATGTGCAGCTATTTTTACATGTCCAAAACCGGAGAATGGCTATTATCAGCATGTGAAACTAAACATAGCAATCTATTCTCCCATATCTTTCTTGCAAATGTGTTTACTGAACACTCGAGGATGCAGGAAATGACTTAATAATTTGCCGTTGGAAATGAAATGTGAATTCAATACCCGAGGACCCCTCCTGGTTGCATTGATTCACACTTTTTGAAAACATGTTTTGTTGCTTGGTTTCAAAATGTAAATAAATATATTTATTCATTTATTCACAAGGTAAAGCATCTATAACAGGGGTGTCAAACATACGGCCCGCGGGCCGGACCCGGCCCACCACGACATTTTATGTGGCCCACGAATCCGCCAGCAAAAAAAAAAAAATAATAATTTTTTTTTTTTTTTTTTTACAAAAATTTAAAGTTAGATGTGAAAATAAAAATATCCCCATGGTCGAAATTATGAGATAGAAAGTCGAAGTGATGAGATGGCATGTTGTCTGTGTGCCGACATTAAAACTATCACAACAGGTGGACAGGAGATGCAACAGCCCATAAAGAGGATTTCCAACAAGTTTCTCAACATGCGTACTTCTCTGTACTGAAACGTCATCAGTCTCAGCCCAAGTACTGTTCCAATTCAAAGTTCACATCGAGCCAAGCACGGCCCTAATGCCCGGATGTGGCTCGCTCTGCCCATTTTACCCGGGATGCATCGGAGGTGACTTGTCTGTACTTGGGACAGCCAAATATCCCAGAATGCATTTTGCACCAGCAACAGGAAACAATGGCGGAGGAGAAATCACACAACTGGAAGTACGTGTTGTGGAAGTCACAGATATCCCGGGAAACTAAACTAACTATGTTAGGAGTACCGTAGTTACATTTACACCGTCTTACATTTACAACCGGCCCTTTGAGGGCGACCGTGATGCTGATGTGGCCCCAGAGTGAAAATGAGTTTGACACCCCTGATCTATAACATTCGATTAGGGTAAGATTCTCGGCAAAAATGAGTTAAAAAAAATATTTTATCGCAAGTGTGCAAAAGCACACACTCTCCGCTCTCCCACATGAAAGGCCGACACTCGACTGTACATGTCGATTCTCCACTGTCGCCTCATGAGCATGACTTCTTTTATTGGCCCTAAACATTGAGCATTGAACATGAGTCGGAACCTGCTAAATCTTCCACTACGAACGTAATTCCTGGAGTACTGTGCCAACATGTTCACCTGCAGAAGAAGACTAAACTGATGCACCACTGTTCTCTGCAGACAAAGCAGCACATCTGCTCTCTGGACGCACTGTGGGAGAGTTTCTCTCCCAAAAAGCAGCATGTGAGAAGAAGGAGCCCCCCTCTAGGGAGTAGCCAGATGCTCTCTAAGGACGGTTGACTTATTATTTAAAAAAAACAAAGTTTCTCCTGTTGGCCTGCAGGGCTTGGCTGTAACTCAACATATTTTCAAAAGTGTGAGAGGAGAGGCAAAGCTACAGCACTGACTACCACAAATAAGTTGTTTTATGTGGCCTGGGGTGGGGTTCAGCGTGGGAGCACACTTTTCTAACCCAGCAAAACACCTGCTGAGAGGAAGCTGGGCCGCAGAGGAAACGAGCATACCTCGCAGACTCCAAAACATGGCTGAACAGTCGCACAATACCCTAAAAATCAGGAGGAGGATGCTAAAAGTCTGTCCTGGAGCAAAAGCAGTGACTTGGATATATGTTTCATGGTGCCGATTATGCATTCCCACCAGCAGGCTGGCACCGTCAAGACCATCTTTTCTGAGTCACACCCGAGTGGGATGGAGTTTGGAGACGCTGTGTGCCATCACTTCTTCTTCATCTCCCCCCGTGTGGCAGCAGATGGGGCTCCCTCGCCTGGTGACACAGGCAGAGACACAGATGATGCTGCTGAACAACCCGTGGTCGACTTTAACCAAAAGCCCAGAGGCGGCAGTCGACACTTCCTGGAGTTCAGCTGCCGCCTTCATGAGGTGGAAGCCTCATTTTGACTTGCCTGAATGATGCTTTACTGTAGGAAGGTTCATTTAAGTCAGTGCCCATTGCACAGGAGTAATGCTACATTTGCTGCTTTAATAATACTAACTCTGTGTCTTAGTTTTGCGAAAGTTCACTTCAGTTTGCTCTTTAATTAGAAGTTCCCGCAGGCAATATTTTAGGTTTTATTCCTCCCTCATCTCGTCGGCGATGGTTTGGTGTTTGGAGAGACCATCCTTGCTGGCAGGCATCCAGTCTGTCCTTTAGAAATAAGCTCTATTAGCTCCCAGGGTGTTTTTCAGCTGCTGACCTTCCTGTGGAGGGGGGCGAGGCAAAAACAGAATTGCCCAGCAGGGATCACTAAAGCATGTAATTCATTCATTAATTCGTCTCGCCTCCAATTAAGAATATGTGCGTTACAGCTGATATGTGGGCTGAATGTGCGTGTATCACAGATTTTATGAAAATGGCCTGACCTCTGTATTTGCATAGCTTGTGGTTGGGAAAATGAGCTGTTTTGCTTTTTTTTCCAACTTCACACACCAAAAATATATATTTGTATGTATTATTTCAGTAAAAGTGAAAGTAAAGATGGCTTGAAGGTCAAATGATGCATTATGGGACATTTAGAAGTTCATCATCAGTTCAAAATCACAAGTTAAAACATGTGATTTTGTATAAAATGCAATATGTCGGTTGTTTGGTTGGTCGTATGCTGTATTGTGATTTATAGTGATTGTATTTTTGATCATATATTAATGGTGTTGCCTCGTAACCCAGACTCCTGTATCTTTGCATCAAAGACCACAATGGAAATAAGTATTTGTGTTATCATTGTCATGTTTCATTTGTGTGTGATTTGATGTCCCTCTTCTCATAATGTCAACTAGATAACAAGATTTAAAAACAACCAAAACACACACAAAGAGGAAATAGCTGATCCTATTTTTTATATTTGTTGAAAATACAATTATTTTAATTAAATTACAACAGGAAGAGAGAAATTAATATAATATATATAATAAAAAGGACGCCTGACATCGATTTGATCAAAAGAAAAGATCGTCTCTTTGATACGGAGGTGATCTACTCATTGCAACGCACCAAAAAGAAATCTGGAGTTTTCGTTGACAATATTTTCTAGATTTCACATGAAGTGGCAGTGACGTGTTGATGAAATCTCGGCACTAAAATGTGCGAAGGATGTATATTTCACAAGGACGCCAGGTCAGGACAGACAGATGGTTCACAGTGTGAACTGGAGGGAGCTGCTGCATTCAAAATCTGCCGCCTGGCATCATCCCCTCAAAGCTAAATCAAGTCTGTCTCTCCGAGATGTAAGTCATCGTTAAATGTGAGTCGCTGTGGTTGACTCACCCAAAAAAAAAAAGAAAAGACACCCATCAATAACGTCCACCCTCCAGGCTGCGTGACTGTAATGACTTTGCAACAAACGACACGTCACTGCCCTTAATTTAATTAACTTCCATCTTTATTGGATTAATTGTTTGTGACAAGACATTCTCCCAGACATGGACTGGGAGGGTGACGGGGTAAATTATATGGCGATGGGTAATTAATGCGTTTCTTAATTGGACTGGAAGCTGTTGGGCTTCATGTGGATTAGCACTTAAATTCAACAAAGTGATCCTTGATTTAATGGATGGAGAGATTCCTGTGTGTCGTCTCTTACAAAAATGACTTTTGGGATTTAATTTTCCAAGGAGCTCCTGTGCATTTTGTATTGGACGACAGGTGAAAATTTGGTTTTAAGATTAGTTCATTCCATTTCAGATGTGGCCAGCCAACACACCTGAGCCTCTCTGCAGTGCACTGAGCTCCTCCAACTGGATTGTTTGTGATAACCCATGAAGAGATACAGCAGCTTCAGTAAAACGAAGGCATCTGTCCTCAATGAATGTGACGATTAAAAAGAGTAAATCCATTCAAATACCTCTCTTAGAACGAAATCCATTGTTGTTAGTCTGTCTGAGTGCTATTCAAATTATTCAAAATGTTGGGTTTATTATCAAGGAGACACAAATGAAGATGCCTCTTAACAGTTCTTATATTCTAGCACAGTTGACCGTACAAGCATTTGTTCTCATGTGACAGCATATATACTGCAGGGCGATATCCCACAGAAACATTTCCAGTGGAGCTACAATCATCACATCAATCAGAAAACATTGACAGTTAATGTCAAGTTCTGCTCTTATTCGTTTTGAGTGAGGAATAAATAGCTTCTTTGTGGATCCATTATTTCCCAATCAAACAGAGAACAATCCATCATAGACTGTAAGAGGGAGAATTAGCCCCAAGAAAAAAAGACACTCTCGCTTCTTCTTCTTTATGTGGAAAAGTCAGTCTATTTGTCTTACTTTTCTATTCCTGCCCGTTACTTAAAAGTATATCCAAGCAGTAAATACCAAAAGGTCAAATAAGTTCCGTAAACAGTCAAAAACAACTTCAAGCAAACTGAGCCAAAACAGCTCCTTGAATGCAAACAGCGTTTAACATGCGCGGCGGCCCGTCTCCGCCCCGGTGCTAGACTTCGACAATCACGATGTGATGAGTAACACACGACCTCCAGGTTATGATCTCGTCAGACAACACAGCAGTGCATTTCATCCCGTGTCAGAGGGGAAATCTCTCGCTACTCTGGACTGATGATCACTGGATTGGAAGATGCAACGCCTGGGATTTGTTAAACTCTTGACACTGTTATCGAGATCCCATTGATGTTCCCCCTCACGAATACAACCCGTGATTTTCAGCTCTGCAAGGATACCGGCTAATCCCTACAGGCAAGGTACAGTGATGAAATGTGGTGCTGGCTCTGAATAGAAGCTGTCCAGTCTTTTAATATGACACTGGTTCCTTCTCCTTAGAAGTAATAAGACCATAGACAGGACTTAAGGATAACAAGGCCACCCAGCAGTAGAACGCTGAGATAACGAGCCTCCTGACAGACAGCTAAGGTATACAGCGGCGGGGAACTTCGAGCTCCCCTCTCATTACCAGATTCCCCCTCCAATTCAAAAGTTTGATCAATGTCGAGAATATGCTGGTGTGCGAGCTGTGACATCTCCTCAACAATGAGCCGAGGATGCCAGGAGCTTGTTTGTGCCATTTCGACGACAGGCTCGGATTTAGTCGAGTTGACAGCAGAACTCTTTAGGATCAAATGGGCGCACATAACGCGATGGGTTTTCAGAACGCACTGCGGCTGTACACTATCACACACACACCATGATCACAGATAGGAATCAGAGTGGAAAAAACGGCTGCGTTCTACACACCATTTCTGCCAATCAGTCATATTTTCATTTCCCTGAAATATTGTGCTCAGTATTGTGGACACATTGTTACTGTGTGGGCGAAGACCAAGAGAAAGGAACATTTGGCCAGCAAATGGCTCCCTTCCTATTCCAGCAAAATGACTTGTCTAACTTTTAAGGGGGACCACAACTTGTGGTTATGAATGTACTTATTCCTTTTAAGTTAAAGCTCCAGTTTAAAAGCAAATAACGGGGCCTAGTGTCGGTTAGGAATTATATGCGTCTCTCGGCCGGTGTATGTGAAATCAACTCGAAGTAAACTACAGCTGTTTGGTAGAAGGAAAGTGTATGGCACAGATGAATAAGCTTTATCAGACTTTTGGCTACTTGTTAGTACGATCTATTTATTGTTGGTCTTGGTCTTATCATGGCATTTGTTGAAATGAAACTTTCCAAAAAGCCTTCAGGTCCATTGGCACTCCAATGAACCAATCTGTCTCTGCACAAACAAACATGGAGGGGTTAATAGGATGATCACCTTGGGGATGCCAAACTGAGAAGAAGCCCTCTGGGGAAAGTGGTGAGCACCTCCACCTTCCCATCATTCCCAGCACAGGGTGCCTGATTCATGAGGACAGCAGACATCAAGCTGTAATGGCCTCAACTCGGTTTCTTACATTTGTTCCGCTAAACTCCTTAATTCGTGCACTTGTTAGAATTTCACGCTGAGTGAACACGAGGCAAATCCGGTCGTGTGTTTTAGAACCTACTGCGAGGAAATAGCGAGAATATGGAATATAAATCAGAAACGATGATTCAGCAGTCTTTGTCTGCATCAAAGTATGAACAAACCCTTAGTTTACATAGCATGTGATAGCATGCTAATATTTGGGCATTAGCACTAAACACAAAGTACAGCTGAGGCTAATGGGAACGTCATTAGTTTTGCAGGTATTCAGTCATGGACCAAATGTTTATTGAATGTCTATTGAACAATGAACAGGTTTATAATGCAAGTATCAACACTTATATATACTTATTAACACATAATCATGATGATAAGCATTTTATAAGGACTTATTACCTATTAATTAACGCTTTTTACAAGGACCTTCATTTAAAGCATTATAATCCACTCATTTTTTAATCCTTTTGAAAGATCTTGACAGACAGACAAAGTGATAAAGTCTTCCTTGGCAGGAGCAACTTATGTCTCCGTTTGAAAAATGTTTCTATGTTTTACAAACTATGATCTTCTCCCGCAGCGGTTTGGTTTCACCTTTTTTATGTTTTGGCAGATAATCTAATCTGACCACAGCGCCTGTTTTTCCCTGATGTATTCATGGAATAATGAAATGGTGCCAGCACTCAGGCATCCATTTGTTCCAGTCACTATCTAACATATAGAAAGCTACAGCAATACAATGCCATAGGTAGTGGAGTTCATTACTTTTCCTTAACAGGCATCCTGGCAACATTTATCTTCGTAACAAATCTCAATTACACAACTACTGTACACACTGCAAATAATTACTGTGATCGCTGCAGAGGCCAAATGAGAAGCAGGAACATAATTTGCAGGTAGAATATCATTTCGTGTCTATTTTTGCGACAACATATCTCACCTTGACATCTGAAAGGATAAAAGAAAACAATGTGCCTCTTTTATCTTCCATGAACTCTTTGTTCTGCTCTCATAACCTGGCTGTGACTATTATGGAAGTACAGCAGCAGCAGCAACTTTAATAACTTCCATGAGGTTCCATAAGCATGTGACTCATTGATAAGCACTTAACCATTCAAGGTCCATACAATGGGCCCCATTAGGTCTTACATTTGACAGGCGCTGTTTTGGTAGATGAGGAGTCTGGGCTGAAAAAACAAACCGGTCTTTGCATCGACCGAGAACAGAAAAAAAGGAGAAAAAGGCAGACAGAAAGTGTGAGGGAGACAGCGAGAGATTGATGGCCTTATCCCCGAAAGGAGAGCAGATTCTTGGGACAATAGTGGCGAGTAAATCTAAAAACAGCCAAACACCTCCAAGCTCCACCGGCCTTCCTTCAGCATCAGACTGTTAGTTGTTTGCACATTCTTACTCACAGTATGTGTTCAAAGAGGCAGATAAAACACTGCAGCTCTTGAGGTTCACGTGGGTGGATATTCAATATGATAATTGATCATCTTTCAATGGCATTGTATCAGGGTGAAATCATCGGTCGAGATATCGACCCAAAGTGTGATGGTCCCCGTGTAGTCCAAAGAGTGCAGAATGTCGAATGTATTGACGAATTTGGGTTGCAGGTGAAGGTAAACCAGCCGCCATTACTGCAGTGGCATTGAAACCCTGCGATAGCACGGTGAGGTAAGAACCGAGTCAACTTTCTGCAACATCTGTACGTGGGAGGTCCAGCTACTTTATTTATGGACAGATTAGTGTACATTTAATGATGGAAAAAGTAACTTGTTTCCCATTAGGGAGGTTTTTATTAAAGGTCAATTGCACCATCCTGATTGTTGTTTTCCTCTGCAAAGTATCAGGTTAGAAATAAATGATTAAACGTTAAAGATGCTCTGGGAAACTATATCCGTAAAGTAATTTGTTGTAAATTGACTGAAACTTCTTCACAGAGCAACGTCAGTATAAAAATAAAGCAGCTGTGAGAAAAATGCAGTTCTTCTTCTGCAATGTGGAAGAGGGATTTTGTTTGTGGATTTTTCGACCTTGGCTTTTGAA
Source organism: Melanostigma gelatinosum (assembly GCF_949748355.1). NCBI lineage: Eukaryota > Metazoa > Chordata > Actinopteri > Perciformes > Zoarcidae > Melanostigma > Melanostigma gelatinosum. Next base: position 2,585,190 of record NC_136657.1, on the reverse strand, counting down.
GCCAGCTTCATCTGACAAATGTGCTGCATTTGTGTTGGCTACACAACCTCCTCAGCTCACCAACAACCAGCCTCTGACAGTCCGAGATGAGGAACAGTGTGATTTTACAGCTACAGTATGTCGCCACACAAACCTCTGATCCGGCACATCCTTATTCCTATGAATACGATTAAACTGCCTTTTTATGAAGAGGACAGGAAGAAATACTTGCACAAAGACAGGTCTTGCCTTCAGTGTCATTAATGGCATGGATGTGCCCTTCAGTGACACATTAATATTAAGTAGCAGCAAGGAATAAGAGTCTTACAAAACGTCTTGTAGGCCGTCACATGCTTGTCTGAGGCAATTCTTTAATTTACATTTAAATGAAACACTCTGGTCGTATCATGCACCAGCACAATCCCGTCCTTTATAATCCTTCAACAGTGTGTTTTATGAATTAATCTGCAGTTATCAGTAAAAGCCTCCATGAAACGACACATCAAAGTTTGGTGTTTTATTGGGATCGGATTTAAAATAATTATAATCTCTTTCGTTTTCCATAAAAACATGACACTGAATTAGAAGACATATCCAAAGGGTTTATGTATGGAAAATCTGTGAAAGCAATTTGTTGCCCTTAACAGACAATAAAAGAAAGGCACTCCTGTGTCAACTTCTATATGGAACATTTAAAGTAATAGTGGTAAAGGATATCAAAATTGTCCCAACATCATCTCGGTTTTTCTGTTCGAAATCAATTGCGACCCTGCAGTGAAGTCGGTCATAAACACAAAGATTAGATTGACTGCCATCAAGTCAACTTTAGCCGTGATCGTTGCCACGTCTCTTACACCAGCACTTTCATCCTCTGCATGAAGGTAGATTTCAAACATGACACCACGCTCCTCTTTGTAATTACAAACTGAGATAAACACAACCGCTCCTGTTCCTTGAACCATGATGTTTTGCATTTGTACAAAAGCAAGTAGCCATTCTCAAAATGCAAAGTGTTTGCTGTGATACCGCCACCATTACGTTTCTGGAGGATGACTGAGAGGGAGGATTATTAAATTCATCATAGAATATGTACTGAAAACAGAATGCATGTCTGTGATGACACGGTGTGAGTTTACATAAGAGAAATTATTCTGGCGTTGCATTGTCTTTGCGCTCCCTTTTTACAATACTGTTGCACGAATGATCTTGAATGCTTGAATCTGGATGATTGAAAGGACAGATTAACCCTTCAGGGATTAATAAGCATACATATCAACCTATCGAGGCATGAGGGCACTGCTAATGCTGCTATTGCTAATGCTAGCAGCTTTCATTAGAGCAGATACACAAACATTTCAAACAATTCCTACATTTTTGCTCGCGTTTTTTTTTTTTAAAGACACCCTTTATAAAATGAATAACACTCGTATTAGTTTTGCATGTGTAGAAATGTGAAGTGCAAAAGGCTATACATGGTTGCTAAGCTACAATTACGCAATCGCCGTGTTGCTAAACTACGATTGCAGAGACAGTTCAGGGACGGGGTCAGCGAGTCATTTACGAAACCTGACCTTGAGATACTATATTATTCCAGACTGCAGAACTTATGATAAATATGTTTGGGAAAGAAAGTAGAAGGTGTAATTTAGGAGAAATAACAACTGTCCTGAGTCTCGGGGGGGGGGGGGGGGGGGGCTTTTAAATGTCTCAGGAAGTTTAACGTTGTGATGGAACCGAAAATATCCAAAAATAAAAAATAAAAATAAAGTTATCTGTCATCCCTGTGACTCAGACATGCTCCGTGTTGGCTGGAGGAAAAAAAATAAAATAAAACTGACACAGGTGTCAGCTTCACTCGTCTTCTTCAGAATAACATTTTATACAGCCAATGAAATTGCTCATACTGCCAGATAGCACATACACTGTATTTACTCATTTCCTCATGCAAATGAGTCCATTAAGACAGTTATGAGGGGAAAATCCATTACGCTCACGTTACAATGGCAGGGATGCACGTTGTTGTTATTCAGGTCAAAGGTTTTCGGCGGTGCTATTATGTCTACGGAGCAGCAAGACGCCGGAAAAGCAAAGCGCTGCTGCGCCATCACTCGCTTATTTCCCAACTTTTGCGATCATGCTGTTTATTTCCATATAAATAAAGCACTTCCATTTAAATTGGGGTGTGAATTTAATCTTGAGGCAGGTTTATCTGCAGTATCCCCCCATTATTTGTGTGTGTGTGTGTGTGTGTGTGTGTGTGTGTGCCTGCTTGTTATTTTTGCTATATTTAATTCATGTTTGGCATGTTTTTTTTTCCAGTTGGATGCTGCTCCCCAAAAATGTTGAAACAATAACAGTGTGACTCATAACTATGTTCAGGCACAAAGTCGATGACCATGACAGATGCACACGGTGTAAGTAAGCCACAGATTTAGGGCCGTATTCATGAAGCCCGTCACATTTGATCGCGGAATTGTTTTGCTGCTGAAATTCCATTAAACACAGGCCGTGACCAAAATAACCTCATCCCCAGAATAAAGAGCTCTTTACTGGTGTGAATCGACTTCTTTGCCTTGTATATTGTCATCTCCAAGAAGGAAAGGTCAGCACTAATCACAGCTAACATTATGGCTTTGAGTGGTCATTTTGGCTTTCCAACTCCATGACGACAGCAGAGAATTATGCATCAAATACTGCTCATCAGTCTCTCAAAGACGCTCAGGGCATATTCAATTTGGATCACGTCGGATTATCCAGAAGGCCGTGGCATATTTCGAACATCATTTGCCGTCCGAAATGACTCCCACTTTACCAGCGGCCACAAGAAACGCATCAGCGTGATCACGGGGAGATAACAGATGAAACAATAAGAGGACGCACTGCTCGCAAACACACTGTTCTAAAATCCTCCCAGCTGCAAAAGGAAGTGCTGGCCCTCTGCAGAATTGATTGATTATTCATGAAAGGCTGAGATGTGGAACCTCCTTCAGTTGCTTTGTTATCTCCACAACAGGTGTATAACCTCTGGCAGCTGAATTTACTGTAAGCCCGGGAAAGAGACGGGTATCAGACAAGCAGAGCCCGGTAGCGCTGGCTTGCTCCAGCCTCGTCTGCTCTCTGTCTTCTGCTGTCAAGTACATCTGTGTTTGAGTTTGTTTGTGACGCTCTGTTGCAGACTTTGCGAGAGAGAAACATTGACGCCACGCAGCATCCGTTGCATACTAATGCCCTGCCAGTGGTGCGGCTGCACAATTTGAGGGAGCAACAAAGAAAACATATGAGTTAGTAGTTTTGATGTCGAAGAAAAGAAGAAGGAAAGGTTAAGTATCAGCCTTTTGCTGTGTTGACAGATGAATTGTTTTAGATGAATTGTCCTCATGAATACAGTCCTAATGACAATAAATTACTTTCTTTCATTCATCTAAAACAGTTCATCTGTCAACACTTCATGTAAAAGTCAATTAAATAACAACACTCAGCAAACTCAGTGTGAAATACTTAATGGTAAAGGGGGAACAAAGAGAATTAAAGGGGGGGACCAATGTGTGTTTCGGAGGGAACAGGAAATGTAGAAATAATAATGTTGAATAATTAGAAAGTGGAAGCAAAAAAGTGTCTACTGCCATGTTTAATTATTTATCCCAGTATGTGTTTTATTTATACCGCGTACATGCTGGCCTTACATTTACGTGCTGAAGTTTGAGTGATGGTTATTTCTGATTGTGATAAAAGACGCAACTTTAAATATAGGAGAATTAATTTGATTTTTCAAATTTAAAGTCAACACTCTTCGGCTTTGTTACGAGTACTTATTTCTCTCTGAGGTTGGGTGAAGATTATTAAGTATTGTATGCACTCTAAAATAAAATGAATAATAGGATAGAGGTCAATAGTCAACAGCACAACAAGAGTCTGGATTAGCGCATCGGTACAAAGGCAGTTCCTTCCGGGTTCAGTGTGAAGACGGAAGGAACAAAGAGTATCTGCGGAGGCTTTCCTGACCCGTGGGCATTTTAAACCCCTTCATGAAGACACAACACGCTCCACTGAACCTTTCAAACTCATGCCAGGCATCAAACTAGTATATATAAAAGAACACACTATAGCTCTGCTATTAACATTGGATGTGCTGCACAGTGTGGAGCACACGCCCCTTTTCTCAGCATGCTATTGGCACAGGACAAGTATGCGGTGGACCACCAGCAGCTCCGAGGCATTCAAATGCAAAGAGAACTTTGCTGAATGGATCGCTCAATCTGACAGTCAATGTGTGGAATGAAATTTTCATCTTGAACTTGAAAATGTTCACGCTCAAACCTTTTCTTTTCTTTTTTTTGCGAATTGACACTTTTAGAAAGAAAATGCCTTCAAAAGGAAGTGTATACTCTGAGCAAGTACTGTCGATTTTTGATAGCATGCTAAAAGTCAGTTATTAAACCATATCCCTCCCTTTGAAGTCTATTCCCTGTGTGGTGTTTATGATTCATTACAATTACCCAGCACTGTCAGGCCAGCTACAGCAATTAAAACACCCCGAGACATTTTGTCTGTGTAAGGCTTCACCTTAACAGCGACATAACAGCCAGAATCATTTGTTACACAGCGCGGCAGAAGTAATAGAAAAGGAAACAGTGCTGTTTGCTGTCAAACGCCAACAAGTGTTCTTATTCGTCTTCAACCTTCATACACACTGTGTCATCTGCTACGATAAAATGATCAAACCTGTCCGCGGCTTTGTTGTTCGCGGCTGAAACAACACGAGAGGCGAGGGCCGGTCCAGACCGGCAGCCTTGTTGCAATCCTGGCAACACACTCCTCCGCCGTCTCTCTAGTGAACCTGCCGCATGTTAATCCCCATCACTAATGAGGCCATTCAGAAGGATAAGCTTCCCCAGCATTCACACAGCAGCACCTGCCCGTCACTGTGCCGACTGTGGTGGCTGTACGTCAGCTCATTATGTTCAGTGGAATAGCTCACAGAGGGAAAGTGAAAGGGAAAGTCAAATCAGATATTTTTTGCGGGCAATAATTGTGGTTGAATGTTAGCGGTGATGCTCCGTCCGGTGTTAAAGCGCTTCCCTGTTTAAATTCACACACCACACCAGGAAGTATATAGTGTCCACCAGTGGCGGCTGGTGGACATGTTCTAGGTAGGGCCATCCTATCAATTTCAGCAAACATCCCAGTATGATTTCATGCAAAAAAAAATGTAAGTATCAAACACGCATTATTACTTGGCAGTTAAATATTTAACATGTATTCCAACACGAAAACAATCAGTAAATAACACTTATATAATATAATATAACATGTTCATTTATTGAGATGCCCCTATGGACCTTGTTATAGGAGGTAAAGATCAGGAGAAGTAAACATGAAGTGTAATTATGAATACTGATGTTAAATTAAGCTATGATGAGTTTTCACTGTTAATTTAACATCTCTATTACATGTTGATGCCTCCATGACCAAGTTAAGCAGATGAGACTGAGGACAGCTATGTACAAGAAAAGATGTTCACTTTGTCTAATATGTAGCTTGACAGAGTTCTATGTGTGTCCTGGTGTTCTCATGTTTCCTTACCTCCTCATCCCTCACTCCCTACCCTGGTGTTCTCATGTTTCCTTACCTCCTCATCCCTCACTCCCGTAACTGTCCGTGCTGGATCCGTCCCCGTTGTTTTAAAAAGCTAAATAAATGATTAGCATGACGTCATCCAGCTAGCCAAACCTGTCTGGTGTACAGCTAGTACAGAAGCTCCGCATGTACTGCTTCCCTTTCCCGCGAGTCTGCTGTCTGATTGTGAGGTCAGGCTGATCTGATATCAGCTCTTTGGCTGCAGAATCTCCGCCAAAGTTCTCCTCTCAAACGGGTCCTGGAGGAGGAGTGCTCGCGCTGGCGCTCGCCTGTAGAGACTTCTCCTGACGAGAACGCGCAGCGAGGGGGGCCTGCTCGTTCTGGCCCCAAGCTGAATCTATTTGAGGGCGCTGATTGGCTAAATTGTATGTCACTCATTTATATCTTGAATCAGCAATTGGCTAAACTGCTTCATAGACCCGTCTCTTTTGGGCCAAAACAATTAGACCCCCCAAGCTGCGCGTTCTCAGAGTGTCGTGCACACAGACAGAGAGCACGAGCAGAGAGCACACAGGCGGAGAGCACGAGCAGAGAGCACACAGGCGCAGAGCACGAGCAGGAAAAGCATATATTTTGCGCAGATATCATACTTTACACACATTACTGGGTACATTCCATCGTTCAAAAACACAAATATTGACAATTTATATAATTTATGATTATTATGATGATTTTTTTTTTCTGTGGCTCATGGTGGGGCCATGCCCCATGCCCCTCTATTGACCAGCCGCCACTGGTGTCCACTGTGTAGTGGACTACATGGAAGTGTAGTCGCTGAAGTATTGAGACACAGCACTTGTCTCCAGACAGGATATTTTAAATTCGCGACAGATGCAGGAGATTACTTTTTTGCTCGAGTCAAAGGAGCTGATAGGTCACCTCCTTTGTGACAACTGTTACCACTTCCACACTACAGATCCAGCTGTGAACACTTTGGAGTCTGTTACCAGTGTATTTTCACTGTGTGTGTGTGTGTGTGTGTGCGACAAAGCCCACAGGGTGTCATGATGCAGTGCGCAGCAGTTATAATGAAGGTGCGCGCCTGCGACCCATCTGCTGACATCCTCCCCCCTCTTACAGCGAGCTGCTGCTGGCGAGCTCACGTGTTTGTCTCCCACTGCCAGTGAAGAGCTTCACCACCACCAGGACTCCTGCCACATCTCTCTGCAGCCCACATGGCCTGGGCTAAGTCAAAGCATTTCAGAGTTGCAGAGTTGCACGTTAAGTCCGGTTCCTTTTTTCCTTCTTTCTGCCACTCCTGTTGTTTAATCAGATGCACATTCTCTCAGTGATGCAGGTTTCAAGGCAGTGCCACACAGCGCTGTCACGCTCCAAATGCGACTGGTCCCCATGTGTGACATGCATGCTGTTACCTGATCCTGAGCCACTTCATAGAAAATGCATCATGAATGAAAGAGTCTTGCTGCGAGAGAAAAAAGATTTGATTATTTCGTGCCTATAGCTGCAAATGTGTCCTTTTCCTCAACTTATTTGACTTCATCACCTCCTTTTAAGGGCAAAGAATATGCTTCCAACTTGTCATTGGAGCGTCACAAGTCTCCCTCCCACACCTGCATCAGCACGTAAAGGTTGGCTTTATTATGTATGGCCTCCATCAGTCCCACCACGCTTGGCGATGAGCACGGGTGATCGGCACAAGAGCGTTATGACATTTCCACTAACCAGAGTGGGCTGTGGGCCTGTAACAGGGGTCAGGCCATGTCGCAGCAAATGAAACAGTCAATCCCTTATATTACGCCCTCTGCCACATACAATAACTTTCTCAAAAGGCTCAAATAATTCTGCGGGTCATTATTAGAGAAACGGACACTCATCTATTTGCTGCAGACACCTAATGTCAGTCGATATTGTGCTCATGTGGAGTTATTTCTGCCCATGGACAATGCTCGTCGTTTAAGCCGCTCTGCGAGACAGCGGTGTGATTTATGTGATACCGTGACATTTTCAAGCCGTGACCCTCAGATAAAATGAGGGATTTTAACCAGGTTACCAAGCTACTTTTGTGAAAATGAAGGAGAGGAGCATGTAGTTTCCTGAGGTAGTCCGGCAAAGACAAATAAACAACTAAAATGCAAAATGCCAAGAGGAACGTGCAGCAGATAAGGGATTAAAGTAGATTTTCTATTCGGCTGATAATACACACACAAGTAGGATTTTTGTAGTGCAGCGAGAGGCATTTACACCTCAACTAGCGCGGTACAGCGCTGGTATACGTGCTGCATCTGAAATAGAGTCATAGACACTTTTTAGCTCACTGTGTCGATTACCTAAAGCTTTTTCCGAATGCATTCAGCTTCCCCTCTCACTCACGTTAAGATCTTGCGAAAACATAAAGCCGGATGCACTTGCCAAATAGTCGTAGAGCTCATTACGGTCCTCTTCAGCGGAAATGGCTGTGCCTTTCTGAAAACACACCTACGTCGTCATATCACTATTTCAAAGTCAATCGTTGGTTTAACACATTGTTGTGTTAATGCATCACAGAGGAGGGGGAAAGGTGTCTATGTGAAAGTAGGCCATTGGGAAGACTGATGGATAGCATTACGCCAAACGGGCCATTATGAGAGAGCCGTGGATCATAAACAAATGACATAACGATCACGAGGTGGTGTAGGAGCGGAGGGGAAGATGGGTACTCTATCTGGCTACACTAAACGCGGCGTTAACGTGTTCCACTTATGATAAATCAAGGAGCCACTGGGGAGGCCAAGCCAGTCCACTACTTGTGCTCTTAAACGCCACGCGCAGTCCGCCAGCGCTGCCTTTATCTCTCAACCTTCATTTACCTGCAAACGCGCAAGAACACAACCCTCTTCTTCATCTTCCTCTCCGTCTTTGTAGCAGCATTAAAAAGCGTCGGAGCGGCTCGGTCATTCGGGTGGCTCCGTGATCTATGTTGATGACACTGACTTGCAAGCACCTCCAGTCCCGCAAACGCCATCTGGAGCGACCTTAGTCATAACCCGGTCTCACACCGCTGCCTCCGATGGATACCGTCATTTATCAGAAAGGATCCTCAAGTTGGCCTTCTGACCATGACTTCCACATCACAAATTCATAAATCAACAACTACATACATATGGAAATATACAAATAGCTGTAATTATCTGCAGGGAGGGAGGCGTGATCAATCATAATAACGGGTTGTGGCAAGGTGGTGGAGTCTTTAAAGGGGCCGTCCCATTACCAGTTTAGGAGACTTCACAAAGGGTCCTTCAGCAGTAAGTGCTGTTGCCAGGTTACTGTTGGCAACCATTTTGCCATTAGTGGCAACCACTTTTTAGGACATAAAAAATAGCGACCGCAATTATATATCGCAATTAAAGTAAAAGCCGGACGGACAACGCTGCACTTACGTTGGTGCGTTTTACTTGAGTGCGTACAGGCATCTATTGTTAGAGACGTACAGATTGAACAGATTAAGTAATTAAGTTCTTCGACTTTGGGGGTGAAAACTTGGACTCACGTTAACGTCACAAAGAAATGTGTGCATTGATTCAGCGGACAAAGAACAGGATGAACCTTTCACATTTTCGTTTTTTAGCTGACATAACTGCATAGAATTGTAATTACTCAAATTATGTGATTAAAAATGGCAACCATGTGTTCAGTTGCGTGGTTTCCAGCCTGACAACCACTTTTAAAAGGTTCAAAGTTGAGTCCTGCTTTCATCAGCATACTCACTTTTAAGCTTGTCTGCATGAAAAACAACTGATTCACTTTGGTACATGAAGCAAATGACAACAATGTAAAGTTAAACCAAGACAACTACAAAGCAACTCATCCGCTTTGGAAATGGATGAGCAAATTCAGTTTAATCCAAAAGAGTTCAATTAATACTTGATTTCATCTCACTTGAGAAAATATCATGTCGGGTCATTATCAATACGCTGTTGCTCAATATTCAAATGAGTCATAGACGGTTGAAGAGATTTAAGGAGAGCACATACTGAACATAAGGACTCTGAATGTATTCATTAGTTCATTGTGTCCTCTTGCAGTCACAGCCAAATCATTGCTTGTACCCCTAGTCCTGTTAGAAACGTACTTTATGTCAGAAATATGTATTCAGCTGCCAGTAGCCCATATTTTGTGTATTTTCCTCCAATTTCACACCAAAAGTTTGACTGTTTCTCTTCAAATGTTCTGTTCTTGGCAGGATGGCGGAGTCTACTGAGACCCAAACTAATTCAATTGTGATTGATGAGTTAGAAACTCTTGACGGCAGAGTGACTCGCGTTCCTGCTATTCAGTGGCAGGAAAACTGTGGATAACATTAGCGAGTTTAAAAGCAGAACTAATTTACTACAACATCATTAGACAGCTAAATGACTACATAAACGTGCAAAGAGAAATTGCTTCTTTATTGGTGGAAGGGCTGCTGCCACATGAGCGGTGAGTGACTTGACTGTTGAATCAACGCTCCCCTTTAGAAACGCTTACATTTAGCTGAGCAGGAATCAATATAATGTTCTCACTTACAGAGAGGAAGGAAATCTGCGGCACTGAATAACTGCTGAGGTGTGCAAGTGAGAGGGAGAGAGACGAAGAAAGAAAGAGCAACTGTCATTTATTTTCTCGCCTTTTCTTGCAAGATCTTTTGATCTCGATACAACAGGCTCCTTACAAGCCGCTGCAACGGCAACATTCATTTTTATGATACTCCTGAAGTGCGGCAAACGTCAACAAATGACAGGCAAAGAGTATCCGCATTGCTGTGCAGGTACAGGGCTGCGTGCTGGCAGGAATCGGACAATAAAGGGATAAAGGGACAAGCGCGCTCTTTGTGAATTCATCTTTAAAGTGCCCTCACATAAATCAAAAGTCAATTTTTAAGAATCAATAAAGTATCAAAAACATTATAAAACGACACTCAACTGTTACTCGATTTTTTCTGACACAACAAAGCAGGTAGCTGTACATCTACGAATATTTAATCTTCTATTATTTAGCTTCTACAGAGGGGTAGTGAAACAAAACGGGATTTTTGAACTTGTAAAAACGTAGCTTTGGATGATTGCCATGAGATTTGTCTATTCAGACAGCTGAGGCCTCTTTTTAACATCCTCTGAACGTTAGAATGGGTTTTAACACAGAGCGGGCGTGGTTATTTTGGCCTCCATCACTTCCAGTGGGGTTGCGTTAGAGGGGAGGAGCAACTAAAGCAACCGGTAACTCCTTCAGTGTACATTTAAGACAGACTTGAAGAAATCCTTTTCTTTTGAATGTGCTTTGCTGTGTTCTCTTCGTTACAGAGAGGAAGAGAAATAAATATATCTTCGCCATGTGATCAATTTCTGAATTACGCAAAAGTGCAACAGAAATTGCTTTTAAACACCAGTTACAATCAGGACCGCCCTAAACAAAGATCAACACAAATGATTTCCATTCACATGCATTCGATAAACACATTGCCAGTGTTGCCTATCCTGCGATTTGATTGAAATTGCTGTCGCATCAGATTGCCAATTACAACAAGTGTGTGATTACAGTGATCGTTTTCTAAATGACCCTCCGGCACATTTAATTCAACCAATCAGAGCGTAATGTTTGCCTCTCGACTACTCATCATCACACAATCACACAAACAGAGAGCCTCTCTTTGAATTGGCGTCATGCCTTTTATTGGACACATGAAACTTAGTAATAGATAAAGATTCATGTTTTCTCAGCTAAGCTGGTCTTTTTTGCTGACATTTGAATATGTACGCTCTATTTTCCTTCCTGCGATAAGGCATGTGTTTGGTACGGTGGTGTTTTGTGAAGTGAACAACTGGACCATTACAAGCCTCACTCACGATAATCATCATGGCATTTTCTGGAAGGAACATTTAGTTTTGTCCTTTTTAAAAATGTGGAAACATGACTGTTAATGTTTTAACCTGAACTGGGAGTTACAGGAAACCGTTGCCAAAGTGGGACAACTGTCTCGGAAAAGACAAGCAATTAACAAGCAAGGTAACAATTCTAAATGTCACAGATCTCTCTAATGGCGTAAAGACACAAATGAGAGATGAAATCATCTTCACACCAACAGCTCAGAATCGTAGGGGTGGAAATCCATTATCTCTGGAGGAAGAGCATAGTGTTAATTAAACACCCAATAAAGGGCTGTGAAAGTAAAACACTCATTTCTTTCTTCTCCTGCTGTTGTATCACCTTTGTCACTTCTTCCACTCATTACAGAGAATGTCGATTATAAATAAATAATAAATAAATTAACTTTCCGCTGTCAGCAGCAAAAAATAGCAGTTTTCACATCATTTATTTGAGTTTGCGGACAGGAAATGGAGGAAATGGTTCGAGGCAGGGATTCTTTTTTTGTTTTTTACAGTGAAATCATCATAGTCAGAGATGGGCAAAGATACATCAAAATGTATTTTGATACAAAATACCCCTCAAATAAATGTATCTAAATAAAATACAAAATACTGGTGCCAGAAAATAAATACAATATATGTATTTTGTATTTAAAATACAGGAAATACTTTTTTCTGGATTTTCCGTTTTCTCACAATTTGGTATAGCAGAGCATTCAGGTTTGGGCTATATGTACACAAAGCTCTGGTGAAGCCCACAAAAAGGAAGAACAGTCACAGAATGTCAGTGTAACTAAGCACATCGGTGCTTGTTGATGGTCCTTCTTGAACATCATCTTGCTGAGACATGTTGTCCACCTGGCCAACTGTAAAATGTATGAAGTAATAAAACAAGAATACTTTCATAATATGCCTTTTAAATAAAATATATTGGACATTTAATGTTTTTTAGTTTTTTTTTAACAAATGGACATCTACTGTCATAGCCTGGCTAACTGTGAACTATATTATCTGCCAGTAATTAATATGGCATTATGACATTCACATTGAGAAGATACAGCATAACTCAGTGGTGGGCCGTCAGGGCCTGCAAGGCCTTCTCTGCTGACCTAAACAGAATCACAAAGTTATCTATTTTATAATTTAATATTTTTTCTTAAATACACTACATGCATTATAATTTATAAAAATATTTTTCCCATTATGTTATGTTCTCATTGCACAGCTACTGTCTTCCTCAGTTGCTCTGCTTCCAGTGCAGCTTGTTTTAAGTAGAGCTTTTATCCAATCAGATTTCAGCTCTGTGTCTCTAGGTAAGAACAGAGGCCTGCAGACTCACAAGTGCATCCATCTGCAGTTTAAGTGAATGGGGACGATATTGTTGATTGTCATAGTGTTCAACCAATCAGATCTTTAGTTTGACATGTTGGGCGTATTCTTTGACGTGTCAGTGCCTGCTAGCCTAGCCGGCCTATAGCTACGTCAGCATTACGTGCAGCTCAGTTTCCATGTGCAGTTCTGCCGCGAGGTGCAGAGTGTGCTGTGATTGGTCAGTGGGCGAGCACGTGACTATCGTGAAACGAAACTTAACAGCAGAGGCTGATGGGTAGTGAATCACATCACGTGATGAAGCTCAGCCAATCAAATATGGGCATTCTGACAAGTTTCCTGACCGGAGTGAGATCTACCACAGACCCTGACACAGGGGACTGAGATGAGGAAAGACATTGCAGAGCAGTGTGTTCAATGTTTGAGTTGTGGGATTGCGGCTTGTCAGGTGGATCCCACAGCCAGACCATCTGAGAACCACTGTCCTACATGAGCGCAGAAAACATTATAATTTCCTCAATTTAAACTTCTGCATTTTCCAAGTGCTCTAGTATTATTCAAACGTATTGTAAGCCTCGTACCGAGCGGGTTCATATGAAGACGTATATAGTTACATCCTTAAAAACGAATAGCTGTGGCGCCATCAGGTGGTTATAAGGTGGTATTTCAGCTGCAGGACAGCAGTGAAGGCCCAGGCATACAATGCACGGCCCGCCACTGGCATAACTTGCAATACAGTGCAAGATTAGATGGTCAGACGTCTCTTGATAAGGTTATCATGAATATACAAGCTCCCAATCTCCCTCTTCCTATATAGCTAGCTACTCGACTGATAAGTTAACTTGCTAAACACTGGCTATGCACTAGCCTAGACAGCATGCTAGCGTCATTAGCATGTTAGCATCGAGCTTGATATTATAACCATCACCATGTATATACAATAGGCTATGTAGCCAGACCCAGACATCAATTATACATCAAGCTAGTTGATATCTGTCACACTCAGATGAAATATTTACCTTGACAGACAATCCGTTGAACTTGAAGATCTAAAGACTGAACTCGTGAACTGTTTTTTGATTCGTGGAGAAAGTATTTAGAGTATTTTAAATACAAAATTACTCCACTCTAAAGTATTTTGTTACAAATTACTGCCCATCTCTCATCATAGTGTGGAATAAAGTTCAACTGCTGCTGTTCCTTTTCAAGTAACAAGTCCCCGAATATCAATGCAAAGTGTCAGTGAACAGATATAAAGCAGTAGTGTGTTCACGTGAACGGAGCAGGTTAAAAGCATTTAACGGTGAAGTCATGGCGAGCGGAGGAGCTTGAGAAGCCCCCGGCGTCATTTAAGTCACAAATTTGGGAGCATTTTGTCTTCCCTGTAACTTATAATGACGGATAAGTGTGGTGGACAAAAGCGTTATGGTATGTTGGCGTTGTTTAAAGATAAAGACACACGACAACGGCAATACAAGCGCAACCATCCGGTCTGTCAGTGAAGGGGGACACTCCGTTGTGGAAAACAAAGGATTTCAAAATCGGTGCTGCAGACACGCCCCCTCTGTGAGAGTCACACAGACAGGTGCTGCAGACACGCCCTCTCTGTAAGAGTCACACAGACAGGCGCTGCAGACACGCCCCCTCTGTGAGCGTCACACAGACAGGTGCTGCAGACACACCCCCTCTGTGAGAGTCCCACAGACAGGTGCTGCAGACACGCCCCCTCTGTGAGTGTCCCACAGACAGGTGCTGCAGACACACCCCCTCTGTGAGTGTCCCACAGACAGGTGCTGCAGACACGCCCTCTCTGTGAGTGTCACACAGACAGGTGCTGCAGACACGCCCCCTCTGTGAGTGTCCCACAGACAGGTGCTGCAGACACGCCCCCTCTGTGAGTGTCACACAGACAGGTGCTGCAGACACGCCCTCTCTGTAAGAGTCACACAGACAGGCGCTGTAGACACGCCCCCTCTGTGAGAGTCACACAGACAGGCGCTGCAGACACGCCCCCTCTGTGAGCGTCACACAGACAGGTGCTGCAGACACACACCCTCTGTGAGAGTCCCACAGACAGGTGCTGCAGACACGCCCCCTCTGTGAGTGTCCCAGACAGGTGCTGCAGACACACCCCCTCTGTGAGTGTCCCACAGACAGGTGCTGCAGACACACCCCCTCTGTGAGAGTCACACAGACAGGTGCTGCAGACACGCCCCCTCTGTGAGTGTCCCACAGACAGGTGCTGCAGACACGCCCCCTCTGTGAGAGTCACACAGACAGGTGCTGTAGACACGCCCCCTCTGTGAGCGTCACACAGACAGGTGCTGTAGACACGCCCCCTCTGTGAGAGTCACACAGACACACACCTGGTGCAGGTGCTGACAGAAGCAGCAGAGTGGAAGTGAGACAGGCCCAATAGTAATATCCCAGTCACCACAGCAAGGTCTCCCCTCTCCCCAGACAACGTAGATATTCTCATCTTTTTGAAAATAAATGTAAAGTTGTAGACCATTGTCACAGTAATGGTAAAGATTGTTGTGTATTTGAATGACATAACCTGACAGGAAGTAAACATAGACCCAAGTTGTTGCTGAGCAGTTCAGTTCAGTGTAAACAGTGGAAGCTAGCTCACTGGCTGTTTCTTTCTTTCAATATTGATGAAAGGACGAGGGTCTCAACATACCTCATGTTGCACTTAAACTTAACAGAATTGAGTATTCTTGAATGTTTTATTTGTTATTTATTTCATTTTGTTTCAAATTGGACATCTTCAGTATTTTAGTTTTTATGTAAGACTATAGCCCAAAGTTCTTTCTTTAAGTGTTCTTGAAGTAGTATGAACGGACAACCACAACACATAATGCTTCCAGTCACGGCTGTCGCTGGCACTGAGGCATGAAAACTTTTGAAAAACAGAATCAACTTCTGAGGAAATGCAAACAGCTGTCAAACTGTCAATCACATCATTTCTTTGAGTTTGCAGACAGGAAATGGAGGAAATGGTGCGAGGCAGGGATTCTGTTATTCTGCTTCTCTTTTGTTGTCTGATGGCGGTTGGCAAACTGTTTTTAAGTGCACCTCCACCTAGGGGACTAAAAGGTCACAGCATGATGTCACACAAATTGGACTCTTCAGTGACACCCTCCCCTCATCGCCGCACTGCTGCACAAAGACCTGTTCTCTCCGTATATTTGACATTGTGCAAGTTCTCTCGAAATGAACTTGGTTGAACATGAATGAATACCCCTGTGACACATATGTATTCACATGATGTGTTGTCCATTTCTCATTGTATGATTCATGTTTAAATCCTCAGTACAGTATGTTGTTTGTTCTACATTTTGCAAATGCATCAGGGTGTTCCTGCAGGGAGATATAATAAGCAGTTGGGCATGATTGGTAATGTTCTGTGCATCCGGTAGAAAGCAGGTTCAAGAGGGCTGCTTACTAGTTCATGCATTTATTCTGTAATCCTGAAATAATTCATATATTTAGAAATTGTTTGTTGTCTGTTTCTAATATTAATTTATTTTTGTCTTTGTGTGTTTAAAAAAAAGTGACAAATAAAGTTTGGACGGAGTGAAGAGTTCCTGTTCCAAGTTCAATCACACAGAAACTAGCAGCCTTTCCACGATTGCTTCTATCTGAATGGCCTGCTGATTCAGATATCTGTGTTCCTTTTCAACGATCAAATGAGTTCGTGGTAATAATCATGAAGAAATCATCTTCAGCACCATCAGATTCTCTTTGGACCAGAAAAACGGTATTAGTGTGAAGATTACAGCCAAAAGTCCCAGTACATCCCTGCTTGTGCTCTACCATTATGTTGTGAAAAGCACAAATGGTATATAAAATACAGAAGCCACCTGTTTGTCGTATGTTTCTTCTTCTGTCTTTTCTACCTGTTTATTTAGTGAGGAGCTGATGTTTTCAGGCAGATATGCGTCTCATTTCCACACTGAATCAAGGAGCAATTGTGCCTTCTATTGTTCTTCAAATTGCATGAAGTGGAACATCTGTGTAGATACAAGAGGCTGCTTCATGTCTTCTTGGCTGTGTACGACTGGATTACTTCACCTTAGTTTCATCTGTTCATCCCATTTACTGTACATGTTCATTCATGAATAACGGCACGCATGCTTTAGTGACAACGCGACGCCACTAATGTTCCACATCAGTGTGTGAAATCTCCAACTGGCAGATTGTAAAACCAGGATAAAATGCCCCTAATAAACCACTTGAGAAGTAAGGCAAGCTAGCATTTTAGCAGTTTTTCAACTATTCAACCAATCAATGCAAAGTAATGAGTTGTATTAACATAAAACTGGCACCATTTGCAAAATTGTAGATCTGCCAGCTTTGGGGGAAAACTCAGCGTGATGTTATGTTCATGAACTGCATGAAAACATAGTTGATGAACGCAAAAACGTGACATTATACGATACAATGACGGATTTGAGCGCTAAACATGGTCTGAGAAATATAGCAGTCTTACTTTTTAAAGTCAGGAGAGCACTGGTGATACAGACACTATACCCTCCTGTAGGTTTCTGTTTGTTTGGATTTTTAATATTTGGAGCTGTTTTATGTCAACCAACAGTTTAGATTCTGAGTTTCTCTGACAGGACGTCCCAGAGGGGCTGCGAGGCGTTTGCTCTCATAACTTCAGATCCAGACGTCCGATGGCTAAAATCCTTGATCTGCTTACAATACCGATTTAAAAACAACCAAAATCTCAAAAGTGTCTCAAGAAAATGTGTCTTAAACTGGATTATAAAAATCAACATATGACAGCTTCTGGTAGACAAATGAACCACAGCGCTGCCTTTACTAAGATATCTGTGTGTTGGAAAATAGTAATTACATTCTAGAAACATTTGTAATTATGTCAGTGCACAACAAAAAGTAACATATTTGACCTTTAAGTAGATATCAGATGCTTAAAGCGTACTTCATCAGAAAGCTAAACCTTAATACACGTCAGTAATTATGAAACAGAAATGAGTTGATATGTTTGTGAATCACAGTGAGACTGAGCTGGAACAGAAAGGGGGGAGCACTGAGAGGGAGGGATGGATGAACGACCTGCCTTTGACTGCATGAAAATCAGCTCATGATTTCAGCAATACGCCTTTCAAAAATGTTCTGGGGAGGCAACTGTAATCAAAAATAATTTTGCATCTTCGGGTGCCGTCTGTGACTGAAAAAGAGCTTTGCATAACAAATGGCTTTGATTCAAACTCACACAAAGAGGCAACAGTTCTCCCTACGCATTATGAAACTCACCCTGAGCAGTATAAAAGCAAATATGTAGCCCGCTGCACTGTTCGCCTGATGAAAAGCAAATAAGTGAAAGGAACACAACAAGGGAGGCTTTCAAATGTTCACCAGAACTGAACCCAGGTGCTGCTGTTAACACCGGTACAATCTACAGCAATTCAATGCAGCAGCTCACCTGTAAACTCCACCTTTATCATGCTCAGTTTTCGTTGATATTGTGTTTAGGGTCATACTTAAAGGTTGTGGTTTAATTATATTAAGAGAAGTTTCTATTTTGTGACACTTGAGAAGGACACATTAGCACAACACCACCACTAACTATTCCCTCAATAGTATTGACAGCATTTGAAGCGGCTGTATTGTTATGTTCCTAACATTACCTGCAACAAGTCTTCCTGTCAGACATAAAGCTATTAAATATGAATTTACAATGTTTAAAGTCAATAATAACACAGGAAAGTACATGGACATAGAGTTGAACTGATCTGACTTGAGGTGAGTGACCTGTATTTAGCAACACTGAACGACGGCAGAGATAATCTCTGACCCATTCAAATCCAGCCCTTAAACCCTCTTCTTACACACCTCCACTGTGTTTGTTTGCTTGGAGGGTCCGCCATTTTAAATGCCTAAAGATAAATACCTACAAATAGTTTACTCGCCAACAACTGCTCGACTGACATACAAGCGGAAAAACAATTTGATTCGTCATCATTTTCTTGTGGAGACCAATAAATATATGATGTCCAACAAAATATTTGAGTATTTACACCGAACAAACCAACCAAAAGCAGCTTCTGTGCCCGCCATGTCCCAAAACCGCCAATATGGCGCTTCCTTAACAAGCAAAATGAAATGTTTTATACGCTCTTCCTCTCTCGTGCTGCCCTTTATTTGGTCCCTACAGAGAGATTTATTAATCAAACATCTGATTTTCTATATTTACCGACGTTAATCACTGCTGATAAGCTATTCTGAACGTAATTTGTGAAATGTGTTGGGCCACGAACAAATATCCGAGATGTAAGATCCACACTTTGACATCTCTCCCGTGTTGTGATCTGTGAAGTCGACTCTGCTTATCAGCGACGCCGGCCAAGTCTTATAAGCGGCCAGCTGGTGCATAAGAGTTGCCCAAAACGGTCTCAGCCAAACCTCTTTCTTTGCCGCTGCTACACGCTAGAAAAGCACACATCTGATGACTACGGCCAACACAGCCAAACAAAGAGAGGGAAAACTAGTAAATAAAACCTGGTAAATGGTATTAATGTCATTTTCGAGTTGTGTTCTGACCGTTTATCAAACCTTTTTTGATTTATTACTGAACGTGTTATTTTGTCTGGACAGTCGAAGCAGCTTTTCATTAATAATTCATAGTAATTCACACCACCCGCTGTGAATTAATCGGAGTAATCTCAAAATGACGTCTATAATGAAAATCTTATGCGACCAAAGCCTCATTTGGCTCAAACGTGAGAGCTTGAAACCCGAGTCGTGCGCACAACTCGGCATTAAGCTCCAGAACATGCTGAGACTTTGTCATCGCTGTGGGTGGGGTGTGAATGTTCAACACAAGACCATGTAATCGCTTGGCTTGTTTTACAACACGAGTCTCGGAGGGGAAGTCGTCCTTTTTTTTGCCCAATTACCTCAAACCCAAAAGTCGGTTTCTTCCCCAGTCTTTTCCCAGAGGCTTGTCAAAACCTCATTCATTTTTAATGGGACTTGTGAGTCATGACCATCTTATTTGGCTTATCACTCCATACTCACACACTGGCACTAAGCACGCTTTCAAAAGGTATTGGACAATTCGAATGAAAGGCCTCGACGACATCTTTTTATCATGCTACTTTCAGTTGAAAATTTGAGTGGATATTTTTTTTAACTGTTAATATTTGACATTTTGTCAAAAATAAAAAATGTACAAATGGAAGCCCAAGGTTCCAGCATCCAATTATAAAAATAATAATAATACTTTGCTGGAGTTCAGGTTCAGTTTTGAACAATAAGAACAAACAAACAAGAGCGAGCAGAACTTTAAATTTCCCTCAGGTTATCATCTAACAACAGGCGTGATGCTCCACCAGAGATTTACATCCAAGACCGCTCAAGTATCACGATGCATTTTCAACCCGACAGTACTATATTATTAAACACGCCACTTCACCACACATCTACAAAGGATTTTGAGTGATTTTCTGAACACACTCAGGATGAATATCATTTGTATTGACAGATACGTTCATCAAAGATTCACATATTTGCTGTTGCAAATTTAAATGTGATTTTTGTTTCTCGACCCTCGACACCAGTAGACAAATTATTTTCACGTTTGCCTGAGGTCAGAGGTCATAGTCTGCTTGTAGCCACTCATCGTTTTGCTCAAGGCCACTACAGCAGAGCAGATATGAGTTCAAGTGGAAAGCCTGAAGATATGGTTTCAGGTCAGTCTCCCGTTCTTACAGCCTACTGTCAAAACTCCATGGACTGTATCACAACACAGAGTTCTGCAAGTGTCTGAAAGAGCTGACGGGCTCATTAGGTGAATTACCGTCACATCCGAAGCTCCCATATCATTCGCAGACTTTCTGGTTTCATTCAAATTTTCAGTGAGTCCAGCATTTTGGGTCAGACAGAAATATATCAACTGCTATTGGATGGATTGCCATGACATTCGGTAGAAATATTCATGGTCCTCAGTGGATGAATCCAACAGACTTCACAGATGCAGAAATTCGAAATATTCTTCTGAAATTGCTCAGTTTACAGCTGTATTACTCAATAAGACAAATGTGTATTAAAAAATAAAAGATAAGACGGTGGAACAAAAAGCGTGGTCGGTGCGGACCAAAAGCAAATTAGCAGAGCATACAGTTTCTATCTCGTAGTATTCAGTATTTGTTTGTTTTCCTCACTGTTATTAATTCCATCATGTTCTGTAGCAGAAACAAAAAACATCCTATGCTTTCCTTTGGGATTGAGAGATGGGATTTCAAAAGGTGTGATTGTTGTTACCCTCGCTGAAATCAGTATCATGACGTCTCCCTTCCTTTACAACAATCATAATGTGTACCTTGATCAAAACTCAACAGCCGTGCGACTACAGTTTCAAAATGTTTCGCTCATCAAACACTCAAACAGAAAAAGGTAATGTAATAAAGGCATTAGGGATGCAGTTTGGAGGCCGACAATCGAAATTGAATCTCGTAGTTTCCCCGTAAACGTTGTCCTCGCAGGGCTTACTCTCCACGGAGCAGTTGATATAGATCAGACAGAATTGAAGAGGATAAAGTTCAGCAATGAGCGAGTCTTTTTTTTTCCCAGTGAACAGCGATTCTCTCATAGACGGTTGGCTGCCATTTGCCAATAATGTCTATCCTTTTCACAGGTGGGGAAGCTGGTAGAGTTAGCAAGATATACTCGATAAAGTTGTTTCTTTAGTGTGAGACTTGCAAACAATATTCCCTTTCAAGTCTAATGACAGGTTGAGGTAATTTCCTTTCATTCATCACACAGGCAGGCGTCTAAATGAGAAACTCGAGCTGCATGTAGAGACTATGATTTTATTCATCACTCACTGAGACTGATCTGAGTATCGTCAGTTGTCACATCTGTTGAAACACAGTATGTGCTTCTGAATGATAAAGAGAGGAAAGATAAAGGCAAAAGACTCTTGAACAGGGGCGAGGCCAGAGGGTTGGCCAGGGGTCCCCCTCCTCCTCCAGAGCCAGAAGGTGATGATGTAGTAAGCTGGCTTGTTAGTGTCATTCATGGATGACGTAAGAAGCCTCCCAGGGACTAGAGCCTCAGTATGAAGAAGAGTGATTCAACATTTATTGCTGGAAAGTCAATCAAACAACCAGAAAGAGACTCAAAACAACCACATTGGATGGAAAGACATGCAAAACCACCACAAACATTCTAAACAACCATAAAGGTGTGCAAAACCACCACAAGGACATGCAAAGACATGCAAAACCACCACAAAGACATGTAAAACAACCATAAAGGTGTGCAAAACCACCACAAAGACATGCAAAACCACCACAAAGACATGTAAAACAGCCATAAAAGGCTGCAAAACCACCACAAAGACATGCAAAACAACCATAAAGGTATGCAAAACCACCACAAAGACATGTAAAACAGCCATAAAGGGCTGCAAAACCACCACAAAGACATGCAAAACAGCCATAAAGGTATGCAAAACCACCACAAATACATTTAAAACAACCACAAAGACATGAATAAACAACATAAGTATAAATAATAAAGTGCTTAAATGTGAGTATTAACATTTCAATCCGTTCTTGAAGTGTGAAAATGAATGCAAGGCGGCTTCGACTTTGTATGGTAAGGTGACACACAGATTTGTCCTGCTGATGTTCAAACTGAGAGGACCGTCATTCATTTCCTGCACTTGAACCCCCTCTAATGTACATGCTTAACCTTTCCCGTTCTTGTGAAAAACATAAATCTATCAAAACATCCACACAGGAGACCACATTTGTGTTTTTTTTTGTTGTTGTTCTCATTTAGACCCCATAATTCAATTATAAAATAAGTGTCAGAAGCACACCCACACAAATCATCATTAATTCTAAAAACCTAATTCTGCATGACGTGCATTTTATCATCTTAACCACTTGGTGTGTCTGTCACAAATGGAAACAGGGACTCGCCGAGGACGGAGCGTTGCTTCCTATTAACGTCGCCTGTTAGCGCTCTGGTCTCGCTCTGAAGCAATGATCCATTACACAAATGATTCATGAGAGCGAGATATGTAATGTTTTATATTGCTGCGATGAAACTTTTATAAATGTCACCAAAACAAAGAGAGTGCCAGGATTGCCACGTGGAGCAGTGCTGTTCTGAGATGTAGATACAAGAGTGAAGGATACAGGGTGTAGGAGTGTATCTGTGCTATTATACACGTGAAGGGTTAACCCTATAGCTGTTACACACAGGGTTGAATATCCAATGGCAACATGTCAGTTATATAAAATTAAATATAGAAATTAAACAGAAGCAATCTTTTTTTACATTGTTGCACACCACCTCACACTCAGTATTAAATGTGAGCGGTTGTAACAACAAAAGATGGAGGTGTGCGGGCAAAGGTGTCCATTCACCAAAAGTCAAGATGTGTCAAGGTCTCCTGGCAGCATCAACACGATGTTTGACCGGCAAACACTTGTCCTGAGAAAAAGGAGCTCAAAGGGGCCAACCGTGTAACACGGCAAACAGCATCTTCTGTCAGTCATTTTTCACTCGATTTTTGGACATTAAACCCTCAAGAAACTGAATTATTACACTGATTACATCCAAGCGATGCCACGATAACACAAAGATCCCCAGCTGAAGTAAAATCCCAACAACTACAGATGTAAAAATCTAAAACAGCTGTAATAAAATCAGAGCTTGTTATTGTTTAAAAGCCTATTTTGCAGCTTCATGAATATTTCGTGAGAAAGAAAAATACTTGGTTTTCAGGAGCTTTGAGAACCTCATCCTGGAAAACACAAACTAAGGTGGGAGGCTAAAAATAAGTATATGTTTGCTTCTATTTTTATAGCAATTAAATTAATTTATTAAAATAAAGTATACTTCTTCCCATTTTATCACCAGAAAATATGCTCACATACCTGTAAAACCTCCGCAGGCAGATTCACTGTAGCCACAAAAGTTGGTGTGACTGGACAGTGACGCGCATTTTTGATTCAGCACCATGGACAGTGACACACACTCCTTGATTCAGTACCATGGACAGCGACACACAATCCTTGATTCAGCACCATGGACAGTGACTCACAATCCTTGATTCAGCACCATGGACAGTGACACACACGCCTTGATTCAGCACCATGGACAGCGACACACAATCCGTGATTCAGCACCATGGACAGTGACTCACAATCCTTGATTCAGCACCATGGACAGTGACACACACAGTCCTTGATTCAGCACCATGGACAGTGACTCACAATCCTTGATTCAGCACCATGGTCAGTGACTCACATTTTTGATTCAACACCATGGACAGTGACACACAATCCTTGATTCAGCACCATGGACAGTGACTCGCATTTTTGATTCAACACCATGGACAGTGACACACAATCCTTGATTCAGCACCATGGTCAGTGACTCGCATTTTTGATTCAGCACCATGGACAGCGACTCGCAGTCCTTGATTCAGCACCATGGACAGCGACTCGCAATCCTTGATTCAGCACCATGGTTTCCTTGATTGAAAGAACCTCATCACAATCCATTTATCATGATATATATTTTTTTAAATGTAGAGATGTCAGTCTGAAGGTGCTCACAGATTTAAATCACCCAATCTTGTTCAAGTATTTGTGCTCCAAATCCTCCCTCCTACCTAAATATCAAAACTGGTAGAGAAAATCTCATCGGTGTCTCTGGCAACGTACTGAAATGGACTCTTGACTCGCCTTTTGTTAGAATACACAACTGCACTTTTGTTTGTGCCACGCTATTCAATAGCTCCAATTATTTATAATTAGAGTGTCATTTGTGCCCCAGGTCACAGTGACACTTGTAATTACACAGGACACTGTACAAAAGAGCCTCATGCGAGTACCGCAGCACTGTGGCTGAGGTTCTTTCAGAGGTCACCTTTTATCCAAACAGAAGAGAGATGAATGAAAAATTGTGAACAACAATAACAGCTTCTGATTCTGATGTTTAGCAGCTATTTGTTTATTTTGTTTAGCACGCTAGCAGATTCATTTCTGTACCACATTTAATCCATCAAATAGTTGTTGAGCTATTTCAGTCTGGAACCAAACTGGTGGACCGACTGACCCACACCAGCACTGCCATCTGTAAAGCAACGTCCACAACATCATTGGTTAATCATTGAGCTCTAGATGATGTCACCAGCCTGCACAGAGTCCATTACATATTCATGCATAAACAGCATTTCTCTCAGCAAGTCATTTCATATCATGATTACGGAGGTAAGAAGTAACTCCATCGCAGACAGTGTTGCTCACAGCTTGCTACATTCCCTCGATGGGCCACATTTAGTTTAGAACTCAAGGAATCACACATGGAGCAAACAGTCTAAAAAAAATGGTTTCATTGTTGGTGCATGAAGATAATTCAATTTGAGTAAAACCGCAGCAGAAATTAAATGAACTCCCTTTAGGGTGCAAACAACAAGGCTAAATGTAAAAGCCCGTCATGGACACTTTTTGAATGAGAGAGTGAGAAAACATTGTGATGCTCTTGGATTAAACAAATGAAACAGTGATTTACTTTGAGAATGTGGTATCAAAGGACGGGAGACTTCCTTTAAGTCTCGGCTCTGTAAGCAGTGTGGTCTAACCCACACCAACTAACACCGTTTAAATAATTCAGAGACCTGGGCCACTGAAACGGAGCTAAAATATGAATGAAATAACACAAGTTTCTGAATTCAAGCAATTAGCTTGAGTCCTATCGTCTCTCCAGAGTTGCTCACGCAGTGGGAGGTTTGAATCTAACCACTCTGAGGATTTGGAAAGAAAAGTGCGGGGCCAGTGTCTTGGAGAGGACTGAGGCGGTGCTTCGTTTTCCTTCAGCTAGTTATTAGTTGAAAACACATTCTTTCCCATAGTTGGTGCTGCAAAACATTGCATAGCCATTCATTTTCTGCTTCTCCACAGAACATTCGAAAGAGAAGAGCAACCTCTCACCCCGTCGGCATGAAGCAATTGATGTTATTCCCACCGTGGGGAACCGTCCGCTGCACAGCCAAAGTAAAGGTTTGCCTTCCGATTATGTGAGCCCGATTTCAGTCCAGACTCTTGTAAATAACTTTGACCAAACGTTGACCATGGCTTCACCCTTAAATTCATCAGAATGCCCAACTTGTGACAGCAAACTCTCAAATCTATGTAACCAAAAATAAAGATAGAAAGCCAAGAGCCGCTATGTGTACATAGTCTCCACTTGTCTGCTGCAGAAACAGCAGCTCTCTGGATGTGGAAGGCTCATTGTCAGATCGCTCTCCAAGAGTAACTTGGCAACAGTTTCACCCAAAGGCTGCCCTTTTTTCCCTCATTTAGCCAAGCCTCTCGTCATGGATGATCTGATTCTTGCCATGACAAAAGGCTGATAAATTGTCAGCCAGGATGATTTCTGATTGGCAGATGGAATAATAAAGAAAAGCATAATTTTACCCCGAGCAAACTGGGACAAGCATCATTTAGACAGTGTTGGAGAAGTGTCTCTGACAATCTTTCTTTTGACACAAACCACCAGTCAAGTCGGGGTCACGTTCAGATCCCTGCAGCAAAGCATCCACACATCCTCCAATTAGCGCCAAGAAGCAGAAACTAGACTTGTTCTTGCTTTTATTGAATTCAAAAGGCGAGCAGGAAAACCAGAGCCTTTCAAATCTCAGCAGTACGTTCTGTGAGAAAGTGACACTAATAATGGCCTTGTGTGGAGACGTCTGTCAATGCAGCATTCTCCGCAGTGAAATAAATCATTTGACAAAAAGGAACATGTCTCCTGCTTCCTGAATGCAGCCCGCACCATCTAATTTCTTTTAATTCTCACCGCTGAAAGGTTACCAATTTGTGGAGGCGGTAGAGAATTTTTAATTGAAGAATCACATCAATGCCTCTGCGACATCAAACCCAGACCTCAAGTCACTGAACACACGATGGAGACGCCATAGGGGCATGTGATACGGATCATGGAGGCTCTGTGGGAGTAACGGACCTTCACACATGCATCATTTGGAGATCGTCGTTATTGTTAAAAGACAAAAAAGTAACTTAATACTTCATTTAAATTGGTTCGATTACTATGTTTTCAAGAGCTTCAAACCACGTCTTTCTCAGCAGACAGTTGCAAGAATGCGTCCTAAAACCCGGAATTACCGAACGTTAGCTATTTACTTCTTACGATTGAATCAAAAATCAGAAAAGTGCTGTTCATTTGTGAAGATTATCTTGCTGAACAAAACAGCTTATTTTCTGCAATAATGCAAAATAAAAAATCCAAATAATGGGATTTTTCCCATTATCATTTTGGAGGGAACCAGTGCGATCCCAACTCCCGGGGTTGGCCGACAAATATACGTCATCCCAGCGGCACGCTATTCATTCACAGATGAATGAATTAGTTCCAGTGTTTACAACATACGGCAAAGATGAAACCACACTCGAAATTGCACATCTGTGTTTCTGCACATGACCTAGAAGATGCATTCATGATTAATAATCAGCATCAATACGTGCGCGGCGTTCCTGCTGTGACTGGTGGCTGCAGTCAAGTTAACCTGATAAATGAGTTGGGATTCACAGAAAGCCTGTGTCCTTGGTGGGCACAGCTCGTGTTAGTCCTACGCCCTGCTGATTGATAGCGGCGGATGCTAATTCCATGGCAAATGATGCTATTATTCAGGGGCTGAAATTGAATTACTTCATCCATTGGATCTGCTTAACATTTCCCCATGGAGAGTTTAGTGTAATCTCCCCTACTTACTTACAAGTCCCGTTTGTCATGCCTCGCGTCTGTCCCGCTCGCTCCTGCTGGATGCTTGCATGGCAGTGAAAGCTCTCTTTGCATGAGTCATTATGCAGCGGTGCGACACCCAGACACTCTCAAACATGTAATGTCACAGGTTTCAGAGCAGTTCAGGGTGGTTTTTTTTACCCGAAGACACCCGTTTAACTTTGTAATCATGATACTGCTTCCTTCGCAATGCAGTGAAACATATCCTCTTAAACATTCGCTACATGCAACTGCTCGGGAACTGAAATACAAAACATCTGTTTAATCAACTTTTTGTGTTTTATGTGAAGTGATTCAGAATAGATTTATACGATTTTTGTGCTTCATTTTGTATCTTGTCATTCTGTCAAATATATCATATTATTGTATTTATTTTGTAAAGTACGGTATGTATATGTTGTTTTATGACAGAATAAAAACAAAACTACTGTCTATGTTTGTCTCTGCATGTTATTTTATGTCTCTAACTAACTCTGTTAACGATGAATCAACCTGTTGTATGGCCCTTATAAGAGCAGAGCATCTGTGAGCAGCATTTATTCACACAATGAGGAGTCTTCTCTTTTTGTAGTTATAGATAGCAAGTCAATTCAGACATGGACAAACATCACAAATCAATCATTCATTTCGTGAGTGCAAATACGATGTCACATTGTTGAATCAAAATGTGTCTGGAAGTGCGACAATAAAGTGTGATCGGGGCTACATTTTGAGTTTCATCATGCATGATTCAGAGAGATTTAGAAGAGCTGAGAGTGGTTGTAATCGAGATTATTCGTTTTTTGCCATTTGTAAAAATTACACTGACATTGAATTTGTTTCCCACTGCTGTACAAACCACAAGATAAGAAGGAGACCTTATTGTGTGACATCGTTAAGGAGTAAACAAAGCACAAAGCAAATGCTTTTGGGTCATTTCACACAGAATGCTGTGCTGAAGCTTCTTGACGATGTAATCTCACTATTTATTAATAAGAATGAATTATTTAGATTCATGAAACATTTTCCACCTGATAAACTATTTACAGTCCACTATTCCCTTGCAGACGGTCTAAATCGAGTGGTGTCACACATGACTACAGGCACAAGAGTGCAATGTCCTCCTGACTATAGGGTTGGGTATCGTTTGGGTGTTTTCCGATACCGGTGCTAAAACGATACTTTTAAAACGATACCGGTGCCTAAACGGTGCCTGACCGATACTTTTTTCTTCAAATTGAACAATATATTAACTGTTAAAGTACACTATAAATATAAACAAATACAAAACACTTGGCTTCAAACTTTTTAACTATGAACAATATATTAACTGTTAACAGTATACTTAAATAAATATAAATAAATACAAAACACACACACACTGTAAACACACTGCAGCTTCAAACTTCAGCAATTATTTGAATATTTTCCTTCTCTGGCAAAATACGACACGTCTCATGACTTATTTTATTTTACCAGTTGGTGGCGGTAATGCGCCAATTCGTCGTTTGCCAACCGCCAGTACACCTCAAAGAAGGAGAAGAAGAAGCTTTCGCGTGCCTGTGTTGTTGTGCTTATGAGCGGCAGCGCTAAGTACCCCGTTGTAATACTATGAGTGAGGAGCGGAGGACCGAGTCCTGCTGCCAGGACTGAGTCATCAGAGTAGTGTAAAAAAAAGTATTTCAATCGGCTCAGGCACCGAAAGGAAGCACCGAAATCTGCGTTACGTTTCGGTCCGGTAGATACCGGACGTATCGGAACCGGTGCCATATTGGCACCGAGTTTCGGTACCCAACCCTAGTCCTGACACAACATGATTCTGCTTGTAGCGTTCAAACTCATCATGAGAGACAAGGAAGTGACACTTCCAGTAAAAAGCTGCGACGTGATCCAAGATCTCCAAAGTGGCAGATTTGAGTGAGAAGAGGATTTGCGAACAACGCAGGCTGAAATGTTTCTCAGAAGTCAAATAATGCAGAAATGTGAGCGCTGTTCTGCCTCCCTACTGAGGATGAAATAACCAGGCAGCTTAACAGTTTCCTGACAGGCGCTGCACCTGGTTTAACAGTTACTAGTTCAAGTATGTCAACACGTTCATTTTGTGAACAGAAATATGGAAGCTACCTATTTACAACAAGGATGAAGAGAGCAGCCCTGCAGAGATGATGATGCATTCTGAGGACAGTTTCCGAGCTCTTGATGGATGATACAGGAAACACCAGTTAAGGCCCATTACTCCGTGAAGCCAATTTTCCACAAGAGCTTTGCCATTTATGTCACTACGTGAACTCCAATAGAACCCAGGGACCCTGTGATAGAGAGGTACAACTTAACATACCACGGTTGGCGAAGGCCCTGCATGGCCTCTGGCAGCTGATACGCTCCGCTTGCGCAAGTGAGCTAAATTGGTGAGGAAGAAGTGCGGAGCAACGTTTGCATTAACAGACTTTAGTGCATTAGGCTCAGAACAGGTTCAAAGGGATTCACAGACTGGAAAATGTCTTCATTTTGTGACAGAGAGAGGATGAGCCTCTCTTATTCTGTGGTGGGACATGAAGAAAAGAAAAGGGCAGCTACACAAACTCACAATAAATGTGAGTAATTCACCAAATAGAGGGCAGCTGTGGCTCAGGTGTTAGAGCGGGTCGTCCTCTTGTAACCAGGTTAGCGGGTCGAACCCTCGCCTCCGCATGTCAAAGAGACTGAACCGCGAGTTACTTCCCGGGTGCTTCACAGCAGCCCACTGCTATTAATGTTTCATTTCGTCTACTTTACTGAATCCCATCAACAGTTGTACTTTACTCAGTAGTTGGATTTTTTAGGTTCAAAGCCGTTTCTTCAACTTGGAAACACCAGTTGAATGATCTTTAAAAGCAGGCAGCTGTTTCCCGCTCTGATAGTACACTACCTATCCAGCACCAAACAGAGGACAGAAAGAGATGACGCTCGAGACCAAAAGAGCATATTTTCAGCAAGTGGCAAGAAACACAAGCCCAAATTCATACTTATGTTGCTCCATGTCTGTCGGATGTGTAAATTAAAGTGGTAATATGTCAACGTTGTGTTTACAGCTTGTTGTGCTGCCCCCAAGTGGCCAAAAACAAAACTTATAAAAAACGATGAGCCTTTCAGCATAGAAGCCAAATATGTGGAAAGTTGTTGAGTTCTATAAAAGCCGACTTCTCACCAGGAAGAACTGTCACTGCTGCTTCGGCTGCTTTCCACCAGCTGTGTGTTTTAGGGGGGCGGCAGCTCGTCCTCAGGTGAACCCACAGGGCCTATTTGTGCACAGAGTGTCCGAGAGTGATGAGCCAGGGCGGTTGAATAGAGCCACGGAAACCCGGTGTTTTCTCTCCCAAATGGGACTCCCAGAGAGAGAGGCGGCCTGTCAGTTCCATCAACGTCGGGATAATCCCAGAGACGGCATTTTTATTGGCTTGTGTCTCGCTCCACCGCCAAGACCACCAGTCTAATAAGTCAGTGATGCCTCTGTCTCTCTTTCCTCCTTTCCTCTCTATTTGAAGCCTTTTTTCATTTACAGCTCTCATTTTTTCTTCTTTTTAAAAAGGCCTCTGGTGTATAAGTCGTGGTGGACCGATATGGGTTTTTCAATGCCCGATGCCAATGTTCAGAGAGCAGGGCAGCTGATATCACGTTGTTTTGTATGCGTCTGCAGACATGTTTTGTCATCAGCGTCGTTAGCGAAGGCATCAGCCGATGTCGATCACCCTGAAATGGCATTAATCGGGCGGATGAATCTGTCAACCTCTGGACAGAAGAGCTATTTATGAACAGAAGTCTCTTCGTCCAGGCACGACATATTAACAGAGAAGATATTAGCTTCTCTGTGTCTCATTGCTCTTGTATTAATTGAGACATCCTCACAAAGTAGGGATGTATGTTTGCAGAATTGGTGCATAATATTCTTACCGGTCTTTCATTAAATCATGATCAAAACTCGATGTCATCAATCTGTGCTGTCATAGTGATTACAGGGGTTATAATTGACTCTTTCATGCTCAGATTGTCCTCAACCCACATTATTTTGAAGCACGTGAGTTGGTAACAACCTGCATTTTCCAAGAATGCATTTCACTGCCACGCAGCTCCAAACCAAAGGGAAGGGTCTCTTGGCCTTTTTCATCTGCTGGAAATGAGTTTGTGTGATTTTTTTGTATGAAGCTTATTTGTCTTAGTTTTGTTGTGTTTATTTCTTTCTGTAGGTACATCGTCAGTGAGAGGATGCAGGAAAGAGCCAATTAAAACAAGCCCACAGTCAGATATGAAAACATAATATCAGCTCATACACAATAACGTTATATTTCAGTGTAGAATACAATACTATTGTAATGGAAAAGGCCGTGTTAAGTAGGTGTTCAATGTGATGATTGACGTGTTTGATTATACGACAGCATTCATTCACCATCTGTGGTCCAGCTAAATGAGGTTTGCTTGCTCTTGTACTTCACAATTAGCCAAGTCTGAAACACTTTTCTACGTGCAAAATGTACAAATTGGACTTTTTAATGTTTAACAGCTGGTACTTTCATTCTCAGCTGATGTCGACTAATTAGCGAGTCAGTCAGTAGCTAAAGCGCATGCAGCAAGTACCTGGAATACCAGTCATCTCCACCGCCCACTTCAAATTCCGTTACATGAGCAGAATAGACAATTGATACAGTTCTCGCTGCTTTGATTGGTTCATATACCTCATGGAGTCATCAGCGTGGCTATGCAAGCACAAAGCTCGAAAAACGACACATGCTCTGATGATGTTTGTCCCGCATGATACGATTTCCAATTGTTGTTTTTGTTGTGTTCCGTTTTTTAACCTCGCAGGACTGTGCTGCCCACTAGCTGCTAGCAGCTAACAGCGAATGTTTTTTAAAAGTTCCACACCGCGGACATGTTTTGTCTTAGTCGCAGTTTTAGAAGCTCGAGATCCGGATTTGTTTTTTCTCAGGAGACCCAATTCAGAGCCTTTGTATTGCTGTCTAGCTATTTAAAACTACAAAAATATATTCATGAATTCACCACAACATTTGCAGAAATGCGATAGCAAGATGGACTTTTTCAGACTCTGGGTCCATACAGACAGATACATAAAAAGACAGACACAAACAATAAAAGTACATAGGCCTAGCAATGCCTTACAAAGGCTATTCTACCCACGAAACTAAAAACAGTTTCCCTCCCATTTCTTCCGGCGCTGTCTAAATGGATTTTTAATGGGGATTTCAGAGGATCCAAGTTAGGCTGTACTGGTCTTGCTTGAGTCACGGTGAACAGATGGCATTGCAGGCAGGAAAAAAAGGGGGAGAAATCAAAGAGTTTCTTGATCCAGCAGCTTAATTAAACAAGACGGAGTGTCAGTGCTTGGACTGCATAGTGACTGAACTTCACAGCATCTGGTATGAACCCGACCAGACAATAGAGAACACGAGGAGCCAGGAGATAACCGGTACAAACAAACACACATCATCATATATACACACGGTTCAAGTCTCTACAGAGCTATAGGCTCAGGGAAGTAGATGAAGAGGGAGAAGCTAGAAGGAGCACGACAACAATAGCTGTGCAAGCACCCAATGGATTGTGGGGTATGTCTTTGCAAAATAGGCTCTTAGGGAGCTTGCTGCAGTCGTCCACCCCATGGCTGCTCTGGCGTTACTTCTTGTTGTGCATGTTGATGTTGCTGCTTGATTTCCTCCCAAGAATTTACAAGAAGTGTAACACTGATTGGGTCTTTTAAACAGAGCACACACACCAGCACACACCTGAGCGAGCCAATATTGAGCCTGGGCTCCATTCCGGGGGGCCTGTCGGTCGGAGGGAGACTGATGGAGGCTGGCAGACAGGCGTTTAGGGAGGAGTCCGTCTGTTCCACTGTGTGCAGAGCCAGCCTCCATCCATCTCCATTATACACATCCACATGCCACTGGGCAGGGAACAACTCCTCAGAGAATGACCAGGGGGGTGGAGGGGTTTGGGATGGGAGCAGAGGAGGAGGGAGAGTCTGTCAAACTCCGGTTGTGCTGTTGTTCCCGGCTCCTGCTCCTCCTCAGCCTCCTGGATCACTGAGCCAGCAGGAAGCTCCATCGTCAACACAATACAGAGCAGCAACAACAAAAAGAACCTTCAAAAAAAGCATGCTCCTCCCCCGACTCCGGGGTTCTACACAATCTGTGAATGGCCAGATGATTTAGAAGATTTAAATGTAATCAGACATAAATGGCTGGCCAGAAATATGGTTGCCATGGGAACAGCAGCCAGAAGACTGCTGTGATGTGGAGAATTATCAATCACATTGATTACGTTTAACTGAAGACGACTAAGTGCCGCGTGTCCTCGTCTCAATACTCACAGAACTACTGCTTTATGTTGAGACATCGCAGTATGTATATGTATAACTACATACATGATATAATGCTAAAAGACTGAGGCCGAAGCGCCCAGGTCTGCCAAAAGCCAGCACCAGTTGACACAAGTCACTAAAACGAAAAGCAGCACGGTTCTTGTATTGCAGGGCAGAGCTTGTTAGTCCTAGTATTATGAAGCATGCTGATGAAAAACTGTTATTATGTTCCAACATAACCCTGTTTGGCTGCTTAGCTCATACACTTGTTTCACTTTCAACGGGACAAGAGAAAAAGGCTTTTACGATGAGGACTAACTGACGTCTTTGGCAAACACAGCTGATCTCAGGTGCTGTTGGCTGCATTGTAAACGTCCCTGAGTCCAATAAAGAGCAGGACAGAGATGCTAACATTAGCCTCAACATTAATAGCCTCTCGGAGCGGCTTCCCCTATCGGGAAATACTACGCAGTGGATGCGCTAGACAGGATATGTTAATATATGAAACCCCACAAACTAATGCAATTAGTTCCTCGGCCTCGGATTGGTTAATACAAGGCGGTAAGCATGTTAGCCGGACATGCTGTCAGTCTTTATAGGAATACAGGATGAATTGTTTCTCAATGTCTCTTTTTGCAGATTACAACAGTATGAGAGATGTATTTCCCCCCAGACACAGGTGAAGAGGGTCTGATGTTAAAGGTGGAGGAACACCAGCTGCTGTGTAATCACTGTATTAGCCTCCCTCTCGGTCATTAATCTAAGTCAACACACTCAGGCAGGTGATGTGATCCTCCGGCCTCGTCCACTCCAGGAGCTGACGCCCGGGAGGTCTGATACAGGCAGCTAATCAGGGACACAATGGAATACCTGGAGACCTGGATGAAGACTATTCATTTGAATAAGCGGTGATTTTAAAAAGTCAGTAAGTGTTCATTTAAACGTGTCTGAAGCGCAGAGCCTTGCCAGAGGCTGGACTTACACCTGTCGTTCTGTAATCTACAGAGTGCAGCCCACGTGGTGTCACAGCAGAGCTGCTGTTGTCTTGTTCAATTTCTTTGAAGATCTTTAACCAAGAATTAAGCAAAGTCCTACAACATCTCTGTATTCTGTGAATGCACAGCCTTTGATTTGTGACTTTCATCTTTAATTGCGCCCGAAAGGCATCCGTGGCTACTTTTAAGTACTTGTTTGCTCATTTGTAGATTATTGACTCACTTATCGTCACTAAATTGTATTTACAGGCCAACTAGTGCCACTCCTCTTATTTTACATCTGTTTCTTATGTCCATTACACCTCCTCCAGTAATTCACTGTGTTCTAAAAGTCTAAAATTCAATGAGCTGTGGTACAAAGATGATCTTCAGGCATTGTGAATGTATTATGAATCCATAGCAATTATTGTCAGAGCGGCAGCAAATGTCAGCCACATACAGAAAGCCCAAAACGGTCCAAAAATCATGTTTAGTTTGTGTAATTGGAGAGACACATTGGTGCTTCTGTAATTATGTATATTTAGGATTTTTCGGCTCTGGATTATCAGCGTGGTATTAAAAGGCTCACCATGTTTGAGGCAGCGTTTGTAATATTAATGACTTTGTTCTTGTTCGTGTTCTGTGAGTACTGGAAGGTCTCGAGAGAAGAGAGGAATTATTTTCTCCAGATGAGGATTACATAGTGTCATCCAAAATACTCTGCTCTGCATTTATTTCCATTTTTGTGCGACAAGTACTCCACCAGGCCCATCTCCCCCTCAGTCCTTCCTGATTTGCATCATAATTCGCAATTGAAACCAGAAACTTATTGGCTACTTTTAATCTGCAAGATCTGGGTTCGAGAACCTGCAACCCCACAAACACTTGTGATTGATGCCGCTCTATATCGTTCGGTTTGGCGTCCATGTCATCATTTTACGATTTATTTTCATGAGGCAAGGCGCTGCTGTTGTGCAATTTTTCTCCGCAATAAACAGCGACTGGGAGACCAAGCTGCAGCTTCATGAAATACCACACGCATCTTCTTGAGTAGTGGCTGTGAAAAATGCAGCCAAAAGGCATCAGTTGTTCATTAGTGACAGAGCCAAGCTAGCAGTTTCACAGGAAACAAGTTAGTTAGGTTCAGGCAACAACACTACTTCGTCAGGTTTAAGAACAGATTGTGATTTATTGACAAATAAATGAACGTTGACTTCTCGTTTTACACAGGGCACAAACAGCGGTGAAAGACTGCTTTTTGTTTGACCCACCCGCCTCGTGTGGGACTTTCCCGCCTTTATACTTCCTGGTCCATCATTGCATGGATTACATACGTTTTGATTTTCGTGGGATATACGAATTACAGCGAATATTAGCGACGAACGTTTTATGAGAACTGCCATACGTTTCAAATAAATATGACGTGATGTATCATCACTAAATAGTTTGTTACATATAATCTGCTTGTGAGCGTTCCCTACCCGACTGAAGTTGTGTCAGTGCTGGATATCATGCAAATAACTTGACACCATGGGGTGCTGCCAGATGAATTCCCTTTTTCCGAATGAGCGATGAAAACAAAATGCAAAGCAACGCTTTCCTGCATCCAAACCCACACCTGTGCTCTCCTGCTGAGGCGCATAACGGATTTTTGGCAACTCAAGTCACTACAAACCCTGGGGGAATGAGAAACAAGGGCCAAGGAAATGGTGCTGTATTCAAGAACACACACAAAAAAACACGCCGCACAGAAGTGACAAGATAAAATGAACTGCATTTCAAAACAAAATTGGGCCATAATGCATATAACAGTCATTATGTCTCTCAGAACAACAACACAGTTATTTCATTGGAGCTCTGATGATATGTTGACACCAGACTCTGATTCATTTCTCCACCAATATCCAATGTTGTATTCATGCAGAGCTGTACGTCTCCAGCTTCCCCAATCCTTATCAGTGTCCTCTGCATCCAGCTGTAGCATACTACTTTACTTCCAGCAGCCACAAACAGGAAAACACTGCATGGCAGTGGGGGGAGAGTTGGGTTGAGATAAGTTTGTTTGCTCCTATCTGCAGTCCATTCAGCTATCGGAGCAGTGAAGGGCATTTCGGACATCAGAACAGCTTATTTGTGTGTGTTCACAAACAGAGTCTCAGCCTGTCGTTCTGACCAGACAGCAGAACAATAAGTCAAGTAGAGGAGGTTGTATTTGGTACTGTATATATTCAGTATTATTTGTCTTTTTTGCATGTTTATGCTAAGCTTCGCTAAAGGTCTTCTGGCTCCAGCTTCATATTCAGCGTACAGATATGAGACTGATGTCGATCTTTGCCATCCAACTCTCAGCAAGAAAGCCAATCAGCATATTTCCCAAATGTTGAACTGTTACTTTCAAAAGTTGCAGACTGCAACCGACTGAATACATCGCCGCTCAGCTCTCCCTTTGGTTGGATTAATAGATTTGTCGATCAACAGAAAATTGATTCATGAAAAATATATATAATTTAACCACAGAAATGAGATTTCACCGGAGATATCTTCAAGTGTGTTCAGGAGTTTAGCTCCATCCACTGTGGTGCTGCTAAAATGTGAAAGCTGTACATTAAATCTCCCATTGAAAAGGCACTCTGAGGAATTTCTATGGCTCAGGCGAGCAAAGCATCTGCAGAAATGGGCTCTTTTGTGGCTGAACCTTCTGCTTCTGTAGCCAGAGGGGACTTTTGTGAAGTGACAGTGGAGAGGATGGCCTGGGTCATCTGCTATTGTTGTATTTTAGTGTGAAATTGCTACATCAATGAGGGCAGGTAGGTTGGGAGTGGAGAGGCTTACTAAATGTGTTCCAGCATTTCTCATTTTCAGGAATCTGACTTTGAGTACAGTGATGAAAAACAGACTCGTTTGATAAGTTGAAGGCCAGAAACCTTCCACGGTCTGCAGGTGACTCGATAAGTATGACTTCTAGTGAGAAACTCATCTTAATCTGGTCTGTCCAAGTGGGGAGAACATATCTTAATGTTTATGGCCATGTTCAAACCACTTGAATCACCACAGAAGAAGAGAGGCTTTGTAAGAATAAAGACTTTTTTGAAAGATTTACTTCATAAATTAATTTAAATTTGTCCTCAAGGCACGGTAAATCGTTTTCATGGCAGTTGTCGAGATGTTTCACGACCAACTACACATGTCAACCTCATGGTGGCGAGAATAAAAGCCAGGGGATCACCAAAGTCATGGGCTTTATCCTCTGGGGACCATGAGATAGTTCAGCCTAGAGACGACCGAAAGCATGGCTGAAAATAGTTCGCTGCTCCTTAAATGTGCATGATGTTGAGTAGGTCTTCGTCCATTCACGGATATATCATGAAGAAAGAAAGAATCCACTGCTCCCTGAGTGAATGAGCAGCATTTCTAGGTCTTCAGATCAAACGTCTTCTTCTTTTTTGGACGACCTTATCCTCAGACTGATTGATCCAATTCTCTGATTGATACCACTCACCCAAAACCATTTGAGGACTCGCACACTCTGAGCTGACGTACCAGGGAACACTCTGAATGAAACACTGGGTTGTAGGGAACGACCAAATTCACAGGGCCCTTTAAGGAAAGGGGCGTAACCCTGGTGACAGGGGGGGGGGGGGGGGGGGAGGGTTAAAGGGTGGCAGGAAGTGAATGTGTGTATGTTTCCACGGAACTACAGGGTAGCAATTGTTTTGTTGCAATACAAAAATGCAATACTCCGGGGACAAAGTCTGTCTCTCTTTGCAGCATCTTCTCTCAAAAAGATGTGCTTACTTATTAGAAACTTTTTAATAAAAAGACAACTGAAGGTTCTTGCTTGAGACTTTTTCTCAGTTCATCAATTAGAAAAGGTCAGAGCACAAATTACTTTTAATTTAATAAATGCATCAGCAGCGTCTTCGTGACGAGCAAATTAAAATCACAGCTGTATCAGATATAACAAATCTTGATCGACTCTTGATTTGTTCCAAATTTTACTTTCATCGACTTCATCGAAAATTCAATCTTCACTCGTGATTTCATTTTTT